>NC_133326.1:688553728-688860221 GCF_042186555.1 Aquarana catesbeiana | reverse complement strand
TTCATGAAAATATAAAAGGCTCTTCTACATGTCTATTTTTCATGTTAAAAAAGGAAGTGAAGGTCAACTTGCTGGATATGTTTTTAGAAAGTTTATAAAGCAAGTGTTACCTGATAACAGAGGCAACATTTTTTAGTTGACATTTGAAACATCTGCCAATGTTCTAATGACTTACTGTAACATTTTATACCTATAACTACAATTAATACTTCTACTCACCTGTGCCTAATTCTGGCAGATCCACACGGTGTGACTTATTTTTTGCGATATGGGGCTGCAGGCGGGGGACCCGCGGGCACGAGAGACAGAATGGGGATCTGTGTGTGTAAACACACAAATCCCGGTTCTGTTAGGAGTGGAGAGATATATTGTGTGTCCCTATTAGGAACAGCGATATGTCTCCTCCTCTAAAACACACACAAGTGGGAACACATTTAACCCCTTGATCGCCCCCTAGTGTTAACCTCCATTTTTAGCTCTGATCGCTGTATAAATGTCACTGGTCCCAAAAAAGTGGAAGAAAAAACTAAAGTAGATAAGGCGCTGTTCTTATTGTTTGGAGGGGCTAATTAGAATCACTGACATTACCAATTAGTGGAATGAGTTGGGTTAACAATAGGGAGAGAAAGGTAGATTACAGTTAGTGCTACTCTACTAAGTGCCTGCTAATATATACTGCTAGTTAAACCCCTCTTTAGGGTAAGCAAAGGTGCCTGCTTAAACAACTTAATCTCCCAATTTGAACAAAAAATAAATAATTAATTGTGAAAATGAAAATAAAAATAAAAATAAAAATTAAAAATAAACTTAAACAGGTATGGTGATACTAATAAATTAATTAGACATCAAAGTGTATATAATACAAATCCAAAATAGTGGTATCTATACGTATTTAGATACTATGTGTACTGTGAACACAATCTACCATGCCCTATTTATCAACATAAATAAAATGGAAGTATTTAATGAATGATAAAAATTCACCTGTATGTAAACTTTCAGACTGCGAATATGGCTATCCTAACATAATAGTGCAATTTGGATAAATTCAATAAAGTGCTATGTGCTACTAAAAAACGACTGTACTGATATTAATGAAACCAATAATCCAAAATTATTTGAAATCAATAAAGTGCTCTTGTGCCAGTGAAAAGTCCACATTTGATTTGATTCATTATCCCCTGAGTGATCACACCTTATTCGTGCTCCTATTATGGCTGCACTCACCAGATACTTCACCCCCTCCTGGGGTCTGAGGCATCCACAGCATATGCCACTGTGTAGCAATTTAGGGTATATCTCGTCCTTCTTGTTGGTTACGGAACGATCCCATCATATACCAATCATCATAAAAAGAGAGAGGGAGCCCAATAGTGTAATACTGTAGCAAACAGTTTATTGCACAAATAGTGGAAAGGTACTCACATTTAATTGGAAAAAAACAAGCATATGTTGCTGACACCAGCGCCTGTGACCGGAAATGATGCAAGGACGTATGCTGACTCCGCCCTACACGTTTCGCCACTCTGAGTCATCTGGAGCATGCATAGTGCCTGCCTCATTCCCTATTTATAATGCTCTGTAATTTGCATGTCTCTATGATAATTACGGCCACCATTTTATCTAATTAGCCCTCCAAACAATAAGAACAGCGCCATATCTACTTTAGTTTCTTCTTTCATTTCTCATTTACTCCACCTAGTGGTAGTAATTTGGTAGAGGCAGCAGTTCCATTAATCAGTTCCAACCCTTGAGCTGGTACTTACTTCTTTGTGCGGATACAACTCTTTTTCTTTCTGGTCCCAAAAAAGTGTCCAATCTGTCCGCCGCAATGTCGCAGTCCCCCCCAAAAAAAATATTTGCTGATCGCCGCCATTACTAGTAAAAAAAAACTAAAATAATAAAAATGCCATAGATCTAACCCCTATTTTGTAATTTATGATTATTCCATACTTTTCCCCTCCCTATACACAAATGTGTCCTTTTGTATTAATCATGCATATTTTATACAAAAATATTCATTTTTTTGAAGGGCATGTGTATATAATATTTTAATTTTATTGATTAATTTATTGGTATACGGTTTGTGTATGCATATCTCGCTATTTATATAGACACATTGTACAAATTACTTCCAATGTAGAGTTCTCTATATTTATGTATGGAGAGAAATTCTCTCTCTCCCCACCAGATGGCAGCACTCACAAGGCACATAAAAGGCTGTTTTCAGCCAAAATCCCATTGGCTTGAGAAGGGGGGTGTCTATGACGAAGTCTGAAGTGACGAAACGCGTCTGTACGTGGCTACACAGCAACGCTGAGATGGTAACTCCATGTGTACAATGGAAGCTATGAGTAGATTGCAACACCTGGCATGTTTGGAACAAGGCGATTTTGAATCTTTTTGAATCTTTTATGATGTAAGTGTATTACTTTTAATACTTATTACTTTAAGGTGTTTTTACACTATTGGAGGCTCTGTCTTCTCCGCAGGATGTGGAAACCTTGCAAAAAGATCTGAACAAATTAATGGGGTGGGCCACTACATGGCAAATGAGGTTCAATGTAGAAAAATGTAAAATAATGCATTTGGGTGGTAAAAATATGAATGCAATCTATACACTGGGGGGAAAACCTCTGGGGGAATCTAGGATGGAAAAGGGCCTGGGGGCTCAGCAATGGCAGCAATAATACCAAGCTGCTGCTAACAAAGCAAACAGAATATTGGCATGCATTAAAAAGGGGATCAGCAAGGGCGTGGCCTGGGCGAGACCCGAGATGGCCGCATAAACGGAGCTCTCCCGCAGACCGAGAAATAATCTGCCTTTTCTCGGGACCCGGAGCCAGTAATACTGAGATGGGGAAGCCCAACAGGAGTGCCTCCACCCCCCCGCACGGGGACCCAAACGGACACGCAGCTCAGCCACAACATCCCGGATATCTTCCGGACCCGGGGCTCAGGCAAGTCCGCAGCTTCACAGGCCTCACAGGCCTCACAGGCCTCTGCACCACACTCACCGAGTAGCGGCTCTGACATGCAGGCAGACAAGGAGGACACAGGCACCGAGAGATCTTTCCTCCCTGTGAGCCTCCCTGACCTACAAGCTGTAGCACTGGATATTAAAAGTTCCCTAGCAGAAGCTATATCAGACCTAAAAGCTGATGTGCAAGCAATAGCTCACCGCCTAGATACTGTGGAACAAACATCACAGTTATACACAGCAGCCATTAAACAAGTGCAGCACACATATGATGCTCAACTACCACATCTTCTAGAACTCCATCGCCACGTAGAGGATCTTGATAACTGCGGTCGCAGGCATAATGTACGTGTGAGAGGGGTCCCAGAGGTGATCGAACCAGCAGCCATACCGCAGGCTATATGCTCCATTTTCAATGATCTCCTGGGACGCCCAGCAGACTCCCCTATTGAAATGGAGAGAGCCCACCGTGCACTGCGACCCCCACCCAGAGACTCTGAACCCCCGAGAGACGTCATATGTTGTATTGTGAACTTTCCACTTAAAGAGGAAATTCTCAGAAAAGCAAGAGAAAGAGGGCGTATTCTGTACAACGGCGCTAAAATCAAACTTTTTCAAGATCTGTCCCAAATTACATTGCAAAACAGGCGAGCATTGCGCCCGCTTCTGGAAGCTCTCCGCTCATGTAATATCCAGTACAGGTGGAAGTTCCCATTTGCTCTGTCTGCTTCCGCCAGGGGCAGCTCTGCACTGCTACGCACACCAGAAGATCTGCATTCATTCTGCGACCAGCTTGGCCTACCTCAAATTGAATTGCCAGAATGGTATGCCTTCTATTTTCCAAATGAACCCTGGTGCCAAGTTTCAGCTATCCCATCACCGAAAGCCCAAAGACACCGCTCGAGGCGCCGCAGACTGGATCCTACTTCACCTGAACCTCGCGCCATGCACAGACACCTGAATCACCGAAGTCCAGGAACCCCACGCAGAGACCGGCAGGATTCTTAAAACAACGCAGTGACACGCAAGTACCGCTCTAGGGGTACCACCACTACTGTTATCCGAAATGTTTCTTCCCTTCCTGTTTTGGGGGTTTTCTTTTCCTTTTTTTTTTTCCCTCGCACTTCTTGTACACAACTAACATTACTTAAGCAACCCGAATCTCCCCCGTGCCTTTGTAAGATACATAGAGGTACAGTGTTCTACTTGTTGAGCCTACCCAGAACTGCGCAATGGAGAAAATTGACAGTTTTCGACCTACTCACTCTTGACACCTTATTTTTCAGCCAAATAAGGACCTAAACTCAAGGACTTGATCCTAATAAGATGACTACCTCCAAACAAGTGAAATTTTTTTTTTTATTTTACTAAGAGAATATGCTGGTATATGGTGGGGAGGGGGCGGGTGTGGCACTGACCCTATTCCGGACAGTCTGGCACATCATGGCAATACAACCTCCCATAATATAAATCTATATTAGCAAATCTAAATTAGCAGGCATTGGGCCGCCTATGGGATTGGTACCCCCAATCTGCGGATTATTCAAATTCCAATCTTTTAGCGCCTCCAACGTGAGATACTGCAGCGCTTATGCCATATAGCATGCAGGACCATGCCATTTTCGGACAGGGCTTTAAGCCGCGCCCTTTCCCTCCACCAACGATGGGAATAGATGCTAACATAAACCATGATACAATTCGTCTTAGCAATATTAGAGTGTCAAAGCTTTCAGTTGTGGGTTTTTTTTTTTTTGTTTTTGTTTTTGACAGCAAGACTAGACGGAAATTAACCTCTTGCTAATGACTAACCCCTTTCTCCTGAAGAACAGTGCACACAGAACAGTCAGATATCTTTAGAGTGAAATATAAAAGGAAAATGTTGGTTTGGTCTTTGGTTATTAGTTTAGAAATATTACATAACATCAACAAGAGTTGGGGGTGGATAATTCGGGTTTATGTGGCAAGAAATTTGCGAAATAATGTTTCTACTGTTTACAGTAAATTTACAGTCAATTTTATGTTGCTGGTTTATTATTTGTTATTGGCCTTGTTATCCCATGGTTCAGGCTTCCGGGACTCACCTTTAGATCATATACACTTTTAAGTCCTTGGTATTGCGGGATCTTGTCGGTCTCGCCCATACTATCGTTCCCTGAGCGGCAGTATTTATACTGCTTTAGCTACCCTACCGGCTCTATTCCCCTCATTTATCTAGGTGATATAGATTTGCTATTTTCACCTCCGGTATCTACTCTTTCACAACTTTACTTTTTTCTCTTCATTTCTCCTAACTAACCCAGTTCTCTCTCTTTTTTTTTTTTTTTTCTTTCTCTTCCTCTTCTTTTTTTTTTCCTCGTTCTAACCTTCCTTCCCTTGTGTTTGAGACACCCGACCCGCCTCTGCTCCCCCCTAGATAAGCCCTCGGCGGAGACTTTGAGTCTCTCCTACTCCTTGACATACCAAACCCTTTTAGGACTTCGCTACAATAAATCATGCAGAAGATTCCAAAAAAAGAATCTCCCCAAACACTAAAATGCGTTTCGCTCAATGTGAAAGGGTTAAATATCCCAAAGAAAAGGTCACAGGTCTTGTCTGCACTCTCCAAGCATAAGGCTCAGTTCATTTTCCTTCAAGAGACCCACTTTAGATCCGACTCTATACCCAAACTTACCAATCACCTGTATCAGACAGCAATTCATTCGACTAATGTTTCCGCGAAAACTAAGGGAGTATCCATTCTGATTTCCAAATATGCCCACTTTAATATGACAGATTCCCTCATAGACCCAGAGGGTAGATACCTTTTTATCAAAGGTCAACTCCCCTCCAAACCGGTAACACTAGCCAATATATATTGCCCAAATGAACATCAAGTCTCATTTATGAGAAAAGTATGCAACCTACTGTCCACTTTTAAAGAGGGGGTGATCGTCCTGGGAGGGGACTTCAATGTACCGCTGAACCCTGACATAGACACCTCATCAGGCACATCCACATTGACTTACAGGGCCCTACATCAGATCAAACTGCAACTAGAATCCCTAAATTTACATGATACATGGCGCACATTATTCCCTACAGAAAGGGATTATACGTTCTATTCTACCCCTTTTCAGAAGTACTCTAGGATAGATTACTTTTTTCTCTCCCAAAGAGATTTAACCTACCTTACACAGGCATCGATAGAGCCAATGTTCCTGTCGGATCACCATCCGATCTCATGCACTTTGACCTTCCCCGAAACAGAGTGCAGAACTAAAACCTGGAGATTAAATCCCTCCCTACTGAAAGATCCTCAGAATCTTTCTAGACTCAAAACACAAATTCAGCAGTACTTCACCGAAAATGACACACCGGATATCTCACCAACCTCATTATGGGAGGCTCATAAGTGTGTGGTCCGGGGGAGAACTATTGGCTCTAGCAGCGGATGCTAAACGGAAACATCAGGAAACAATCCAGACATTGACAGATAAAATACACAGACTAGAAACGCTTCACAAACACTCGCGTTCTCAAACAGCATTGCAGGATCTCTTACACACTCGCTCCCTCTTGCTAGAGGAACTGGGGAAACATACAAAACGTCAATACGCACTCCGTCAGAAAGTATTTTACGAGCACGGTAATAAAAGTGGAAGACTTCTAGCAAGGGCAGTGCAAGCCTCTAGAAATTCTCTCACAATTCACCACATACGCGACTGACATGGTTTGTTGCATGCAACCAATGAGGACATAGCTAAAAGTTTTGAACATTACTATTCTGGGCTGTATAACCTAAGGTCAGAAGACGCAAACCCAATATCCCAGGAAACAAGGAGGGCAGAAATTGATAATTTTTTAACCCAATTTAGCCCACGTACAATTACTGAACAACAGGCGAAGGAGATGGAGAACAGGAACTACAGATCGCCATGAAACAGATGAAACCGGGCAAGAGCCCAGGCCCTGATGGGTTCTCACTACAGTATTATAAATGTTTCATGGACGTTCTGTCTTCCAGGATGCTCTCTACCTTTAATGCCCTCTCAGCACCCAACGTACCCACAGGACACATGTTAGATGCACATATAACAGCCATCCCTAAGGAAGGTAAAGATGTCACGGAAGTATCAAATTACAGACCAATCGCTTTGCTTAATGTGGATATAAAGCTATACGCAAAGATCCTGGCCAATAGATTGCTACCCCTCCTTCCCGGCCTCATCTCCTTAGACCAGGTGGGTTTTGTCCCAGGCAGAGAGGCTAGGGACAACACTATACGTGCATTGAACGTTCACCACTGGATGACATCATCTAAAACACCAGGATTTTTTCTGTCGTTGGACGCGGAGAAGGCGTTCGACAGAGTGGCCTGGGACTACATGCGCGAGGCCCTGAAAACGATAGGTCTTCGATCCGCATGCTGTCTCAGATTCTAGCATTATACTCTAACCCTACCGCGCATGTGCGGGTGAATGGCCACCTGTCGGACGCCTTCACCATAGGCAACGGCACCCGCCAGGGCTGTCCCATGTCCCCCCTGATATATGTCCTTACCTTGGAACCTTTTTTAAGCAAACTAAGATCAAACGCTGATATTAAAGGAATTCAAATAGGGGACAGGGAATTCAAGGTAGCCGCTTATGCAGACGACATCCTGCTATCACTCAGGTCACCTCTCATTACCCTTCCAAACCTATTGAAAGGCATAGAACACTTTGGGGCTCTGTCAAATTTTAAAGTTAACTACGCGAAATCACATGCATTGAATATATCACTCTCCACACAGGACACAGAATGCTGCCAGAGCTCTTTCCCATTCCGATGGGAGAGAGATGCTATCACATACCTGGACATCCGGATTACCACTAAACTGGCAGGCCTGTACAAATTCAATTTCCATGTACTTCTGAATAAAACGAAATCAGATCTAAAGGACTGGACAGGACTAAATGTCTCTTGGTTTGGCCGCTCAGCCTTGCTTAAAATGACTATTCTCCCACGCTTTCTATACTTGATGCAAACCATCCCCATACATCTCCCGACAACATTTTTCACGACATACAGACAGGCCTGTTCACTGTTCATTTGGAAGAACTCTCCACCACGCATCAAATATACTCGACTGACCTGTATTAAGACAAAGGGAGGAATAGGCTTACCCGATCTTTACAAATATTACTTGGCCTGCCACCTCACCAGGATTGTAGACTGGAATATCCACCAAGATAAAAAGTTATGGGTGTATATAGAAAACTCCTTCACACAATTCCCAGTACAAGATCTCCCCTGGCTCTCGCCTAAACACTGGCCAATAGTACTATTGGCACACCCACTTGTTTACCCATCTTTGATAGCGTTTACACGGGCAGGTAAATTAACACCTCTCTCCTCGGTTCCGGGGCCCTTAACCACGTTAAAAGGAAACCCAGATTTCCCACCAGGTAATGCAGGCACATTTCTGAGCCATGAATGGCCCTACAAAGATATGAGGGCGCAACGCTTTTTCTTGAAAGGCGACCCCTGCTCCTACGACAACCTGGTTGATGTTTCTTTAACCAAATCTTTCCCCTTTTGGTCATATAGACAAATATGCAACTTCCTGACTACACAAGCAACACATTCCACATGGACAAGACAGCTCACATCATTTGAATCCCTCTGTACAAGAAATTTGCCACAAAGGCATTTAATATCCCTCATATACACAATGTTATCTGAAGAGACTAACATTAACAGAGATCCCGCATGCCTTGCATGGGGTAAGGAACTTCAGATTTCTTTATCTGAGGAGGAGTGGGAAACTATACACGAATATGCACACAAAGGTTCCATGAACGTAGCCATCCAAGAAAACTGTTATAAAATCGAAACGCGGTGGTACAGAACTCCCTCCTTACTCCACAAATTTTCACCATCTATACCCAACACGTGCTGGAGATGTGGTAAAGCAGAAGGTACTATGCTCCATGTCTGGTGGGACTGTGATTTGATTCAACCATTTTGGAAGAAGGTGCATGACATCATCTCACAGGTCACCACGTATACATTAGATTATGCTCCAGCACAATATCTGTTGCACCATACCACGCTGTCTAAAAGTGCCTATTACAAATCTCTGGCCATGCACATGGTGAATGCAGCGAGACTGTGTGTTCCGACACACTGGAGATCCATTACCCCACCAACAATTAGAGAATGGTTCGCTAAACTTTATGAAAACGTAATCAAGGAGACTTTGGCCGGGGTGGCGGGGGGGTGCAGAGGCGAAGGGACTCAATACTTTCATTTGTTAATATATAATTTGCGGACTCCTCTTTACAGTGTCCCTCTCTCTCCCTTCTTCCCCTCTTCTCTGCTCTGCTCTCCCCTTATTCCTCCCCTCGCTTCTTATTTATTCATTTATTTATTTACTTTTTCTCTCTCTCTGTCTCTATTTCTTTCTCTCTCTCTCTTTCCCCTTCTTTCCCGCTCTCTTTCTCTCTTCCGCCCTCTTTTCAGTCTTTATGCATATTTTCTTACTAACGTTTTCCCGTGTTCGTTTTCGAACTCGGGCCCCTGATATCATTTATGTACCAGACAAAGCAGGGTAACTGAATATATCTATAGAACAACGACTAAACGCATTATCAATGTGCCAAAAGGAGTTTAGGCTCCTATAACTCCCTGTTTGTTGTGCATCCTGTCTCCCTCTCTGGTACAGGCGATCACCTAAATAACTTTGTTATTAACAATATTTTTGTTTTCTTGTATGTGATATACAATAGGCATGTGCATTTCGTTTCATTCCGAATCGAAATTCGGACGAATTTTTCATTATTCGGAAATTCGGATGCATCCGAATTTCCGAATGACAAAAGTAAAGAATTTAAACGAATCCGAAAAAAAACGAACGAATTCGAATCGAATTCGAAAACATATTCGAATCGAATTCGAAAACATATTCGAATCAAATTCGAAAACATATTCGAATCGAATTCGAAAACATATTCGAAAACGTATTCGAATCGAATTCGAAAACATAATCAAATTAAAAAAAAATAGAAAACATTTTTCTAAAAAAAACAATAAGGTAGAATATAAAATAATAAAGCAATAGAATATGTATAATATATATATATATATATATATATATATATATATATATATATATATATATATATATTTATATATATATATATATGTTTTTTTATGCTTTTCTTTTCTATTATTCTATATTCTATAATAGTATTTTCAATTCAAATTCAAATTCATTCTATACGAAATTCGAATTTCGGAACATGGCTTCTGAAGTTTGAATTTCGTATAGAATGAATTCGAATTTGAATAGAAAAGATTAGAACAGAAAATAATAGAAAAGTATAGACTATAAAAACAATAGAACAGAATAGAAGAAAATATAATATATATATTATATTTTCTTCTTATCTGTTCTATTGTTTTTCTAGTCTATTCTTTTCTATTATTTTCTATTCTATTCTAATCTTTTACATTAAAATTTGATTTCAGTCTATATGAAATTCGAATTTTGGAAGATGTTTTATATATATATATATATATATATATATATATATATATATATATATAATTTTCTATTCTGTTTCATTGTTTTTCTATGCTATTCTTTTCTATTCTATTCTAAACTTTTCTATTCGAATTTGAATTCATTCTATACGAAATTCGAATTTCGGAAGATGGCTTCTGAAAGTGGAATTTCGTATAGAATGAATTCGAATTTGAATAGAAAAGATTAGAATAGAAAATAATAGACTAGACAAACAATAGAACAGAACAGAATAAAATATAATATATATCATTTATTCTATTCTGTTCTATTGTTTTTTTAGTCTTTTCTCTTCTACTCTATTCTAATCTTTTCTATTCAAATTCGAATTCATATTATAAGAAATTCAAATTTCGGAAGATGGTTTTATATATGTATATATATGTGTGTATATGTATAATATATATATATATATATATATATATATATATATATATATATATATATATATATATATATATATATATATATATGTGTGTGTGTGTGTATATGTATAATATATATATATGTATATGTATAATATATATATATATATATATATATATATATATATATATATATATATATATAAAACCATCTTCCAAAATTTGAATTTCTTATAAAATGAATTCGAATTTGAATAGAAAAGATTAGAACAGAGTAGAAGAGAAAAGACTAGAAAAACAATAGAACAGAATACAAAAAATTATATATATTATATTTTATTCTGTTCTATTGTTTGTCTAGTCTATTATTTTCTATTCTAATCTTTTCTATTCAAATTCTAATTCATTCTATACGAAATTCCACTTTCAGAAGCCATCTTCCGAAATTAGAATTTCGTATAGAATGAATTCAAATTCGAATAGAAAAGTTTAGAATAGAATAGAAAAAGAATAGCATAGAAAAACAATGAAACAGAATAGAAAATTTTATATATATATATATATATATATATATATATATATATATATATATATATATATAACATCTTCCAAAATTCGAATTTCATATAGACCGAAATCAAATTTGAATATAAAAGATTAGAATAGAATAGAAAATAATAGAAAAGAATAGACTAGAAAAACAATGGAACAGAATAGAAGAAAATATAATATATAATATATATATTATATTTTCTTCTATTCTGTTCTATTGTTTTTCTAGTCTATTCTTTTCTATTATTTTCTGTTCTAATTCGAATTCATTCTATAAGAAATTCAAACTTCAGAAGCCATGTTCCGAAATTCGAATTTCGTATAGAATGAATTTGAATTGAAAAGACTATTATAGAATATAAAATAATAGAAAAGAAAAGCATAAAAAAACAATAGAAGAGAATAATACAAAAAAATTACCGTATTTATCGGCGTATAACACGCACTGGCGTATAACACGCACCCCAAGTTTAGGAGGGAATTTTAAGGAAAAAAAAACTTTTAGGAGGTAAGTTTAAGGGAAAAAACTTACATTTAAATGCCCATCATTGCAGCCTTCTCAGTGCAGCCTTGCCCCAGTGCAGCCATGTCAGTGCAGCCTTGTCAGTGCAGCCTTCCCAGTGTCCATTGCAGCCTTATCCCAGTGCAGCCTTGCCCCAGTGCAGCCTTGCAGCTCGCAGTTTGAAAATCCTGTGATCCCCTGCGATCCTGAGCTTCAAAATCGCCGACCGCGATTTGAAAATGGTGCCGCCGGCGCCAAAATACACAGAGCCAGTCCTCGGCTCTTCTCGGCGGCTCTCGTTTACTTTCGGCTCCACTCGTAGTCCCGCCCGGGATGGGCGTGACTGTGAGCGGAGCTATCCGAACCTAGCCGAGTACACTCGGCTAGGTTCGGGCAGCACTCGAGTGAAGCCGAAAGTGGCCGAGAAGAGCCGAGGACCGGCTCTGTGTATTTCGGCGCAATTTTCAAATCGCGGTCGGCGATTTTGAAGATCTGTCAGCTCAGGATCGTAAGGGATCGGCGTATAACACGCACCCATGATTTTCCCCTGATTTTAGGGGAAAAAAGTGTGTGTTATATGCCGATAAATACGGTATATATATATTTATATATATATATTTTTTATTTTTATTTTTTTTCTATGCTGGTCTATTGTTTTTCTATTCTTTTCTATTCTTTTCTATTTTATTCTAATCTTTTCTATTTGAATGCGAAATCATTCTATACGAAATTTGAATTTCCGAAAATGGTTATACAGAAACAGAATGAAATAGAATGAAATCGAATTCTAATAGAAAAGACTAGAACAGAAAAACAATAGAACAGAATAGAAAAAAAAAAAAAAAAAAAAATATATATATATATATATATATATATACACACACACATTTTCCGAAATTGGAATTTGGTACAGAATGAATTCAAATAGAAAAGATTAGAAAAGAACAGAAAATAATATAAAAGAATAGCATAGAAAAACAATAGAACAGAATAGAAAAAAATATAAAATATTCTATTCTAATCTTTTCTATTCGAATTCATTCTGTACCAAATTCCAATTTCGGAAGATGGTTTTATTTATTTTTATATATATATAAAATATTTCTTTCTATTCTGTTCTATTGTTTTTTTATTCTATTCTTTTCTATTAGAATTTGATTTCATTCTATTTCTATGTAACTATTTTCTGAAATTCGAATTTTGTATAGAATGAATTTGAATTCAAATAGAAAAGATCAGAATATAATAGAAAATAATAGAAAAACAATAGAACAGAATAGAAAAAATATTTTTTATATATATATATATATAAAACCATCCAAAATTCGAATTTCGTTTAAAATTAATTTGAATAGAAAAGATTAAAATAGAGTAGAAAGAATAGACTAGAAAAACAATAGAACAGAATAGAATAAGATATAATATATATATTATATTTTATTCTGTTCTGTTCTATTGTTTTTCTAGTCTATTCTTTTCTATTCAAATTCAAATTCATTCTATACGAAATTCGAATTTCAGAAGCCATCTTCCGAAATTCGAATTTCGTATAGAATGAATTCAAATTCGAATAGAAATGTTTAGAATAGAATAAAAAAGAATAGCATAGAAAAACAATGAAACAGAATAGAAAAAAATATATATATTATATTTTATTCTCTTCTGTTCTATTGTTTTTCTAGTCTATTCTATTTCTATTCTAATCTTTTCTATTCGAATTCGAATTCATTCTATACGAAATTCTAATTTTAGAAGCCATCTTCCGAAATTCGAATTTCGCATAGAATTAATTCGAATTCGAATAGAAAAGTTTAGAATAGAATAGAAAAGAATAGCATAGAAAAACAATGGAACAGAATAGAAAAAAAATATAATATATATATTTAACCATCTTCCAAAATTGGAATTTGGTACAGAATGAATTCGAATTCAAATAGAAAAGCTTAGAATACAATATATTATATTTTTTTCTATTCTGATCTATTGTTTTTCTATGCTATTCTTTTATACTTTCTATTCTATCCTAATATCCTAAATTCTATACGAATTTCAAATTTCGCAAAATGGTTATATATAGTTTACTTTTTCAAATTCAGTTATTGTTTTTTTCGAATTTTATAGTTTTTTTCGAATGTGGTAGAGATTTTTCGAATTTGACAGTTTTTTTCGAATGTGGTAGAATTTTTTCGAATTTAATATTTTTTTCAAATGTAGTAACATTTTTTTTGAATTTGATAGTTTTTTTCGAATGTGGTAGAATTTTTTCGAATTTAATATTTTTTTCAAATGTAGTAACATTTTTTTTGAATTTGATAGTTTTTTTCGAATGTGGTAGCATTTTTTCGAATTTGACAGTTTTTTTCGAATGTGGTAGAATTTTTTCGAATTTGACAGTTTTTTTCGAATGTGGTAGAATTTTTTCGAATTTGACAGTTTTTTTCGAATGTGGTAGAATTTTTTCGAATTTGATAGTTTTTTTCGAATGTGGTAGAATTTTTTCGAATTTGATAGTTTTTTTCGAATGTGGTAGAATTTTTTCGAATTTGACAGTTTTTTTCGAATGTGGTAGAATTTTTTCGAATTTGACAGTTTTTTTCGAATGTGGTAGAATTTTTTCGAATTTGACAGTTTTTTTCGAATGTGGTAGAATTTTTTCGAATTTGATAGTTTTTTTCGAATGTGGTAGAATTTTTTCGAATTTGATAGTTTTTTTCGAATGTGGTAGAATTTTTTCGAATGCGGTCGAATTTTTTCGAATGCGGTCGAATTTTTTCGAATTCGAATATGAAACGAAACGAATTCCGAAAACGAATGTAATGAATGCAACGAATTTAACTAAACGAATTAAGTTAAATAACGAATCGAAACGAAACTAAACTAAATGAATTTTTTCATCCTGCACATGTCTAATATACAATGTTCAATTTGTAAACATTCACTTATATTTGATATTCAATAAAAATTTATGGAAGAAAAAAAAAAAAAGGGGATCAGCTCCAATGATAAAACGATAATTCTCCCGCTCTACAAGACTCTGGTCCGGCCGCACCTGGAGTATGCTGTCCAGTTCTGGGCACCTGTCCTCACCAGTCCTCAGGAAGGATGTACTGGAAATGGAGTGAGTACAAAGAAGGGCAACAAAGCTAATAAAGGGTATGGAGGATATTAGTTATGAGGAAAGGTTGCGAGCACTGAACTTATTCTCTCTGGAGAAGAGACGCTTGAGAGGGGATATGATTTCAATTTACAAATACTGTACTGGTGACCCCACAATAGGGAGAAAACTTTTTCGCAGAAGGGAGTTTAACAAGACTCGTGGCCACTCATTAAAATTAGAAGAAAAGTGGTTTAACCTTAAACTATGTAGAGGGTTCTTTACTGTAATAGCTGCAAGAATGTGGAATTCCCTTCCACAGGCGGTGGTCTCAGCTGCGGGCATTGATAGTTTCAAGAAACTATTAGATAAGCAGAATATAAAGAAAGTAGCCGCGCTTAGGACAAATAAAAAATACAAAGTACAAAATATAAAATGTACAATACGATAAAAGTAGAATAGAAAGTGAGAGGAATTAGGTAGCTGCCTCCCCTAATAGAGCTCCCCTAAGAAGAGCTCCAGACAATAACAGGAATAAAAAGAAAATGGGGGTAGATCCCAACCGTATTCCTTGGATTCCTGATATCTCGGATGTAACCAGTAATGTGTACCTTTCCTTCTTTAGTCTAAAGGTGAACACAGAAGGAAAGGTACACATTACTGGTTACATCCAAGATATTAGGAATCCAAGGTATACGGTTGGGATCCACAGTATATATACCCTGGTGGATTGGCACCCTAGAACACAACAGCTACACGCATTACCCCTGCAGGGGTGATGGGATGAGGTGAGTGGGGACCCTTGAGGGGGAGCACTTAAGTCACCTGGATATACCTTGCAAGTCACTTATGATGATTTCTGCCATCTCAACCACACTACCTGACCAATAATCATATGTGGACTGTTTTCTTCTATATACCTTCACTATATAACCGTGTATACATGGTGTTTTGGATTCTGGACACTAATTAACCTTTGTATTTTTATTTTTATATAGTTTTTATTACTTTTGTTTTTTTTTTTTTTTAAATATATTCTTTATAATTTTTATTTTATTTTTATTATTATTTTTTGAATGCAACACCTGTGGACACATATATTTCTCAGTGTTCAATAGCACATTTTATGCAATTCCCCTTTTTAATGTGTTGAGAGACTTTAGGTCTTTTACATTTTTTTGGTGATATCTATGCAATACATGCACTTAGCATATTATATTTGTAAAGGTACCCTTGTGATACTTTATTTTTATTTACGTATTTGGATGCACTTAGCACATGCACTTTTAGGGCAGACCCTTGGTTTTGCAATTTAGGATCAAATTAGTTACCACAATCATTACTCTTACCATTCACATGACCTTCTAGGTGTGGTGTTTATCACTATTTTTATTACCTCTGTCCTTCACAATAGATATTGGGTACACGATTTGAGGTTACTGGTTAAAGTACATGTAGGGCTAGTCCCCACTAAACCTTCAAAATAGCCCCTTTTCCTTGTAATGTATGGGTAAGCGCCACATACCCCCATTTTCTTTTTATTCCTATTAGATAAGCACCTGAAGGACCACAACATACAGGGATATACAATATAATACTGACATATAATCACACACATAGGCTGGACTTGATGCACTTGATGGACCTCACCTACTATGTAACTATGTAACTATGTGTAAAAGCGGCTCTTCAATAACATCTAATAAGGTGATATTTTCCAGACACGAAAGTGAATGGCAACAACATCTAGTGAGCTTTATTCTTAAGGGAGTGGAATTGGCACACATCACTTTGGTGAAGGATTTTGGTGGATCAATGAGATTTTGTTTGACAATTTTTTCATCACTTTAACTTGTACTGTATTACCATATTGATTTTTTGGATATGCCATATGGACACTTTTCAATATGTATGAGTGTTTTATGTTGATCATTTCACAATGTTAATATTTAAGAGTTTTGTAGATTAATTTAGTGCCCTACTGTGGAGTTATTTGTCTCTCTCTCTTTTTTACACTTGTTTCACTTCATTTGCATATTTAATGAATATTAAGTGACATCACAGATAGGCGATTTTCATTGCGCACACATATACATACTCACAGGCACCTGTGATCTGTATCTCTCTCTCTCCCTCTCTCTCTCTCTCTCTCTCTCTCTCTCTCTCTCTCTCTCTCTCTCTCTCTCTCTCCATGTTTGGAGTTTGCTTCCACTTCCCCTGCAAGGCTTGCCCTGACACAGTGGACTGTCCTCTAATACAGAGCTGGACTTTTAATGGACTTGTGTTATATCCAAAACATCCAATAGGCTGCACCACTATCCCATGTATTTTTCTTAAAGTTAATAAGGGGGCTGGAGGACCTCAAATATGAAGAAATGACTAGAAGCACATTCTCTATGGAGAAGAGACGCTTGAGAGGAGATACAATAGCAATATAAAAATAAACTGTTCAGTCTCAGGGAATGTAAGAAGACATGGGGCCACTCAATGAAACCGGAGGAGAAACTGTTTTACCTTAAACTACGTAGGGGGGTTTTCACTGTCAGGGCGGTAAGGATGTGGAATTCACTTCCACAATCGGTGGTGTCAGCAAGAAGTATTGATAGTTTTTATTAAAAAAAAACTTGGATGTGCATCTTAATGAGCACAGTATACAGGGATACGGGAAATAATAATGAACACGCACACCTACACAGGTTGAACTGGATGGACTGTATGTTTATTCAACCTTACCAACTATGGTGACTATACATTACTATATTACTCTTTACTCCAAAAATTGGTGAAAATCATCATACCCATATCAAGTGTAACCTGACATTATGTCAATTTTTACAATGAATTCCTGAATTATATTTATAGACAGAACATTATAAAATACTAATAAATTGAGACCGTTTCAAAATAGCTTAAGATAATAAAATTATTATTTAATTTTAAAATAATAATCCGTATTTGCATACTTCAAAAGTCTAAGGTGTTGTAAGGGCTCTGATGTCACAAAAATTATTCCAGATGTTACATGATATATGGACATAGCTAAGTGATTAGTTCACATGTTGATGTTTTTAATTCATAAGGGACACTGTCAAGAATTTAAAAATGGTCTCTCCATGTCTGCTTAAGATTCCATAAAACAACCATAAAAGTGTAAAAAATAAAACAGATACATTTAAAGTAAACACCATTTTTGAAAAAAATGTTATTAAAAATCCCCAGAAAAGATGTAATTTCATGCTTTTAAAAGGTCCGTGTATTAAAATCGACATAAATAGTATAAACTCAATGCTGATGGAATACTTTATCAAAAGTCAAAATCATTTTATGCTCTGTTTAAAAAAAAGGAAATCCAAAGCAGATGGTGTTATCAATCTTTTTGTTTTTTAATTCTTGTTATGTATTGGTTGCTGAATAATTAATGCACGTATGACTGCTCGAATATCCTGATTTCTTATGCTATATATGAAGGGATTAAACAAGGGGGTCACCACTGTGTAAACTACTGATATCATCTTGTTAAGGGTTTGTGAGCTTGATGGAACCATATAAATTATTATTATTAAGTAGGGATGAGCTTCGAGTTCGAGTCGAACTCATGTTCTACTCGAACATTGGCTGTTCGCAAGTTCGCCGAACAGCGAACAATTTGGGGTGTTCGCGGCAAATTCGAATGCCGCGGAACACCCTTTAAAAGTCTATGGGAGAAATCAAAAGTGCTAATTTTAAAGGCTTATATGCAAGTTATTGTCATAAAAAGTGTTTGGGGACCCGGGTCCTGCCCCAGGGGACATGGATCAATGCAAAAAAAAGTTTTAAAAACGGACGTTTTTTCAGGAACAGTGATTTTATTAATGCTTAAAGTCAAACAATAAAAGTGTAATATCCCTTTAAATTTCGTACCTGGGGGGTGTCTATAGTATGCCTGTAAAGGGGCGCATGTTTCCTGTGTTTAGAACAGTCTGACAGCAAAATGACATTTGGAAGGAAAAAACTCATTTAAAACTACCCGCGGCTATTGCATTGCCGACAATACACATAGAAGTTCATTGATAAAAACGGCATGGGAATTCCCCACAGGGCAACCCCGAACCAAAATAAAAAAAAAAAAAATGATGTGGGGGTCCCCCTAAATTCCATACCAGGCCCTTCAGGTCTGGTATGGATATTAAGGGGAACCCCAGCCAAAATTTAAAAAAAAAATTGACGTGGGGTTCCCCCTAAATTCCATACCAGACCCTTCAGGTCTGGTATGGATTTTAAGGGGAACCCCGCGCCAAAAAAAAAAAAAAAAACGGCGTGGGGTCCCCCCAAAAATCCATACCAGACCCTTATCCGAGCACGCAACCTGGCAGGCCGCAGGAAAAGAGGGGGGGACGAGAGTGCGGCCCGCCCCCCTCCTGAACCGTACCAGGCCACATGCCCTCAACATTGGGAGGGTGCTTTGGGTAGCCCCCCAAAACACCTTGTCCCCATGTTGATGAAGACAAGGGCCTCATCCCCACAACCCTGGCCGGTGGTTGTGGGGGTCTGCGGGCGGGGGGCTTATCGGAATCTGGAAGCCCCCTTTAACAAGGGGACCCCCAGATCCCGGCCCCCCCCCTGTGTGAAATGGTAAGGGGGTACTTACCCCTACCATTTCACTAAAAAACTGTCAAAAATGTTAAAAATGACAAGAGACAGTTTTTGACAATTCCTTTATTTAAATGCTTCTTCTTTCTTCCTTCATCTTCTTCTGGTTCTTCTGGCTCTTCTGGTTCTTCCTCCGGCGTTCTCGTCCAGCATCTTCTCCGCGGCGTCTTCTATCTTCTTCTCCTCGGGCCGCTCCGCACCCATGGCATGAGGGGGGAGGCTCCCGCTCTTCTCTTCATCTTCTTCTCTTCTTCATCTTCTTCTTCATCTTCTTCTTCTTCTTCTCTTCTTCCTTCTTCTGTTCTTCATGTCTTCTCCGGGCCGCTCCGCAGCCATGCTGTGGCATGGAGGGAGGCTCCCGCTGTGTGACGGCGTCTCTTCGTCTGACGGTTCTTAAATAACGGGGGGCGGGGCCATCCGGTGACCCCGCCCCCCTCTGACGCACGGTGACTTGAGGGACTTCCCTGTGACGTCACGGGGAATGCCACAGGGAAGTCCCGTCATGTCACCATGCGTCAGAGGGGGGCGGGGTCACCGGGTGGCCCCGCCCCCCGTTATTTAAGAACCGTCAGACGAAGAGACGCCGTCACACAGCGGGAGCCTCCCTCCATGCCACAGCATGGCTGCGGAGCGGCCCGGAGAAGACATGAAGAACAGAAGAAGGAAGAAGAGAAGAAGAAGAAGATGAAGAAGAAGATGAAGAAGAGAAGAAGATGAAGAGAAGAGCGGGAGCCTCCCCCCTCATGCCATGGGTGCGGAGCGGCCCGAGGAGAAGAAGATAGAAGACGCCGCGGAGAAGATGCTGGACGAGAACGCCGGAGGAAGAACCAGAAGAGCCAGAAGAACCAGAAGAAGATGAAGGAAGAAAGAAGAAGCATTTAAATAAAGGAATTGTCAAAAACTGTCTCTTGTCATTTTTAACATTTTTGACAGTTTTTTAGTGAAATGGTAGGGGTAAGTACCCCCTTACCATTTCACACAGGGGGGGGGCCGGGATCTGGGGGTCCCCTTGTTAAAGGGGGCTTCCAGATTCCGATAAGCCCCCCGCCCGCAGACCCCCACAACCACCGGCCAGGGTTGTGGGGATGAGGCCCTTGTCTTCATCAACATGGGGACAAGGTGTTTTGGGGGGCTACCCCAAAGCACCCTCCCAATGTTGAGGGCATGTGGCCTGGTACGGTTCAGGAGGGGGGGGGCGCACTCTCGTCCCCCCCTCTTTTCCTGCGGCCTGCCAGGTTGCGTGCTCGGATAAGGGTCTGGTATGGATTTTTAGGGGGACCCCACGCCGTTTTTTTTTTTTTTTTTTTGGCGCGGGGTTCCCCTTAAAATCCATACCAGACCTGAAGGGTCTGGTATGGAATTTAGGGGGAACCCCACGTCAATTTTTTTTTTTTAATTTTGGCTGGGGTTCCCCTTAATATCCATACCAGACCTGAAGGGCCTTGTATGGAATTTAGGGGGACTCCCACATCATTTTTTTTTTTAATTTTGGTTCGGGGTTGCCCTGTGGGGAATTCCCATGCCGTTTTTATCAATGAACTTCTATGTGTATTGTCGGCAATGCAATAGCCGCGGTAGTTTTAAATGTGTTTTTTCCTTCAAAATGTCACTTTGCTGTCAGACTGTTCTAAACACGGGAAACATGCGCCCCTTTACAGGCATACTATAGACACCCCCCAGGTATGAAATTTAAAGGGATATTACACTTTTATTGTTTGACTTTAAGCATTATTAAAATCACTGCTCCTGAAAAAACGGCCGTTTTTAAAACTTTTTTTTGCATTGATCCATGTCCCCTGGGGCAGGACCCAGGTCCCCAAACACTTTTATTGACAATAACTTGCATATTAGCCTTTAAAATTAGCACTTTTGATTATTCATGTTCGTGTCCCATAGACTTTAACGGCGTTCGCGTGTTCGAACGAATTTTTTTCCTGTTCGCATGTTCTGGTGCGAACCGAACAGGGGGGTGTTCGGCTCATCCCTATTATTAAGGACCCATAATACATAATTACTACGGAGAGGTGAGAGCTACAGGTTAAGAAAGCTTTCTTCCTCCCAGTAATAGAGGACATACGTAGAATGGCTATGATAACACAACTGTAGCTCACTAAAATCAAAATAAATGGTATGACCATGATAGGGAATGAGAGGATGAATATTTCCATTTCAAGAGCTGAAGTGTCTGAGCAAGCAAGGTCAACAAAGGGAGCAAGATCACAAAAGTAATGGTCAATGATGTTGGGTCCACAAAATTTAAGCTGAGTTAGAAGACTTATTGTTATCAATGTTAATGTAAAGCCAAGCATCCAGCAAAAGATTACCAGAGAATACTGAAGTTTCTGGCTCATAATTTTGTTATAGAGCAAAGGCTTACATATGGCCAAGTACCGGTCATAGGCCATAGCTGCAAGAAGATAGCACTCTGTACTACCTGATGCACAGTAGAGATAACTCTGAGCAATACAACCAGGAATGCATATGAAGGCTTCTTTCAGCCATATGATCTTTAGCATATTGGGTACAATAAGAGTTCCCACCAACATTTCTGAAAACAAGAAATGTTTGAGAAAAAAGTACATGGGGGAGGTAAGAATTGTTCTGGTTGAGAGCAATATAATAATCAAAACATCAATAAAAAGTGCAGAAGTATAAGCTAAAAGTATAAAAATTAAGATAACAATCATTAATCTACCCAAGTCTTGAAAACCCAAAAGGAGAAATTCTGTTATTTCTGTCTCATTCTGTTCACTCATGATTGGCTTTCTGTGATTACAGAATCAGAAATCACGTTTTAGAATATATTTTAATTTTGTTTATTGTATTATTAAAAATGTTGCTACAGTACAATTGGAAAACTATTGACCAAGCTCAAATAAATCAGTGGGCCAAACTGAGCAGAATACAATTTGAAAAGGGCTGGATTATGTATACAGAGATTCATACCTAATTAATTCCAATAAAAAAAAAAACTTACAATAATTTGATAATTGAAATTACAGTAAAAATTGCCACCTACAAGGTTTTAATGGTAAACTGTTTTTTTTTTTTAATTTTATCAATTGGAGGGCAGAAGGGGCTTCATGAAATTTAAATTCTTCAATTACTGCAGGCCAGAAAAAAAGGGACAAGAAGGCCGTATGTGGCCCAAAAAACACATGTCTGCTAGATACAATTTGCAGTGAAAATGTTTGCCTTCTTTGAAAGCTAACCATTCTTTTTTTTGTTGTTCATTTTTATTTATTAGTGGGACTGCTTCAGCAGTCCCACTATTGTTATTGTTATTCGTTTTTATTTATTTTTAATTAAAATGTAATTATTATTACATACGGTTTTTTGACTCTTCTGCATACTTTCAGCTATTAAAACCATTCAACTTTTAAAATGTTCAACTCTTTCAGCTAATGATGGGACTTCTTCAACTGAAGTGAATGAGAGCATGCTTCAAATCCTTAAAATCTTCTTTCAGCTCCTTCATACTTTCACCTACAGATGCCAAACAAACTTTAAAATGTTCACAAAATATTCTGCTATCTGGCTATATCTTTTCCGTTTGATATCTTTTACAGTTTTTGTGAAAAAGCTGTTTAAGTTTAGTGATCATTTCAGGAAATGTTATCGATTAAACAGAGGGTGTATTGGGCTGCTTAGAGTGGATTATGTCATAGCTAGAGCACAGAGTGTCAGAGGAATAATAGGAACCTTATCTGCCAGTATCGGCGCTTCCCTTGCGCATGCATGGTAGAGTAGTGTAGCGGCGCATACGGGTGCACAATCCAACAGGCCGGAGCACGTGGGTGCATGATGCGGCGCATCTACGTGGGCAGCGTCGCTCTGAACGTTTCCAGTCTTCACGGCCTACCTGGATGCTACCTTGGATTCCTCCTGCTCCCGCACCTTCCACGGTCCCTTCCTCTTCCTCTGACAGTGAGCCCATGCAACTGGGTCTGGTTCAGTCTCCACTCACCCCTGATGAGAGACTGCGCCGGCGCCAAGCCAACCTTTGCCTTTACTGTGAGGAAGCAGGCCATTTCTTACGCAACTGCCCTGTGAGACCCAGTAAGTACCATTTGCAGTACGCTATGAACTTTCAAGTTGCTGGTTCAACTTAATCTCACCTTGTCCTCCCGGTCTCATTACAGGTGGTGGAAGAGAAGGTTCGGCTGCTGACCATCATTGACTCTGGAGCATGCAGCTGTTTCCTGGATTCCTCCTGCTCCCGCACCTTCCACGGTCCCTTCCTCTTCCTCTGACAATGAGCCCATGCAACTGGGTCTGGTTCAGTCTCCACTCACCCCTGATGAGAGACTGCGCCGGCACCAAGCCAACCTTTGCCTTTACTGTGAGGAAGCAGGCCATTTCTTACGCAACTGCCCTGTGAGACCCAGTAAGTACCGCTTGCAGTACGCTATGAACTTTCAAGTTGCTGGTTCAACTTAATCTCACCTTGTCCTCCCGGTCTCATTACAGGTGGCGGAAGAGAAGGTTCGGCTGCTGACCATCATTGACTCCGGAGCATGCAGCTGTTTCCTGGATGCATCACTTGCCCAAAGTCTGCACATTCCTCTTCAAGACAAAAACAGTTCCTCCAAATACACTTGGCAGATGGGTCCCTACCTAGTTCGGGACCTGTCACTCAAGAGACCAGACCCATTCTCACCTCTCATCTCATCGCTTTACGACTGCCCTATTAATCTCTTGCCTGGTTCCGATATCCCGTTCGGCCCCATATTCCACCTGTCTGAGTTGGAAGCCCTCCGCTCCTACATCGATGAAAATCTTGAAAAAGGATTCATCCTTCTTCTTCCCCAGCTGGAGCGGGTATCTTCTTCGTTGAAAAAAAAGATGGATCTCTAAGACCATGTGTGGACTATAGGGAACTCAATAAAATCACTATTAAGAAACGATACCCGCTCCCTCTCATCCCTGAACTTTTTCAATGTTTCTGAACTGCCCAAATGTTCACCAAACTGGATTTACAAGGGGCATACAACCTTGTTCGGATACGTGCCGGAGATGAATGGAAGACAGCTTTCAGATCCAGGTTTGGTCACTTCGAGTATTTAGTGATGCCCTTTGGGCTCTGCAATGCCCCGGCTACATTTCAGCACCTAGTCAATGACATCTTCCGTGAGTATCTGGATAACTTTGTTATTATCTATCTTGATGACATTTTGATCTTTTCCACCACAGTAGAATTACATGGAGCTCATGTAAAGAAGGTACTCTCAGTTCTCAAGAAACACGGTCTGTTCTTGCTTGAAAGGAGAGAAATTCGAGTTCGAAAAAACTACCATCCAATTCCTTGACTTCATCATCACTACTGAAGGGGTGGCAATGGAGCCACAAAAGGTTAAAGCCATCCAGGAGTGGCCAGCCCCCTCAGACAAAAAGGGAGTTCAGCGATTTGTTGGCTTTGCCAATTTTTATCGCAGGTTTATTAAAGCGGGGGTCCACCTATCTATCTTTTTTTTTTTTTGGAGTTCATTCACAAACTTTTCTTCTCATGATTATCTACTCACATGTTCTGTGTAATAAGTCCACCTGTGTCCGATTTCATTGTAAAGAATAACTTATAAAATTCACTGAAGGCGGTTTCCATCTTCATTGTGGGCATTTGAAGCCCACAAGCATGTATTTCCTGGATGCGGTGAATGCTGTGCTCCCAGCATTCACCGAGATGTTGTGATGACGCTGTTGCACAATGCATGCTGGGAAGCCTGAGACTAGCTCCCAGGGGACTGTGGGAGGTCTGGGAGAGGCTAGAAACACGCCTACTCCCATGGGAGGAAAACCAGGAAGTGCTAAGAAGATTAGAAAAAAAAAGGTAATTACGCCGATTTAAATTTTTTTACACAGCATGTCAGCATCTAGGCAAGGAAGAGAATGCATAGAGATAATGTTCAAAATTTGGGTGGAACCCCGCTTTAAGGGGTTCTCTTCAATCATCTCTCCCATCACCCAACTGACCCGCCAGCAGATCAAGTTCCAATGGTCCCAGGAAGCCCAGGATGCTTTCCTCAAAATAAAGAGACTTTTCACGTCAGCTCCCTGAAGCACCCTGATCCAGTCCTACCTTATGTACTGGAAGTTAATGCCTCGGAGTCAGCCACAGGAGCAATCTTGTCCCAGAGAAGTGGCCCAAAAGCACTTCTCCATCCAGTAACCTTTGCTTCTTGCAAATTAAGCCCTCCTGAGAGGAACTAAGATGTTGGTGACTGGGAATTACTAGCCATAAAATTTGCTCTAGAGGAATGGAGATACTTACTGGAGGGTGCTTCCCAACCCATCATGATCTTCACGGACCACAAGAACCTGGAGTATCTCCGAACAGCCAAGCGTCTTACACCCTGACAAGCCCGATGGGCATTATTCTTCTCCAGGTTCAATTTCCACATCTCCTATTGACCTGGCTCAAAGAACGGGAAAGCGGACACACTCTCCCGTATGTTCCCGGAAGCTAATGAGTCATAAGAACCCAAAACCATCTTATCCCCTCATAATTTTCTCCATCTTATCCAGCCTAATCTTCAATCTGCCATTAAACAGGCCTCTAGCCAATGCACAGAATCCGAAGTACAGTGGGGCAAAAAAGTATTTATTCAGCTACCAATTGTGCAAGTTCTCCCACTTAAAAAGATGAGAGAGGCCTGTAATTGTCATCATAGGTATACCTCAACTATGAGAGACAAAATGTGGAAACAAATCCAGACAATCACATTGTCTGATTTTTAAAGAATTTATTTGCAAATTATGGTGGAAAATAAGTGTTTGGTCACCTACAAACAAGCAAGATTTCTGGCTCTCACAGACCTGTATCTTCTTCTTTAAGAGGCTCCTCTGTCCTCCACTCATTACCTGTATTAATGACACCTGTCCACAACCTTTAACAGTCACACTCCAAACTCCACTATGGGGAAGACCAAAGAGCTGTTGAAGGACACCAGAAAAAAAATTGTAGACCTGCACCAGGCTGGGAAGACTGAATCTGTAATAGGCAAGCAGCTTGGTGTGAATAAATCAACTGTGGGAGCAATAATTAGAAAATGGAAGACATGCAAGACCACTGATAATCTCCCTCGATCTGGGGCTCCATGCAAGATCTCACCCTGTGGGGTCAAAATGATCACAAGAACGGTGAGCAAAAATCCCAGAACCACATGGGGGGACCTAGTGAATGACCTGCAGAGAGCTAGGACCAACGTAACAAAGGCTACCATCAGTAACAATATATAAAAGAACCGCGCTAAATACAGATCATTATTGAATAATTAAAAAATACCATCAGTAACACACTACGCCGCCAGGGACTCAGATCCTGCAGTGCCAGATGTGTCCCCCTGCTCAAGCCAGTACATGTCCGGGCCCGTCTGAGGTTTGCTAGAGAGCATTTGGATGATCCAGAAGAGGATTGGAAGAATGTCATATGGTCAGATGAAACCAAAGTAGAACTGTTTGGTAGAAACACAACTCGTCATGTTTGGAGGAGAGAGAAAGCTGAGTTGCAACCAATGAACACCATACCTACTGTGAAGCATGGGGGTGGCAACATCATGCCTTGGGGCTGTTTCTCTGCAAAGGGAACAGGACAACTGATCCATGTGCATGAAATCATCCTTACTAAAACCGGTGGTCCCCACTCTTTTTCTGGAAGAGAAGAACTACCACCTCCACCAGTTGAGGTTGAAGGTGAAGAAGAGTTTGAAGTGGAGGAAATCATGGACTGTAGAAGGAGGGGCGGATGGATTCAGTACCTAGTTAAATGGAAGGGGTACCCCCGGAAGATAACTCCTGGGAACCTTCCAGTAATGTACATGCACCTCGTTTGGTGCGAAATTTCCACAGGAGACACCCAGGGATGCTAGCTAGGTTGGGCAGCCGGAGGCTGCCCCTTGGGGGGGGCACTGTCAGAGGAATTATAGGAACCTTATCTGCCAGTATCGGCGCTTCCCTGTGCGCCTGCTTGGTAGAGTAGCGCAGTGGCGCATACGGGTGCACAATCCAACAGACCGGCGCACGTGGGTGCACGATGCAGGGGATCGACGTGGGCACATGTGCACCATAGCGTGCACAATGTGAGATCCCCCTGGCGGGCCTATAAAAGGCAGCTCTGCCCCTTGCTTAATTCCTGGTTTGTCTCTTCAGCTCCAGTGTTCCTGTTCCTAAAGTTCTGTTGCTTGCCTGTGCCTGCCTGCTGTGACCCGGATCGTCTTGACCACCTCTAAATCTCTCCTCTACTTGACCTCGGCTTGCCTAACGAACTTCTCTTCCTGCCAGATCTCCATGTTTGACCCCCGGCTACTCTAAGAACTTAAAAAAATATCTTAGTTCCTTCTCTATAAATTGCACTCATGCCCACAAGATCTACTTGTCATACACAATTTATACATCAAAACGCAGGTATTTTTGTCTAATTTCAGACAATGTGCTCAGTTTTGTGGTTTGCCTTTTACTTTTGGCTGGTTGAGTTTCCAAATGACAAGAGTTCTAAACTTTCTTCCATTGACTGTCCTGTATAAAATTCTTCACATTTCCTAGCAAAACGCACAGCCAACTTCTTTTTTAAATTGCTGACATGCCCACATTTTTAAGTTTATCAACATAAATTTTATACCGATACGTTCACAAAGGCCGTGTGTCTCTAACGGTGAAGTCTCTGTTTCCATAGTATGTACTGTTGTGGATTTATTAAGGCTAGTTTGAAGGGTTCTCTCACGCTGTCTCTCACTCATTAGGTTTGGGGATTAATGATTAAAAAGCTTTTAAAAAAAACCTTTAAATGTTCCACATCTTTCATACATTAGTGGTGTTGTTAAACTTTTTTAATGAAATTCATGTTTATTTTAAAACCATTCCTACTTTTCCAACTATTCTCACTTCTTTAACTTTTTCTTATGGATTTAAGCTATTCATCCAGTTGGCTTTAGCAATTCAGCTTTTCAGCATTCCCACTCATTTCTCCAGGAAATTAATTTTCTAGTTTTTAATTGTATTATTCCGTACGTTTTTTGGCTCTGCGTAACTTCTGCATGCTTTGAGCTATTAAAACCATTCAACTTTTAAAATGTTCAGCTCTTTCAGCTAATGATGAGACTTCTTCAACATTTTTTCTACTATTTATACTTTTTAAAATATTAAGCTTTTTAACACTTTTTTTTAACATTGAAGTGAATGAGAGCATGCTTCAAATCCTTAAAATCTTCTGCTCCCAAAAGTTTCAGCTCCTTCATACTTTCACCTACAGATGCCAAACAAACTTTAAAATGTTCACAAAATATTCAGCTATCTGGCTATATCTTTTCAGTTTGATATCTTTTACAGTTTTTGTGAAAAAGCTGTTTAAGTTTAGTGATCATTCCAGGAAATTTTATCGATTAAACAGTGTGTATTGGGCTGCTTAGAGTGGATGATGTCATAGCTAGAGCACAGAGCCTTAAAAAAATATCTAATTATCTTATGATCCACTTGTCATACACAATTTATACATCAAAAAGTTGGTATTTTTGTCTAGTTTCAGGCAATGTGCTCAGTTTTGTGATACGCCTTTAACTTTTGGCTAGTTGCGCTTCCAAATGACAAGAGTTCTACACTTTCTTCCATTGACTGTCCTGTATAAAATTCTTTACATTTCCCAGCGAAACGCACAGTCAACTGCTTTTTTAAATCGCTGACATGCCCACATTTTTAAGTTTATCAACATAAATTTTATACCGTTCACAAAGGCCGTGTGTCTCTAAGGGTGAAGTCGCTGTTTCGATAGCATGTACTGTTGTGGATTTATTAAGGCTTGTTTGAAGGGTTCTCTCACGCTGTCTCTCACTCAGGCAGCTAGCAGATAGTGAGGAGATGTTTTTGACAGTGTGTTCAGGGGACAGACAGCTAGCAGATAGTGAGGAGGATGTTTTTTTACAATGTATTCACCACTCATTTTCTCCAGGAAATGCATTTTCTAGTTTCTTTACTAAGATTTGTTCATAATTATTGTATTACGTTTGAGATCTTAGTCAGCAAATAAACATGATGTCCCTGAAGCTGATGTGTTGAAAGCAGAAAAAATAGGAAATTTGTTGTATACAGTATGGGACTGCATAGCTGCAGGGTGCCCACGCTGACCTGTGTCCTAAGCCAAAAGTGCCTACAATAGATATGTGAACATCAGAACGTGACCATGGAACAATGGAAGAAGGTGGTCTGATGAATCACATCATGAGAATGGCTGGGTGTGTGTGAGTCATTTACCTGGGAAAGAAATGGTATCAGAAAGCAATTTTGGAAGAAGGCAAGCCAACAGTATGATGCGTTGGGCAAAGTTCTGCTGGGAAACCTTGGGTCCTGCCATTTATGTGAATACTCCTTGATACATACTACCTTCCTAAACATTGTTCTCTTCATGGAAACGGTCTTCCCTGATGGCATGGACCCAAAGAATGGTGTGAGGAACACAACAACGAGTTTAAGGTGTTGACTCCAAATTCTTTAGATCTCAATCCAATGAAGATTCGGTGGCATGTGCTGGAAAAACAGAGCCAATCCATGGAGGCACCACTTCACAACTTATAGGACTCTAGGCTGGGTTCACACTACCGCACGGTGCGGCTCACAGCAGTGGTCCGGTGCATCCCTGTTCATCGTAGCGCATGAATTCCATATGTGCGGGAAAAATGTTTAAATTCTCAAATCTTTTAATTTGAAAACACAGGCCAATAGAAGGAGGATTAGGAAATTTGCCATAATACAGTGAACAATAGTTACTATAAAAAGTCCTTACAAATCTAAAACCGAAAATGGAATGTTGTTTATAAATATCAAGACTTCTAGCTTCTAGCTGCAAGGAATCTCAGCTATTTATTCAGTCTTTATGTGGAAGCTGGATGAAAAAAAACACAAGGAATTATTTTCCCAATGGTCATAATTGTTGTGTTGATTAGAGGCTGTGAAACTTTTATTTATTTAGGAATACATTTGTGCAATTTCTTTAGGGATGTATACCTGCTGGTTTTACCACAGCTTTCTCTTTATTTTCTTTTGTCAAGCCAATAAACATAAAACAGTGGACTAGGATAGCAAAAAACAAAAACAAAAAACAATGAAACAAGATGACCTAGAACCCAAATCTTACCATCAGGTGTTTATAATATAAAACGTCTATGGCTGCAGCACTCACCTTCTATTCACTACTGTCCCCCACAATAAATCCTTTCTACCACTAGAAGTTCTTAGTGATTTGGGTTTACATACCTGGATCCAAGAAGACTTAGGACATCAGGATGTTGTGGACCTACCCTTGTTCACTTACAGAGTAATGATGCAGAGTGCAACACCAATAGACATAGGTTCAATTTCAAAGAGGAGCATCACCACAGGGTGGCACTGTGGATGTGAAAACATAATCAACAGTGCCATGTCCTGAATTGGAAGTATACAAGAATGAGTGATGAAACTTTGTATCAAGTAATGAAACTTGATACAAAGTTTTTAAAAAACAACAACTCAACAGTGCAATTAAAATTGCTAGCAACATAAGCTAGACAAACTACCACATAAAGACATCCTCACCACTACCCTAGGGCCATATTGTACCTCGACCTAAATAGAAAGGGTGATGTATAGATAATAGTCCTGGTGTGGATTGGTGTCGTGCATAGAGGAGCTTGAAAGCTCAATACTCTACATGTTTTGCGCTGAATGCGCTTCTTTAGGAGCTTCAGGTAGGTACTATAACAGTAATGGCAGATTCTGGGGAGCACTGCACTGCTCAGGAAGTGTAGACCGGAGGATATAGTATCCACAACCGCAGTAAGCAACGTGGTATAGCAGTATAAGGTCCAATTAATACCAGAGCAAAAAGGGGAACAAAAAGAACTACACTGTACTGTCAGTTGGACAGCAATATGTCAATATTATGTGGGGTCCTGTGGAAACCCCCAATGTCAGTGAAATGCTATTCCCCAGCATGTCTCACAGACTCCGCCACTAACTCCATTTCACTACTTCAGCCCTGGAAGAATTGGCCCCTTAATGACCAGAGAAAGTTGTACAATTTGGCACTGCGCTGTTTTAACTGGTAATTGCATGGTCATGCAATGCTGTACCCAAACAAAATAGAACTTTCTTTTGATGGTATTTGATTGCCTCTGCAATTTTTATTTTTTGCGATATAAACGGAAAAAGACTGAAAATGTTGAAAAAAAACATTTATTTTTTACTTTTTGTTATAAAAAAATCCAATAAACTCAATTTTAGTCATACATTTAGGCCAAAATGTATTCAGCCACATGTAAAAAAAATGTCAATAAGTGTATATTTATTAGTTTGCGCTAAAGTTATAGCGTCTACAAACTAGGGTACATTTTCTGGAATTTAAGCAGCTTTTAGATTATGACTGCCTATCTCAATTCTTGAGGTGCTAAAATGGCAGGGCAGTACAAAACCCCCCCAAATGACCCCATTTTGGAAAGTAGACACCCCAAGGAAATTGCTGAGAGGCATGTTCAGCCCATTGAATACTTTATTTTTTTGTCACAAGTGATTAAAAAAATGACAAAAAAAATTACACAAAGTTGTCACTAAATGATATATTGCTCACACATGTCATGGTTATATGTCGAATTACACCCGAAAATACATTCTGCTGCTTCTCCTGGACCCCGAAAACCAATCACCACCTTTAGGCTTTCTAAGGGCGTAAAATGGTGATTTCACTTCCTCATTACCTATCACAGTTTCGGAGGCCATAAAATGTCAAGATAGCACAAACCCCCCCCCCCAAATGACCCCATGGTTATATGTGGAATTACAAAATACATTCTGCTGCTTCTCCTGAGTATGGAGATACCACATGTGTGAGACTTTTTGGCAGTCTAACCGCGTACAGGACCCCGAAAACCAATCACTACTTTCAGGCTTTCTAAGGGTGTACATTTTTTATTTCACTCCTCACTGCCTATCACAGTTTTGGAGGCCATGAAATGCCCAGATAGCACAACCTCCCCCTCCAAATGACCCCATTTTGAAAAGTAGACACCCCAAGCTATTTATTTGCTGAGAGACATGTTGATTATTTTGCAGCTCTCGCTTTTTGTCACAAAGTTTTGAAAATTAAAAAAATAAATAAATATATATATATATATATATATATATATATATATATATATATATATATATATATATATATATATATATATTTTCTTTCTTCATTTTCAAAAACAAGTGAGAGCTGCAAAATACTCACCATGCCTCTTAGCAAATACCTTGGGGTGTCTACTTTCCAAAATTGGGTCATTTGGGGGGGGGGGGAGTGGTTGTGCTATCTGGACATTTCAGGGCCTCTGTAACTGTGATAGGTAGTGAGGAGTAAAATCACCATTTTACGCCTTTTGAAAGCCTGAAGGTGGTGATTGGATTTGGGGTCCTGTACGCGGCTAGGCTCCCAAAAAGTCCCCGACATGTGGTATCCCCATACTCAGGAGAAGCAGCAGAATGTACTTTGGGGTGTAATTCCACATATAACCATGCCATGTTTTAACTATATATAATTTAGAGACAACTTTGTGTAAAAAATAAATAAAATTGTAATTTTCCCAAATTATATTTTTTTAAAGCAAAGGCACTACAGATTAAAATGGTGGGTGTTGCAATTTTTTTTCACACAGTATTTGTGCAGCGATTTTTTTTAAACGCTATTTTTTTTGGAAACTTTTTTTAATGCACTAAAACACACTATATTGCCCAAATGTTTGATGAAATAAAAAAGATGATCTTATGCCGAGTACATGGATACCAAACACGACATGCTTAAAAATTGCACACAAACATGCAGTGGCGACAAACTACATACGTTTTTAAAAATCTTTTTTAAAAATCCTTTTTCAGGTTACCACTTTAGATTTACAGAGGAGGTCTACTGCTAAAATTACTGCCCTCGGTTTGACCATTGCAGTGATACCTCACATGCATGGTGCAATTGCTGTCTACATATGACATCAGACCAACTCTTGCATTCGCCTTTGCGAGTGAGCATGGGGGGACAGGGGTGCTTTCTTTATTATTATTTATTTTGCTTTTTTTATTTTATTTTTAAACTGTTCCTTTCATTTTTTTTAAATCATTTTTATTGTTATCATAGGAAAATGTAAATATCCCCTATGGTAGCAATAGGTAGTGACAGTTACTCTTTTTTGAAAAGATTTGGGTCTATGAGACCCTAGATCTCTCCTTTGCCCTCAAAGCATCTGACCACACCAAGATCGGTGTAATAAAATGCTTTCCCAAATTCCCAATGGCGCTGTTTATATCTGGCAAAACCTAAGTCATGAAATTCTCGTAGCTTCCGGTTTCTTAGGCCATAGAGATGATTAGAGCCATTCTGGTCTCTGATCATCTCTATGGTCAGCTGGCGGAACCACCGGCTGCATTCTTGGGTTCCCTGTTGGGACAGGAGAGCCCGAGAAAACCATGGAAGATGGTGAGAGGGGGGACGTTACCTCCCACTGCTTATAAAAGCAGTCTAGAGGCTAATTAGCCACGAGGATTGCTTTTACATGAAAGCTGACCACTAGCTGAAAAGAATGATACCAAGATGATACCTAAACCTGCAGGCATCATTCTGGTATAACCACTCAAAGTCCAGCAACGTACCAGTACGCTGCTGGTCCTTGTTGGGCATATATTGTAATGTTCTTTTTTTCATGCAGCCTGTAGGCTGAACAAAAAAAAGAGATTTATCGGTGGGTATGCTTACCATTAGAATACCGCCCTTCATCCACCCACTTCTAATGATGGGCATACATGCACCATTTTTTTTTTAACTGTGGTGGTGAAATCACCTCCTACAGCACTGGAGTTGCTGATTTTGCTATCGTGAGAGCAAATGCTGTTGCTGTTAAGATAAATAAATCAGTGCTGCAGCTGAATGGCGTACCTGAAAAGCAAACAATGGTAAAACATTAACTCAATAAAACAACTTGATTTTTTTTAACGCAACCTGTGCCTAAAAAACAAATGCCGAAGCATGGGGGCAATCCGACCCTAATGTTAGGAGCAAATCGCTCTTCCACCCCTGTCCTAATGCTTAATAGTTACATAGTTACATAGTAGGTGAGGTTGAAAAAAGACACATCAGTCCATCAAGTCCAACCCATGTGTGTGATTATATGTCAGTATTACATTGTATATCCCTGTGTGTTGCGGTTGTTCAGGTGCTTATCTAATAGTTTCTTGAAACTATCAATGCCCCCCGCTGAGTCCACCACTTGTGGAAGGGAATTCCACATCCTTGCCGCTCTTACAGTAAAGAACCCTCTACGTAGTTTAAGGTTAAACCTCTTTTCTTCTAATTTTAATGAGTAGCCACGAGTCTTGTTAAACTCCCTTCTGCGAAAAAGTTTTATCCCTATTGTGGGGTCACCAGTACAGTATTTGTATATTGAAATCATATCCCCTCTCAAGCGTCTCTTCTCCAGAGAGAACAAGTTCAGTGCTCGCAACCTTTCCTCATAACTAATATCCTCCAGACCCTTTATTAGTTTTGTTGCCCTTCTTTGTACTCGCTCCATTTCCAGTACATCCTTCCTGAAGACTGGTGCCCAGAACTGGACAGCATACTCTAGGTGCGGCCGGACCAGAGTCTTGTAGAGTGAGAGAATTATCATTTTATCTCTGGAGTTGATCCCCCTTTTTAATGCATGCCAATATTCTGTTTGCTTTGTTAGCAGCAGCTGGGCATTGCGTGCCATTGCTGAGCCTATCATCTACTAGGACCCCCAGGTCCTTTTTCATCCTAGATTCCCCCAGAGGTTCTCCCCCAGTGTATAGATTGCATTCATATTTTGCCACCCAAATGCATTATTTTACATTTTTCTACATTGAACCTCATTTTCCATGTAGTTGCCCACCCCATTAATTTGTTCAGATCTTCTTGTAAGGTTTCCACATTTTGCAGAGAAGTTATTGCCCTGCTTAGCTTCGGCATATATGCTCTTTTTTTAACTGTGGTGGTGAAATCACCTCCTACAGAGCTGGAGTGACGACTTTACTTATCGTGGGAGAAAACGCTGTTGCTGTCAGAATAAATAAATCCGCGCTGCGGATGTGTATGCCTCATCGGACTTATTTTTTCGAAAATTCTAATGGACCTAGAAAAAGAACATGTTCTAAATATTTCCAACGGAACCAATTCCTATCCCATCATTGCACAATGATTCAAATAAGGGTCTGTTCAAATTAATAGATTCCACTCACATTTAAATCGTAGCTAGAGCACTTGTGATACAATGGTCAGAGCTTTATTTATTTCAGGTACTTATATAGCGCCATCAATTTACGCAACGCTTTACATATACATTGTACATTCACATCAGTCCCTACCCTCAAGGAGCTTACAATCTAAGGTCCCTAACTCACATTCATACATATACTAGGGACAATTTAGACAGGATCCAATTAACCTACCAGCATGTCTTTAGAGTGTGGGAGGAAACCGGAGTACCCGGAGGAAACCCACGCAGGCACAGGGAGAACATGCAAACTCCAGGCAGGTAGTGTCGTGGTTGGGATTCGAACCAGTAATCCTTCTTACTGCTAGGTGAAAGTGCTATCCATACACCACTGTGCCGCCCACTTTTTCAAGGGTCACGTGACATGTGACGCAACGCAATGGCATCGAAAGTGTTAGTCAGCACAGCGGATGCTGTAGGAGCAGTCTTGAAGCTCTGACCATTGTATCACAAGTGCTCTAGCTATGATTTAAATGTGAGTGGAATCTATTGATTGTAGAGACCCTTATTATTTGAATCATTGCGCAATGATGCAGTTTTTTTTTTTCATTTTTTACATGTGAATCATCATTTTAACATGTGAATCATCATTTAAACTGTGTATCTGAATGGAGTAACAAGCAAGTCTAAAGGCATTGGATTGGACTTTTTGTTGCAGGACTGACCCCGATTAGCAATTAGAAGGCAATTATTTACTGCATATTCACTTGTCACACATATTTATTCATTCAGGAGTTATGCGATCCCCATTTTTGGTGTATTATTCTACATATATTCACTATATTGATTGTGTAGCACTTATCACTATATTGTTTATTTATTATGTTTTAGTTTTGTTACATGCATTTAATATTAATGTTTCTTTAGTAGGGTGGGAAGTTGAAACAAGCGCACTAATATATATATTTGATATTGGACTCTTTATGGACAGATCGAGGGGTCTAAAAGACCCCAAATCCCTCCTTTGCACTTCAAAGTATTCAGATCGCCAAAAATGGCGCTCCTGAATACTGTCATTTTTTAAATTAGCACCATTGGCAGCCAAGTAAACCGGAAGTGACATTGCTTCCGTGTTTTTCATAGGAGACTGGAACAAAGCCATTTCCGGCTATGTTCCAATCTCAGCCTAGCTGGCGGAAGTGCCAGGTCCTTTCTCCCGGTGGGACAGGAGGCCTGGGAAAAGCGGTGGAAGGCGATGTAAAGGGGTACGTCCCCCCCCCCACCACTCCTTTAGGATACCAGCCAAGCAGCTTTTAGCTGCATCGGTTGTTATCCCTAAAGAGCTGACCGCCAGTTCTAAAAACGGTACCGGGATGATGCCTGTATCTGCAGGCATTACCCCCAATTACCCCCTTCAAGCCGAGGCCGCATATGTGTGTACGGTTGGCGCTAAGGGGTTAATATGCAGATTTTGGTGCAATACTCACCTGCACTGTTCCCTGCAGACACCGTCGGTCCTATCACTAATGTTGTTTAAAGTTCTAACTTCGCAGACTTTGCAGAGACTTTGCAGTACGTCTATGTAGGGTAAATCTTTTTATTTAATTCTGTCTATTTGAAAGCTACTGTCTAAGAACAGGCATATGAAGCTGGACACTGCCATGGAGTACATGTAGCAATCCTACAGAATGGATGATGCGCTAGAAGGGATGATTAACTCAGCCTAACGATTGGCTCTTGTAAATCTAATGACCAGTGGCAAAGGATATGTACTCTCGTTCCTTATCTCTGCTTGTGAACCTGCAACTCTTTCAGGAAAAGGTTTTCCATTCACAGACTTCATGAATCCCAGGGATTGACCATGAACCTATGGCAGCAGCAAACCATAACCTCATCCCATCTAGCGCCGGTGATCTTCTGGACTGAATAATGCCCAGTGTCCCTTAGTGGGCTGTCCACCTTTTTTTTTCTACGCTTTGTCTTTCACACCTTTAAGGTTATCAATGTACCTAACACAGCTTGGATTTCTTTATTTTTTATACTGTGTATGAAGGGATTGACTAAAGGTGTTACCACTGTGTACATAATTGATATAATCTTTTTAAAATTCTGTGAGGTAGCAGGAACCAGGTAGATCATATTTAGGCTTCCATAAAACATACTTACTACTGAGAGGTGAGAAATGCGGGTGGACAATGCCTTCTTCCTCCCAATACAAGATGACATGTCAAAGTTGGCTAATAAAACACAAGTATGGCTCACTAAGACCAAAATAAATGGTATGACCATAATGGGAAATGAGAGGACATATATTTCTGTCTAAGAGAAAAGTGAAAAAATAACCGCTCAACGAAAATTTTTGATTAATAATATTGACCTTCTATGCTGCAGAGTCCTATATGTGACACAAACACACAAATTTGAATAGGGAAAAAGTTGACTCGCGCTTAAAACCAAAAAAAACGAACACGTGTATGGCTGAAAAGAATACAAAAGTGAACATAATGTAGACATGTAATATAATGTGACAACACCAGATCAGGTTGATAAATGAAACCAACCTCCCCTTAGGTAAATATATAAAAAATATACAATAATAGATCAAATTGTAGAAAATTATATATAAAAAAGTCCATATGCAAGAAACCCCAAAAAGTGCTGTAATTGTGCAAAAAAATCCAATTATATGAAATCTCAGATGTGTGGGTCCACCACCATAGATGAAGTGCCTGGCCGCTTACCGGAACCCCATGACCCCCCGTTACAGAGGGTCTAAATGGGCATTGTAGTCTTGTTGCTTCGGTTGCATCCGATGTCCGTGTCTGGTGGGGAGCTCCTCCAGGACATCACATTGCTGGAGCCAAGATCCTGAGGTTCCATTTCGGTTCCGTCCTGATTCCTGGGTTGCCCGAAGCAACAGGACTACAATGCCCATTTAGACCCTCTGTAACGGGGGGTCATGGGGTTCCGGTAAGCGGCCAGGCACTTCATCTATGGTGGTGAACCCACCCATCTATATTTCATGTGGAAGGCAATAAATTAATATTAATCCTGTAAGTGTTTTTAATCGTTACATTAATTCCCTTCTCTTTTACTTCTTGTATTCAACAGAGCCTGCTATACTCTGAGGACAGCAGCCTGAAGTGCTTCACACTCACCCCACAGACCACCTAACCCCAAGCACTATAATATTTTTATAATATCATTTTTTTTCTGAACTGGCCACTGTTGCTGCCATCCAAGTACCTTTTTTTCATTTCAACTACATACTGTTGCTGGCATGCACCCCTTGCGCCTGAATTTTTAAACTCTTCTATTTCCATTGTAAATTGAATGGGTTGTTTTACAAGGTGAGGGTTTACATGTACTTTAAGGCCGGCTTCATGTGTTTGTGTTACTGCAATGTACCATCATTAACCATTTTGATTGGTAACCCAACATATGTATGTTGTTGCGCACCAGAGGGGGAACCATCTGTTTGTTGCGGTGGTGTTCATGAAAATATAAAAGGCTATTCTACATGTCTATTTTTCATGTTAAAAAAGGAAGTAAAGGTCAACTTGCTGGATATGTTTTTAGACTGTTTAGAAAGCAAGTGTTACCTGATAACAGAGGAAACATTTTTTAGTTGACATTTGAAACATCTGCCAATGTTCTAATGACTTATCGTAACATTCCATATCTATAACTACAATTAATACTTCTACTCACCTGTACCCAATTCTGGCAAATCCACACAGCGTGACTTACGTTTTGCGATACGGCACTGCACGGCGGGGGATCCGCGATTGCGGGCACGAGAGACAGAACCGGGATCTGTGTGTGTAAACACACAAATCCCGGTTCTGTCAGGAGAGGAGAGAGATATCGTGTGTTCCTATTAGTTAGGAAAGCGATATGTCTCCTCCTCTAGTCACTCCCACCCCCCCAAAGTTAGAACACACATATGTGGGAACACATTTAACCCCTTGATTGCTCCCTAGTGTTAACCCCTTTCCTGCCATTGACTTTTATAGATATATATTTTTAGCTTTGATCGCTGTATAAATGTCACTGGTCCCAAATAAGTGTCAAAAGTGTCTGATCTGTCCACTGCAATGTTGCAGTCCCGAAAAAAAATCGCTGATCGCCGCCATTACTAGTAAAAAAAATAATAATAATAAAAATGCCATAAATCTATCCCCTATTTTGTAATTTATGATTGTTCCATACATTTCCCCTCCCTATACACAAATGTGTCCATTTGTATTAATCATGCATATTTTATACAACAATATTCATTTGTTTGAAGGGTATGTGTATATAATATTTAAATTGTATCGATTAATTTATTGGTATACGGTTTGTGTATATATATCTCGCTATTTATATACACATTGTAAAAAGTAGTTCTCTATTTTTATGTATGGAGAGAAATTCTCACTCTCCCCACCAGATGGCAGCACTCACAATGCACATAAAAGGCTGTTTTCAGTCGAAATCCCATTAGCTTGAGAAAGGGGGTGCCTATGATTAAATCCGAAGTGACGAAATGCGTCGGACGGTGGCTACACGGCAATGCTGAGATGGTGACTCCATTTGTACGAAGGAAGCTATGAGGAAATTGCAACACTGAGTCACCTGGAATTTTAACAAGGCGATTTTGAATCTTTTATGATGTAAGTACATTACTTTTAATAAACTGATTACCTTAAGGTGTTTTTACACTATTGGAGGCTCTGTCTCAATTTCTATCCCCCCATGTGGAGAGTGTCTTTACTAAATCTGGATGGCGATTGGCGTGTAAAAGCGGCTCTTCAATAACATCTAATAAGGCAATATTTGACAGACACGAGAGTGAATGGCAACAACATCTGGTGAGCTTTATTCTTAAGGGAGTGGAATTGGCACACATCACTTTGGTGAAGGATTTTGGTGGATCAACGAGATTTTGTTTCACTCTTTTTTCATCACTATGTTGGAGCATATATATTTTTTGGATATGCCATATGGACACTTTTCATTATGTATGAGTGTTTTATGTTAATCATTTCACAATGTTAATATTTAGGAGTTTTGTAGATTAATTGAGCGCGCTGCTGTGGAATTATTTGTCTCTCTCTCTTTTTTTTTTTACACTTGTTTCACCTCATTTGCATTATAATTGAATATTAAGTGGCAGCACAGATAGGCGTTTTTCACTAGCCCAGTGCGCACACATATACATACTCAGAGGCACCTGTATTCTCTCTCTCTCTCTCTCTCTCTCTCTCTCTCTCTCTCTCTCTCTCTCTCTCTCTCTGCATGTTTGGAGTTTGCTTCCACTTTCCCTGCAAGGCTTGCCCTGACACAGTGGACTGTCCTCTAATACAAAGCTGGTCAGCCCAAAGGACTTGTGTTATTTCCAAAACATCCAATAGGCTGCGCCACTATCCCATGTGTTTTTCTTAAAGTTAATAAGGGGGCTGGAGGACCTCAAATATGAAGAAACGACCAGAAGCACTAAACATATTCTCTATGGAGAAGAGACGCTTGAGAAGAGATACGATAGCAATATAAAAATTTACCTCAATGGTGATTCTGGCAAAGGGAATAAACGGTTCAGTCTTAGGGAATGTAAGAAGACACGGGGCCACTCAATGAAACTGGAGGAGAAACTGTTTTACCTTAAACTACGTAGGAGGGTTTTTACTGTAAGGGCGGTAAGGATGTGGAATTCACTTCCACAATCGGTGGTGTCAGCAGGAAGTATTGATAGTTTTAAAAAAAGCTCTTGGATGTGCATCTTAGTGAGCACAGTATACAGGGATATGGGAAATGATTATGAACACGCACACCTACACAGGTTGAACTGGATGGACTGGTGGTAACTATATGTTACTATATCACTCTTTACTCCAAAAATTTGTGAAAATCATCATACCCATATCAAGTGTGACCTGACATTATGTCAATTTTCACAATGAATTCCTGAATTATTTTTATTGACAGGACATTGTAAAATACTAATAAATTGAGACAGTTTCAGAATAGCTTAAGATAATAAATGTATTATTTAATTTTAAAATAATAATCCGTATTTGCATACTTCAAAGTCTAAGGTGTTGTAAGGCTCTAATGTCACTAAAATGATTCCAGATGTTACATGATATATGGGCATAGCTCATTAAGTGATTAGTTCACATGACCTTTAATGTTGAGGTTTTAAATTCATTGAAGGGACATTGTCAAGAATTTAAAAATGGTCTCTCCATGTCTGCTTAAGATTCCATAAAACAACCATAAAAGTGTAAAAAATAAAACAGATACATTTAAAGTAAACACCATTTTTGATAAAAAAAATTTTAAAGATCCCCAGAAAAGATGTAATTTCATGTTTTTAAAAGTTCCGTGTATTAAAATCAACATAAATAGCATAAACTCAATGCTAATGGAATACTTTATCAAAGGTCAAAATCATTTTATGCTCTGGTAAAAAAAAAGCAAATCCAAAGCAAATGGTGTTATCAATCTTTTTTGTTTTTTAATTCTTATTTATTGGTTGCTGAGTAATTAATGCACGTATGACTGCTCAAATATCCTGATTTCTTATGCTATATATAAAGGGATTAAACAAGGGGGTCACCACTGTGTAAACTACTGATATCATCTTGTTAAGGGTTTGTGAACTTGATGGAACCAGGTAAATTATTATTAAGGACCCATAAAACATAATCACTACGGAGAGGTGAGAGCTACAGGTTGAGAAAGCTTTCTTCCTCCCAGTAATAGAGGACATACGTAGAATGGCTATGACAACACAATTGTAGCTCACTAAAATCAAAATAAATGGTATGACCATGATAGGGAATGAGAGGATGAATATTTCAATTTCAAGGTCTGAAGTGTCAGAGCAAGCAAGGTCAACAAAGGGAGCAAGATCACAGAAGTAATGGTCAATGATGTTGGGTCCACAGAATTTAAGTTGAGTTAGAAGACTCATTGTTATCAATGTTGATGTAAAGCCAAGCATCCAGCAAAAGATTACCAGAGAATACTGAAGTTTCTGGCTCATAGTTTTGTTGTAAAGCAAAGGCTTACATATGGCCAAGTATCGGTCATAGGCCATCGCTGCAAGAAGATTCTGTACTACCTGATGCACAGTAGAGATAACTCTGAGCAATACAACCAGGAATGGATATGAAGGCTCCTTTCAGCCATATGATCTTTAGCATATTGGGTACAATAAGAGTTCCCACCAACATTTCTGAAAACAAGAAATGTTTGAGAAAAAAGTACATGGGGGAGGTAAGAGTTGTTCTGGTTGAGAGCAATATGATAATCAAAACATCAACAAAAAGTGCAGAAGTATAAGCTAAAAGTATAAAAATGAAGATAACAATCATGAATCTACCCAAGTCTTGAAAACCCAAAAGGAGAAATTCTGTTATTTCTGTCCCATTCTGTTCACTCATGATTGGCTTTCTGTGATTACAGAATCAGAAATCACATTTTAGAATACATTTGAATTTTGTTTATTGTATTATTAAAAATGTTGCTACAGTACAATTGGAAAACTATTGACCAAGCTCAAATGAATCAGTGGGCCAAACTTAGCAGAATAAAATTTAAAAAGGGCTGGATTTTGTATACAGAGATTCATACCTAATTAATTCCAAAAAAAAAAACTTACAACAATTTGATAATTGAAATTACAGTGCAAATTGCCACTCTCAATTTTATCAATTGGAAGGCAGCAGGGGCTTCATGTAATTTAAATTCTTCAATTACCGCAGGCCAGAAAAAAAGGACAAGAAGGCCGTGTGTGGCCCAAAAAACACATGTCTGCTAGGTACAATTTGCAGTGAAAATGTTTGCCTTCTTTAAAAGCTAACCATTGTTCATAATTATTGTATTACGTTTAAGATCTTAGGCAGCAAATAAACATGTTGTCCCTGAAGTTGATGTGTTGAAAGCAGAAAAAATGGGAAATTTGTTGTGTACAGTATGGGACTGCATAGCTGCAGGGTGCCCACGCTGACCTGTGTCCTAAGCCAAATGTGCCTACAATAGATATGTGAGCATCAGAACGTGACCATGGAACAATGGAAGAAGGTGGTCTGATTAATCACATCATGTAAATGGCTGGGTGTGTGTGAGTCATTTACCTGGGAAAGAAATGGTATCAGAATGCAAATTTGGAAGAAGGCAAGCCAACAGTATGATGCGTTGGGCAAAGTTCTGCTGGGAAACCTTGGGTCCTGACATTTATGTGAATACTCCTTGATACATACTACCTACCTAAACATTGTTCCCTTCATGAAAACGGTCTTCCCTGATGGCAGGGACCCAAAATGGTCAAAGAATGGTGTGAGGAACACAACGAGTTTGAGGTGTTGACTCCAAATTCTCTAGATCTCAATCCAATGAAGATTCGGTGGCATGTGCTGGAAAAACAAAGCCAATCCATGGAGTCACCACCTCACAACTTACAGGACTCTAGGCTGGGTTCACACTGCCGCAGAGTGCGGCTCACAGCAGGGGTCCGGTGCATCCCTGTTCACCGTAGCACATGAATTCCATATGTGTGGGAAAAATGTTTAAACTCTCAAATCTTTTAATTTGAAAACACAGGCAAATAGAAGGTGGATTAGGAAATTTGCCATAATACAGTGGACAATAGCGACTATAAAAAGTCCTTACAAATCTAAAACTGAAAACGGAACGTTGTTTATAAGTATCAATACTTCTAGCTTCTAGCCGCAAGGAATCTCAGCTATTTATTCATTCTTTATGTGGAAGCTGGATTAAAAAAAAGCACAAGGAATTATTTTCCCAATGGTCATAATTGTTGTGTTGATTAGAGGCTGTGAAAGTTTTATTCCAATAGGATTACATTTGTGTAATTTCTTTAGGGATGTATTCCTGATGGTTTTACCACAGATTTCTCTTTATTTTCTTTTGTCAAGCCAATAAACATAAAACAGTGGACTAAGATAGCAAAAAAAATAAATGAAAAAAAAAAACAACAATGAAACAAGATGACCTAGAACCCAAATCTGACCATCAGGTGTTTTTAATATACAGTCAGGTCCATAAATATTGGGACATCGACACAATTCTAACTTTTTTGGCTCTATACACCACCACAATGGATTTGAAATGAAACAAACAAGATGTGCTTTAACTGCAGACTTTCAGCTTTAATTTGAGGGTATTTAGATCCAAATCAGGTGAACGGTGTAGGAATTACAACAGTTTGTATATGTGCCTCCCACAGCTCTACATGTTTTGCGCTGAACGTGCTTCTTCAGGAGCTTTAGGTAGGTACTATAATGCCCTGCACACACGGTCGGATTTTCGGATTTAAAATGTGCGATCGGAGCTTGTTGTCGGAAATTCCGACCGTGTGTGGGCTCCATCGGACTTTTTCCATCGGATTTTCCGACACACAAAGTTTGAGAGCAGGCTATAAAATTTTCCGACAACAAAATCCGATCGCGCCAAGTCCGTGTGTGGACAATTCCGCTGCACAAAGTGCCACGCATGCTCAGAAGAAATTCCGAGACGGAACTGCTTGGTCTGGTAAAATTAGCGTTCGGAATGGATATAGCACTTTCGTCACGCTGCAATGTTTTAAATTGTTTAATGCAGTGCACTCTCTTTCTTTCTAATGCTAGAAGAATGAAGTTGTTTTGCTGCTCAATATTCACACAAACTTCTTTCTTTATTATTTCTCGTGATTTCATCAATATTATTTTATTTGTCACATCTGACTAAAAAATTTAAAAATTTTAATTTGGGGTTTTTTAATTTTTTTAAAATTTTGGATTTGTATTTTTTTAAAGCCTGATCTTGTTTTTATTTTTTTGGTTATTTTTTTTTTAATACAGAATAGTTTTGGGTGTGTTTTGTGTGTCAAGTTACCACAACACCATTATTATCTTGTATTATTTATTAATCTCAAGGAGATTGCTTGGTGTCTCTTGTTAATTTGACATTGTACCTGCCTCCTCACCAACAAACTGCCCTTTTTGAATGAAAACATACATAGGCGAGTATAATTGAAACCAAAATTCCTTTATTAAGGGGTCATAACCAAGCAAAAAGGGAGGCAACGCTGGAGAAACAGCAGAAATTGGCTAAGCCTTTGGCCCCCAGGGCAGACATCAATTATTTTACTGAAAAATTGGTGGCCTGAGGAGTCCATATATAAGGGAGTACAAGCTGGTCCAGAAGTCCAAGAGATCATGAACAGCAGCAGATGACATGTATATCCCCAGGCTGTGGTCATACAAGAGCCTGCATCTTTTGCCAGACCAGACTGAACCCAGGCCATCACTCTCTGGTCTTCCTTAGACGCTTCCTTCCACACTGTGGCTCTGGTGTTGGAGGTGTGGCAGGAGGAGGAGTAGCACCTGGAGGAGGAGGAGGAGGAGTAGGACCTGGAGGAGGAGGAGGAGGAGTAGGACCTGGAGGAGGAGGAGGACCTGGAGGAGGAGGAGGAGGAGGACCATGGATGAGCTCACAAATGTGGCTTTGGCATGTGAGTTGGCCCCTCAACCCCTTATTTAGTGCTTCTAAAATGAGAAACTCACATAAGAGGCATTGGCCCTCCTCCATTTGCTGCATTCTGCATGCTGTTAGGTCAGCAAAATCCTCTTCCACACTATGGGGGGTTCTGAGGGCCTCAGTAGCCTTCCAAGCCTCCTCCAGGTAACTTCTCTTCCTGCCACTTTTACTTTGAAGGGGGAGGGACCTGGGTATCGGGCAGCCTACTTGGCCCGGCCACCTCCTGGCTGAGACTTCCCTGTGTATGAAAAAGGGACATCGTTTTAGTTTTTGGTTCATCAATCACAATCAGAAATTAGTAATCCAAACTAACATAGATTTAACATCATTAATTTGACCAACAGAAATCTTTAGAAGAATGCTATACCTGGCTCAAGCTGGGCTCCTCCACATGTTGCTGCCTGGAAGGCCCAGGTTGGGCGTCAGTAGCCTCAGCTGGGGGGGTAGGAAGTGTTGAAGGAAGAGTGGAGAGTGCTGGCCTGGGTTCAGTCTGACCTGACAGAAAATGCAGTCCGTCATAGTACCACAGCCTGGGGACATAAATGTCATCTGCTGCTCCTGATCTCAGGGAATCCTGGACCTTCTTGTGCTCCCTTAGATAAGTACTCCTCATGCCACCAATTAGATCTTCAAATCTGTGATGTCTGTCGTGGGGATCACCGGCTTCACAAATTGCAGCAAATTATCAAGCGCTGCCTTCCTCTTTGTTCGGTTCTTATAATCAGGGTGGTTTACCTGCCACAGACAGGGCAGCTCCCTGAACAGATCAATGAATATGGGAATAAAGTCCTGATCTTTCAATATATCCATTTTCTCTGCAAGACACATCACAAGACAAACAATGTCAGGCTAAAGTCTCCTAATCTTGTCCCAATATAGGCCTCAATTTCTAAGCAGTATAGGCTCAAGTTTAAATGTTACCTTCATTATCACGATTGGTGCTTTTGATACTCCTTCCTCCGCTCACAGATTGTACGTACTACGCACGCGTGTTACGCTTTATATACACTGCGCATGTGTGAAACTCCGCCCGCCCCTGACGTTCTTTCTAGTCTATTCCCCGCCCCTAATCATTTGGCGCAGTGGGCAAGAGCACATGGTGGAGACAGAACAGGTGCGTGCTAATTACAGCAACGAGGAGGAGGAGGAGGAAAGCCCAGAGACAGAATTGTCCCGATCCCGGAGGAGACGATTTAAGGCCTCAAATATGTCCTTTGGGGAGTTGGAGATGGTTGACATACTGAAGAGGGCCGACTATGACCGGAAGTATGGACCTTACCCCAACCCCAATGTCAGAAAGGCCAAGATCATGGCGAAAGTTGTGAAGAGTCTGCAGAAGAATTTTGGGGTACGACGATCCAAGGATCAACAAAGGAAGCGGAGGTCGGACCTCAAATTAAGGGAGCATGATCAGTATAGAAGGATCGTTCATAGGAAACATTGTTTGTTCGGCCAATAAAACACCATGTTTTGTTCAGATGCAGTTCAATACATTTTTTCAGGCATACTTCTGTTAAATAAATTTTGGTGTCTAGATGGGTTTGGAACTAGAATGAAATGCAAACTAGATTCTGTGTAAGGAGAGGACACTCAGCAGCTGTTTACACATCTGGACACAGGAGCACTAGTGTGGGACACAAGAACACCCTTTTTTAAGGGGGGCCAACACAGGTGCTCCAGTGGATACTATAGGGGTGACTCCATCTGTGAAGCTTGTACAAAACAGGTAAGTATTCAAACTTTACAAAGTAAATAAATATTTCTTCATCTTGGAACTATGCCAAAACAGACAATTGTACCCCACTTCCAAGCAATGTTTCATATTACTATTTCTGCCATCAAATATCTGTGTGCTAAGTATGCCTATTTTTTTTTACATAGGGGAGAAAAGACTCGGAGGACACCACTCATCAGAGGAGACCACGGACCCCCCACCTCATGAAGAAGTGGAAATCCCCCAAAGCCAACAGGAGGAGGGAGACGTAATTGAAATAGTCACCACAACAGGTGAGTGTCTGCGACCACAGGCTCAGGTAAGAGATGGATGGCGGCATATTTATAATACATAGTGGTTTTTTTTATATATTTTTAGGTGATCGTGATGTTGTGGATCAAGGTCATTTCACCAGTGAAAGTGCCCAGATCCTGATCGGGGAGATTATGGGGTGTAATAGGGACTTGGAAAACATCAAGCAAAACATCAATGATGTTCAAAACAAAATGAAGAACATCATTGATGTTTTAGGGAGAGTTTAAAACCCCTTGAAATCCCTAACTTAGTTGTGCTTTTTTTACAGAAAATATTTTTCTCATTTTTTGACATATTCTCGAAAAGCCAAATTTTGAAGATGCACACAGTGTGCAACCTCTTCCTCAATAATAAAGTAGCTGAGAGAAAGGGGTTGCACCCCCAAAACACGTCCCTTGATCCCCCGTGATGGCAGCTAGCACATGTTGACATTCGGCAATTTGTGTGCATCTTAAAAATTTGGCTTTTCCAGGGGTGACTTCACCCCATCTGCTGAACGCAATATCAAACACAGTTTATAAATACTCATGATATTGCCCTCAATTTCTAACAAAGTTGAACTTTGTAAGTTCCAGATTTGTGTATTTCTTGTTGGTTTTAAACATGCTTGTTTTACCTTAAATGGACATTTCTACTTTTATTAATGTGACCAAAAAAATTGTTATACAACAAACATGTTGGTTTGTTTTAAAAACCTTTTATAAATGCACATGCGATTGTGCTTGTATTAAAAAGATTGATAACCAACAATGTGTGGCTTCTTCTTTCAATGCTCCTAAACTTTTTGTGTGGTAAAATTGGTGTTTTCAGTGACAATGGGGGTTATTTACTAAGGGCAAATCCACTTTGCACTACAAGTGCAGTTTCAGTGCAGTCTCAAGTGCACTTGTAGTGCAAAGTGTCTTTGCCTTTAGTAAATAACACCCAACAGTGCTTTCTAATGTTACACAATCACGCCATTTTCAGGACTCCACAAATTTCAGTCAGGGTCAGCTAAAAGAAACACAAGCAGTAAATGTCAGCAAATATTTAAGTAGTTACATTTTTTTTTTATTTAAAAAATGTCTCAGACATTGTCTGGCATACTGATGGCCCCCCACCCGCAAAGTATTCCATGTATCTTAGACGGACCTCGTGGGCACTCAGGGGGGGCAAGCCAGGACGGCCAGCTTCAAGCGCCATCAGGGTTTGTTCATTAAGATTAATTCCGGATTCAGGCCCAACTGAGCCAGTATAGTTCACAGAATTTCTCCTTAAAAAATTGTGGAGAACACAGCAAGCCAGGATGATGTGATTCAGTTTATACTCCGCCATGTGTATGGGTGTAAGAAATAGGCGGAACTGGCTGGCCATTATTCCAAATGTGTTCTCCACCACTCTTCTGGCTCTGGCCAGCCGGTAATTAAAAACCCTCTGGTCCGGGATGAGGGTCCTCATAGGGAATGGCCGCATAAGATGGTCCCCCCGCGCAAACGCTTCATCCGCAATAAGGAGGAATGGGAGTCTTTCTGCATTGTCTTCTGGAGGTGGCAAGTCCAAGCTGCCATTCTGGAGACACCTGTAGAACTCCGTCTGGGCGATGACTCCACCATCCGACATCCGGCCATTCTTCCCCACGTCCACATACAGGAACTCGTAAGTAGCCGACCCCACCGCCAACATCACAATACTATTGAACCCCTTGTAGTTGTAATAGTATGACCCCGAGTTGGGTGGTGGGACGATGTGGATGTGTTTCCCATAAATTGCCCCTCCGCAGTTAGGAAAGTCCCACCACTGGGCAAAGTGGGAGGCCACAGTCTGCCATTCCTGTGGGTTGGAAGGAAACTGTGGAGTCAAACAAGAAATGAAAATTATTCATTTTGCACATAAACATGGAAAGCAGATTAGACACAAACATTCTTGGCCAACATCAGTATTACATTTATTTTAGGGAGTATTTAAAGACAAAGGTATAAGGTCCACCTATCAGATCCCCCCCCCTCTCTCATGGGCCATTTTATAAATTTTATGGGGGGGAGGGAGATGTTTTGGACAGGTAACCCTCTCCACTTCATTAAGAGATGAATGCCTAAATAATGTGTATTACTTTGGCCAGCCCCTCCTTACTTACACTATTGGCAGCCCACTGGACAGGTAAGGAATGTCATAATACAAAGAGATAAATACACACTGTACACATTTTAGCACATTTTTATATTCAGCTATTACCTATCAAGATAATAATAGGATACAGCAACTTAAAAAAGTACCATTTGAAAGTATTGAGGCAGGCCCTTGCACTACATGCTTTGGGGAATTCATCCATAAATCTGACCACAAAAGAGGTGAGTATAGTGTGTGAGGGTTTGGCAAAGTCAGCAGATCAGCTGAGTTAGCAGTTGGGGGAGGGAGGGTTCCAAATGATTTTGGGACCTAAAAAAAAAAAAACCTCTGGCACTCTGCCTGAATTTAAAGCACAAATCACAATTTTAAACATTTTAGGGTGTATTTAGGGTAAAGCACTAGTATGGAGCTGACAAAATACATTGTTAAGTGACTACACTAGGTGAATATAGGGCCAGGAGAGCATGCTGGGGAGGTAAGTGAAGGCAAATATGTATGAAGGATAAAAAATTATATATTAAAAAATCCAGCATGCATGAGGACAAAGGGGACATTCACAGCTTATTACAATCATGGTAATTAAGGAATGAGGAAAGAAATACAATATATTATCAAACATTAAATACAATAAAATGTGATGTTAAAGGATAAATCTTACCTTAATATACTCCTTCTGCAGGACCTGTATGATGGCAGAACAGGTCTCCGGGATAATGATCCCCAGAGCCTGGGGGGAGATGCCTGTTGAGAACTTGAGGTCCTGCTTCTCCCCATCGCCAAGTAGTGCAGGGTGGCGACGAGCCTCTTCTCCGGAGTGATGGCTTGCCTCATGCAGGTATCCTGCCTGCTGATATAGGGGGTCAGCAAAGGCAACAAACGGTGAAATACGGGGTCCGCCATCCTGAGAAAGTTCCTGAAATCATCAGGATTATTCTCACGGATCTCACGGAGCAAAGGCATGTGACAGATCTGGTCACGCTGGAGCAACCAATTCTTGGTCCATGAACTCCTCCCCACCCTGTTCATGGACTGGACTTGTGTCAAAGTAAGAACCAAAACACTAAGCCCCCGCACAGCACGAACTCTACGATGAGTACATACACGCAACATGGCTAGAAAACGGTCGGCTGCTCAGAACGAAGTAACAGAACGCACTGAAGAACAGCAAGGCCTGTGAAGAGCGACCTGAAAATCAGTAACGAACGAACAAGAACACAATGACAAAGTCAAGGGTAACTCGCTGCACGCACTGAAGACCAGATACAAAGCCACAAGCACAAACTGAACAGCAGAAAACAATCTGAAAACCACGAGTCTGAAAAAGCACGAATTGTCTCTCACCAAACTTTTACTAACACGAGATTAGCAAAAGGAGCCCAAAGGGTGCCGCGCTTGGTTCTGAACTAGCCTTTTCTAGTCTCGTCGTACGTGGTGTATGTGACCGCGTTCTTGGCGTTCAGAAATTCCGACAACTTTGTGCGACCGTGTGTAGACAAAACAAGTTTCTCTTCTTCTCTTCTTCATTTTCTTCTCCGGGCCACTCCGCAATCCATGCTGGCATGGAGGGAGGCTCCCGCTGTGTGACGGCGCTCCTCGTCTGACAGTTCTTAAATAACGGGGGGGGCGGGGCCACCCGGTGACCCCGCCCCCCTCTGACGCACGGTGACTTGACGGGACTTCCCTGTGACGTCACGGGGAATGCCACAGGGAAGTCCCGTCAAGTCACCGTGCGTCAGAGGGGGGCGGGGTCACCGGGTGGCCCCGCCCCCCGTTATTTAAGAACTGTCAGACGAGGAGCGCCGTCACACAGCGGGAGCCTCCCTCCATGCCAGCATGGATTGCGGAGCGGCCCGGAGAAGAAAATGAATAAGAGAAGAAGAGAAGAAAAGAAGAAGAGAAGAGCGGGAGCCTCCCCCCATGCCATGGGTGCGGAGCGGCCCGAGGAGAAGAAGATAGAAGACGCCGCGGAGGAGATGCTGGACGAGAACGCCGGAGGAAGAACCAGAAGAGCCAGAAGAACCAGAAGAACCAGAAGATGAAGGAAGATAGAAGAAAGAAGAAGCATTTAAATAAAGGAATTGTCAAAAACTGTCTCTTGTCATTTTTAACATTTTTGACACTTTTTTCGTGAAATGGTAGGGGTACTTATGTACCCCCTTACCATTTCACACAGGGGGGGGCCAGGATCTGGGGGTCACCTTGTTAAAGGGGGCTTCCAGATTCCGATAAGCCCCCCGCCCGCAGACCCCCACAACCACCGGCCAGGGTTGTGGGGATGAGGCCCTTGTCCTCATCAACATGGGGACAAGGTGTTTTGGGGGGCTACCCCAAAGCACCCTCCCAATGTTGAGGGCATGTGGCCTGGTACGGTTCAGGAGGGAGGGGGGGCCGCACTCTCGTCCCCCCCTCTTTTCCTGCGGCCTGTCAGGTTGCGTGCTCGGATAAGGGTCTGGTATGGATTTTTGGGGGGACCCCACGCTGTTTTTTTTTTTTTTTTTTGGCGCGGGGTTCCCCTTAAAATCCATACCAGACCTGAAGGGTCTGGTATGGAATTTAGGGGGAACCCCACGTCATTTTTTTTTTTAAATTTTGGCCGGGGTTCCCCTTAATATCCATACCAGACCTGAAGGGCCTGGTATGGAATTTAGGGGGACTCCCACGTCATTTTTTTTTAAATTTTGGTTCGGGGTTCCCCTTTGGGGAATTCCCATGCCGTTTTTATCAATGAACTTCTATGTGTATTGTCGGCAATGCAATAGCCGCGGGTAGTTTTAAATGAGTTTTTTCCTTCAAAATGTCATTTTGCTGTCAGACTGTTCTAAACACAGGAAACATGCGCCCCTTTACAGGCACACTATAGACACCCCCCAGGTACGAAATTTAAAGGGATATTACACTTTTATTGATTGACTTTAAGCATTATTAAAATCACTGCTCCTGAAAAAACGGCCGTTTTTAAAACTTTTTTTTGCATTGATCCATGTCCCCTGGGGCAGGACCCAGGTCCCCAAACACTTTTTATGACAATAACTTGCATATTAGCCTTTAAAATTAGCACTTTTGATTTCTCCCATAGACTTTTAAAGGGTGTTCCGCGGCATTCGAATTTGCCGCGAACACCCCAAATTGTTCGCTGTTCGGTGAACTTGCGAACAGCCAATGTTCGAGTTGAACATGAGTTCGACTCGAACTCGAAGCTCATCCCTATTGGACAGCAATATGTCAATATAATGTGGGGTCCTGTGGGATCCCCCAGTGTCACTGCAATGCTTTCCACCCCAGCATGTCTCACAGACTTCGCCACTAACTCCATTTAACCACTTCAGCCTTGGAAGAATTGGCCCCTAATGACCAGAGAACGTTTTACAATTTGGCACTGAGCTGTTTTAACTGGTAATTGCACGGTCATGCAATGCTGTACCAAAACAAAATTTGCGTCCTTTTTTTCCCCCACAAATAGAGCTTTCTTTTGATGGTATTTGATTGCCTCTGCGATTTTTATTTTTTGCGATATAAATGGAAAAAGTCCGAAAATGTTGAAAAAAATTATATTTTCTACTTTTTGTTATAACAAAAATCCAATAAACTCAATTTTAGTCATACATTTAGGCCAAAATGTATTCAGCCACATGTCTTTGGTAAAAAAATGTCAATAAGTGTGTATTTATTGGTTTTCACTAAAGTTATAGCGTCTACAACTAGGGTACATGTTCTGGAATTTACACAGCTTTTAGATTATGACTGCCTATCTCATTTCTTGAGGTGCTAAATGGACAGGGCAGTACAAACCCCCCAAATGACCCCATTTTGGAAAGTAGACACCCCAAGGAAATTGCTAAGAGGTATGTTCAGCCCATTGAATATTTTATTTTTTTGTCACAAGTGATTGAAAAATGACAAAAAAAAAAAAAAATTACACAAAGTTGTCACTAAATAATATATTGCTCACACATGTCATGGTTATATGTAGAATTACACCCCAAAATACATTCTGCTGCTTCTCCTGAGTATGGAAATACCACATGTGTGAGACTTTTTGGCAGTCTAACCGCGTACAGGACCCCGAAAACCAATCACTACTTTCAGGCTTTCTAACATTTTTGATTTCACTCCTCACTGCCAATCACAGTTTTGGAGGCCATGAAATGCCCAGATAGCACAACCTCCCCCCCCAATGACCCCATTTTGAAAAGTAGACACCCCATACTATTTATTTGCTGAGAGGCATGTTGAGTATTCTGCAGCTCTAGCTTTTTGTCACAAAGTTTTGAAAATTAAAAAAAAAAAAATATATATATATATATATTTTCTTTCTTCATTTTCAAAAACAAATGATAGCTGCAAAATACTCACCATGGCTCTTAGCAAATACCTTGGTGAGTCTACTTTCCAAAATGGGTCATTTGGGAGGGTTGGTTGTGCTATCTCGACATTTCAGGGCCTCCGTAACTGTGATAGGTAGTGAGGAGAAAAATCATAATTTTATGCCTTTAGAAAGCCTGATGGTGGTGATTGGTTTTTGGGGTCCTGTATGCGGCTAGGCTCCCAAAAACTCCCCCACATGTGGTATCCCCATACTCAGGAGAAGCAGCAGAATGTATTTTGGGGTGTAATTCCACATAAAACCATGTCATGTTTAAACAATATATAATTTAGTTACATCTTTGTGTAAAAAAAAAAATTGTAATTTTCCCGAAACTTGTAGCAAAATATAAAATATTGCATGGACACAACATATCTTTCAGCAAATAGCTTGAAGTGTCTAATTTCCAAAATGGGGTCATTTGGGGGGGTTTTGTGCTATCTTGACATTTCATGGCCTCTGAAACCGTGATAGGTAGTGAGGAAGTGAAATCACCATTTTACGCCCTTAGAAATCCCGAAGGCGGTGATTGGATTTCAGGGTCCTGTACGCGGCTAGGCTCCCAAAAAGTCTCACACATGTGGTATCCCCGTACTCAGGAGAAGCAGCAGAATGTATTTTGGGGTGTAATTTCACATACACCCATGGCACGTTTGAGCAATATATCATTTAGTGACAAAGTTTGTAATTTTTTTTCGTAATTTTCCTGAAACTTGTGGCAAAATATAAAATATTCCATGGACTCAACATGCCTATCAGCAAATAGCTTGGGGTGTCTACTATCCAAAAAGGGTCATTTGGGTGGGGGGGTTTGATCTGTCCTGGCATTATATGCACAAAATTAGAAGCTTATGTCACACATCACCCACTCCTCTAACCACTTGAAGACAAAGCCCTTTCTGACACTTTTTGTTTACATGAAAAAATATTATTTTTGTTGCTAGAAAATTACTTTGAACCCCACAAACATTATATATTTTAAAGCAAAGGCCCTACAGATTAAAATGGTGGGTGTTGCAATTTCTTTTTCACACAGTATTTGCACAGCGATTTTTCAAACAAATTTTTTTTGGAAATTTTTTTTTAATGCACTAAAACACACTATATTGCCCAAATGTTTGATGAAATAAAAAAGATGATCTTATGTCGAGTACATGGATGCTAAACACGACATGCTTTAAAATTGCACACAAACATGCAACGGCGACAAAGTACATACGTTTTTAAAAACCTTTAAAATCCTTTACAGGTTACCAATTTAGAATTACAGAGGAGGTCTACTGCTAAAATTATTGCCCTCAATTTGACCTTTGCAGTGATACCTCACATGCATGGTGCAATTGCAGTTTACATATGACATCAGACCGACGCTTGTCTTCGCCTTTGCGCGTGAGCACGGGGGACAGGGGTGCTTTTTTTTAATTATTATTTATTTTGCTTTTTTATTTATTTTTAAATTGTTCCTTTCATTTTTTATTTATTTTTTTAGCATTTCTATTGTTATCTCACGAAATGTAAATATCCCCTATGATAGCAATAGGGAGTGACAGTTACTCTTTTTTGAAAAGATTTGGGTCTATGAGACCCTAGATCTCTACTCTGCCCTCAAAGCATCTGACCACACCAAGATCGGTGTAATAAAATGCTTTCCCAAATTCCCAATGGCGCTGTTTATATCTGGCGAAACCTAAGTCATGAAATTCTCATAGCTTCCGGTTTCTTAGGCCATAGAGATGATTGGAGCCATTCTGGTTTCTGATCAGCTCTATGGTCAGCTGGCAAAATCACCGGCTGCATTTTTGGGTTCCCTGTTGGGACAGGAGAGCCCAAGAAAACCATGGAAGATGGTGGGAGAGGGGGACGTTCCCTCTCACTGCTTATAAAAGCAGTCTAGAGGCTAATTAGCCGCGAGGATTGCTTTAACATGAAAGCCTGCTGGCTGAAAAGAATGATACCAAGATGATACCTAAACCTGCAGGCATCATTCTGGTATAACCACTCAAAGTCCAGCAACATACCAGTACATTGCTGGTCCTTGTTGGGCATATATTGTAATGTTCTTTTTTTCATGCAGCCTGTAGGCTGCACGAAAAAAAGAGATTTATTGGTGGGTATGCCCACCATTAGAATACCGCCCTTCATCCACCCACTTCTAATGATGGGCATACATGCACCATTTTTTTTTTAACTGTGGTGGTGAAATCACCTCCTACAGCGCTGGAGTCACTGATTTTCCTGTCGTGAGAGCAAATGCTGTTGCTGTTAAGATAAATAAATCAGTGCTGCAGCTGAATGGCGTACCTGAAAAGCAAACAATGGTAAAACATTAACTCAATAAAACAACTTGATTTTTTTAACGCAACCTGTGCCTAAAAAATATATGCTGAAGCAGGGGGGCAATACTCCCCTAATGTTAGGAGCAAATCGCTCCTCCACCCCTGCCCCATGCTTAATAGTTACATAGTTACATAGTAGGTGAGGTTGAAAAAAGACACAAGTCCATCAAGTCCAACCCATGTGTGTGATTATATGTCAGTATTTCATTGTATATCCCTGTATGTTGCAGTCGTTCAGGTGCTTATCTAATAGTTTCTTGAAACTATCAATGCCCCCTGCTGAGACCACCACTTGTGGAAGGGAATTCCACATCCTTGCCGCTCTTACAGTAAAGAAACCTCTACATAGTTTAAGGTCAAGCCTCTTTTCTTCTAATTTTAATGAGTGGCCAAGAGTCTTGTTAAACTCCCTTCTGCGAAAAAGTTTTATCCCTATTGTGGGGTCACCAGTATGGTATTTGTATATTGAAATCATATCCTCTCTCAAGCTTTGTTGCCCTTCTTTGTACTTGCTCAATTTCCAGTACATCCTTCCTGAGGACTGGTGCCCAGAACTGGACAGCATACTCTAGGTGCGGCCGGACCAGAGTCTTGTAGAGCGGGAGAATTATCGTTTTATCTCTGGAGTTGATCCCCTTTTTAATGCATTCCAATGTTCTGTTTGCCTTGTTAGCAGCAGCTTGGCATTGCATGCCATTGCTGAGCCTATCATCTACTAGGACCCCCAGGTCCTTTTCCATCCTAGATTCCCCCAGAGGTTCTCCCCCCATTGTATAGATTGCATTCATATTTTTGCCACCCAAATGCATTATTTTACATTTTTCTACATTGAACCTCATTTGCCATGTAGTTGCCCACCCCATTAATTTGTTCAGATCTTTTTGCAAGGTTTCCACATCCTGCAGAGAAGTTATTGCCCTGCTCAGCTTCAGCATATATGCTCTTTTTTTAAACTGTGGTGGTGAAATCACTTCCTACAGTGCTGGAGTCACGGCTTTATGTATCGTTGGAGCAAACGCTGTTGCTCTCAGAAAAATAAACCCGCGCTGCAGCTGAATGGCGTACCTGCTAAGCAAATGATGGTTGACAATAAAACAAAGTAACATTACAGTATAACAGTAATGCCGCGTACACATGAGCGGAATGTCTGACAGAAAAAGTCAGACGGAAGCTTTTCATCGTATATTCTGATCGTGTGTATGCCTCATCGGACTTATTTTTTCGAAAATTCTGATGGACCTAGAAATAGAACATGTTCTAAATATTTCCGACGGAACCAATTCCTATCGGGAAAACCGCTCGTCTGTATGCTGTTCCGACAGACCAACAACGACGCATGCTCTGAAGCAAGTACGAGACGGAAGAGCTCGGTGTGGTAAAACTAGCATTCGTATTGGAGCTATTGCCAGCCGAGTAAACCGGAAGTGACATTGCTTCCGTGTTTTTACATAGGAGACTGGAACAAAGCCATTTCCTAGCTAGCGGAAGTGCCCGATCGTGTCTCCCGGTTGGACAGGAGGCCGGAAGAGCGGCGGAAGGTGCCCCCCACCCGCTCCTTTAGGATACCAGCCAAGCAGCTTTTAGCCGCATCGGTTGTTATCCCTAAAGAGCTGACCGCCAGTTCTAAAAACGGTACCGGGATGATGCCTGTAGCTGCAGGCATTACCCCCAATTACCCCCTTCAAGCCGAGGCCACATATGTGCGTACAGTCAGCACTAAGGGGTAAAAAAGCAGATTTTGGTGCAATACTTACCTGCACTGTTCCCTGCAGACACCGTCGGTCCTATCACTAATGTTGTTTAAAGTTCTAACTTCGCAGACTTTGCAGAGACTTTGCAGTACGTCTATGTAGGGTAAATCTTTTTATTCAATTCTGTCTATTTGAAAGCTACTGTCTAAGAACAGGCAAAGGGTTTACATATACTTTAAGGCTGGCTTCATGTGTTTGTAATACTGCAATGTATCATCATTAACCATTTTGATTGGTAACCCAACATATGTCTGTAGTTACGCACCACACTGCACAGTTGGGAACCATCTGTTTGTTGTGGTGGTGTTCATGAAAATATAAAAGGCTATTCTACATGTCTATTTTTCGTGTTAAAAAATGAAGTGAAGGTCAACTTTCTGGATATGTTTTTAGACTGTTTAATAAGCAAGCGTTACCCAATAACAGAGGCAACATTTTTTAGTTGACATTTGAAACATTTGCCAATGTTCTAATGACTTATTGTAACATTCCATACCTATAACTACAATTAATACTTCTACTCACCTGTACCCAATTCTGGCAGATCCACACAGTGTGACTTATTTTTTGCGATACAGCTCTGCACGGCGGGGGAACCGCGATCGCGGGCACGAAAGACAGAACGGGGATCTGTGTGTGTAAACACACAAATCCCAGTTCTGTCAGGAGAGGAGAGACAGATCGTGTGTTCCTATTAGTTAGGAACAGCGATATGTCTCCTCCCCTAGTCACTCCCACCACCCCCCCACAGTTAGAACACACATATGTGGGAACACATTTAACCCCTTGATTGCTCCCTAGTGTTAACTCCTTTCCTGCCAGTGACATTTATACATATATATTTTTAGCTCTGATTGCTGTATGAATGTCACTGGTCCCAAATAAGTGTCAAAAGTGTCCGATCTGTCCGCTGCAATTTTGCAGTCCCGAAAAAAACCGTTGATCGCCGCCTTTACTAGTAAAAAAAAAAATAATAATAAAAATGCCATAAATCTATCCCCTATTTTGTAATTTATGATTATTCCATACATTTCTCCTTCCTATACACAAATGTGTCCTTTTGTATTAATCATGCATATTTTATACAACAATATTCATTTGTTTGAAGGGCATGTGTATATAATATTTTAATTGTATTGATTAATTTATTGGTATACGGTTTGTGTATACATATCTCGCCATTTATATAGACACACTGTACAAATTAGTTCCAATGCAGAGTTCTCTAGTTTTATGTATGGAGAGAAATTCTCACTCTCCCCACTAGATGGCAGCACCTTCAAGTCCCAAGCTAACATCTTGAGGGAGAGATTCCTGGACAAAGGTTATGATCCGGCTGACGTAGATAGAGATCTTTCTACAGTACTAAATACCGATCAAGATTCATTGCTGGCAGATAAACCTCAACGAGAAGGTGATGACAACTTTAAATGGTCATTCCTGACTGGGTTCTCAACCCAATATAAACAGATTAAAGACATTTTTGAAAGGCACTGGGGAATTATGAGGAATGACAAAATACTTGGTCTACTATGCTACCTGAGAGACCCAAGGTCATTTATCCTCACTTAAAAGCATGATTGCACCATCAATCATCAATCCCCCAGTTAAGCCCACATTTTTTCACAACTGGGCAGGTTATTACCCCTGCAAAAAGTGTCTGGTCTGCCATCACAACTCTTGTGTTCGTAGAGCAACCAAGGAATTTAGCTCTAAGGTAACTGGTCGATCTTATACCATCAAGCATTTCTGTACTTGTGCCACAACCCATGTGGTATATTTACTGACTTGCCCTTGCGGGAAGCAATATGTCGGTAGAACTATACGAACATTACGGCTAGAGTTACTGAACATATCAATCTAATAAAACTTGGTAGTACTAAACATACAGTTCCTCGCCACTACCGACAACACCATGCACGTGACCCTACAGGGACTCAATTTCTTATTATTGACAGATACATTGCTCCATGGAGGGGTGGAGCTAGGACGAGAGGGGTATCCAGACTAGAAACCTTCTGGATCTATGAATTACAGACCCACCATCCAGTGGTGTATTTAAGTTTTGTGCTGCCCTAGGCCTGACTAAACCCATGCACCCCTAATTTAAATATGACCCGCCCCTTCTTGTCAAGGCCACACCCCTTTGAGTTTAAGTCCCGCCCTGTCATCCGTAAACCACATACCTTTCCATTTTAGGCTCCATCTTTTCATCTTAGAGCTCCACCTCTTCCTCTCTCTACATTAAAAGTGGGTACCAAGTGTAGCCTCATCACTGCCCTTCAATGCAGCCTCATCACTGCCCATCAGTGCAGCCTCACCGGTGCCTATCAATGCAGCCTCACCAGTGCCTATCAATGCAGCTTCACCAGTGCCTATCAATGCAGCTTCACCGGTGCCCATCAGTGCAGTCTTACTGGTGCCCATCAGTGCAGTCTTACTGGTGCCCATCAATGCAGCCTCACCAGTGCCCATCAATGCAGCCTCACTGGTGCCCATCAATGCAGCCTCACCAGTGCCCATCAATGCAGCCTCACCGATGCCCATCAGCGCAGCCTCACCGGTGCCCATCAGCGCAGCCTCACCGGTGCCCATCAATGCAGCCTCACTGGTGCCCATCAATGCAGCCTCACCAGTGCCCATCAGGGCAGTCTCACCAGTACACATCAGCACAGCCTCACCAGTGCCCATCAGCGCAGCTTCAACAGTACCCGTCAATGCAGCCTCATCAGTGCCTGTCAATGCAGCCTCATCAGTGCCTATCAATGCAGCCTCATCAGTGCAGGTTATCAGTGGCCATCAGTGCGGCCTCATCAATGCCCATCACTGTAGCAAATCAGTGCAGCTTAAGAGTGCCGCCTAATCAGTGGCAATCAGTGCAGCCTTAACCTCTTTAGAGCCCTTTAACACTGAAAGCGCCCGGGCGTCATCGGTAAAGTGGCGCTATTTTTAGCACAGCTTTACTGTCGTTTTAGCGGCGCTATTCAGCCGATAGCGGGGCAGTTTTAACCCTCGCTAGCGGCTGAAAAGGGGTTAAATCCGCCAGCAAAGCGGCGCTGTGGGTCGTTTTAACCCGGGAGTTAAAAGCACCAAATCCCCTGCAAAAATGACGGTAGATCGCTGATAAAAATATCAGCGTTTTAACAGCGATGGCGCCAACACCCCAGTGTGAAAGGGATCTTAGTGAAAGTTCATGTACTGCAAAGTTTGCAGTACATGAACTTTCACTGAAGGTGGAGTGTTTAATGAGTTTGTAGCAAAGGCAAAGGATCACTTTATTGCAGCATCATGATCTGTAAATTCATTTCCATATTGAGCACAGATTAGCTGCAATAAAGTGATCCCATGCATGTGCTAAATAGAAGAGTAATAGAAATGTACTTTACTTTACCTGCTGTCCTGGCTAGAGGGTAGGGGGTTCCCCTCCGTGCTTCTCTCTCTCTCCTCCTCCTCCTTCTCGTCCTGTCATCAGACAGACCCCGCCCCTGGCTGGGGAGACGAGCAGAGCAAAAGAGGGCAGGAACGGAGGAGGGTAGAGGGCGGAGCTTTAGGCTCCGCCCCCGCCCGTCCGAATTACATGCAGCCAGACACCGGCCGCTTATGGGGACGCGAGCAGCTTCCCCCACGGCCAAGCACGCCATCACACCACAGCAAACCCTGCATTTGTGCGGGAGAAGGCCGCGGGATACGGGAGGCGGGTGGGGGGGGCGCCGGTTTCGCCGCCCCCCCGCAAAGTGCCGCCCTAGGCCTGGGCCTTGTTGGCCTAGGCCTAAATACAGCACTGCCACCATCCACAGTGAATGAACGTAGAGTGGGACATAAACTTTTTTTTAAATAGAGCTTAATTGCCTACTTTTGCTCTGAGATCACCTGGAAGCCCCCCCCCCTTCCTTTTTTATGAATTTTTTCAATTTATAAATTTATTTTATTATTTATTTGTGTATACGGGCTATTTCTAACCCACTCTCTATTGTTGTTAACAATGTTATTTTTAAGTTTTTCATTTAACTCTTGGAGTAGGGTCTTTTTTGTCTATATTTGGTATATACCGTTGCAATAAAAAGTATGTGAACCCTTTTGGAATGATATGAATTTCTGGTCATAAAATGTGATCTGATCTTCATCTAAGTCACAAAAATAGACAATCACAGTCTACTTAAACTAATAACACACAAAGAATTAAATGTTACCATGTTTTTATTGAACACACCATTTAAACATTCACAGTGCAGGTGGAAAAAGTATGTGGACCCCTAGATTAATGAGATCTCCAAGAGCTAATTGGAGTGAGTTGTCAGCCAACTGGAGTCCAATCAATGAGATGAGATTGGAGGTGTTGGTTACAACTGCCCTGCCCTATAAAAAACACACACCAGTTCTGGGTTTGCTTTTCACAAGAAGCATTGCCTTATGTGAATGATGCCTCGCACCAAAGAGCTCTCAGAAGACCTACGATTAAGAATTGTTGACTTGCATAAAGCTGGAAAGGGTTATAAAAGTTTCTCCAAAATCCTTGCTGCTCATCAGTCCATAGTAAGACAATTTGTCTATGGTGAAAGTTCAGCACTGCTGCTACTCTCCCTAGGAGTGGGCATCCTGCAAAGATGACTGCAAGAGCACAGCGCAGACGGCTCAATGAGGTGAAGAAGAATCCTAGAGTGTCAGCTAAAGACTTACAAAAGTCTCTGGCATATGCTAACATCCCTGTTAGCGAATCTACGATACGTAAAACACTAAACAAGAATGGATTTCATGGGAGGATACCACAGAGGAAGCCACTGCTGTCCAAAAAAAACATTGCTGCACATTTACAGTTTGTACAAGAGCACCTGGATGTTCCACAGCAGTACTGGCAATATATTCTGTGGTCAGATGAAACCAAATTTGAGTTGTTTGGAAGAAACACACAACACTATGTGTGGAAAAAAGGGGGACAGCACACCAACATCAAATCTTCATCCAAACTGTGAAGTATGATGGTGGGGGCATCATGGTTTGGGGCTGCTTTGCTGCGTCAGGGCCTGGACAGATTGCTATCATCGAAGGAAAAAATAATTTCCAAGTTTATCAAGACATTTTGCAGGAGAACTTAAGGCCATATGTCCACCAGCTGAAGCTCAACAAAAGATCGGTGTTGCAACAGGACAACGACCCAAAGCATAGAAGTAAATCAACAACAGAATGGCTTAAACAGAAGAAAATACGCCTTCTGAAGTGGCCCAGTCAGAGTCCTGACCTCAACCCGATTGAGATGCTGTGGCATGACCTCAAGAAAGCGATTTACACCAGACATCCCAAGAATATTGCTGAACTGAAACAGTTCTGTAAAGAGGAATGGTCAAGAATTACTCCTGACTGTTGTGCACGTCTGATCTGCAACTACAGGAAGCGTTTGGTTGAAGTTATTGCTGCCAAAGGAGATTCAACCAGTTATTAAATCCAAGGGTTTACATACTTTTTCCACCTGCACTGTGTATGTTTAAATGGTGTGTTCAATAAAAACATGGTAACATTTAATTCTTTGTGTGTTATTAGTTTAAGCAGACTGTGATTGTCTATTGTTGTGACTTAGATTAAGATCAGATCACATTTTATGACCAATTTGTACAGAAATCCATATCATTCCAAAAGGGTTCACATACTTTTTATTGCAACTGTATTTAGTTATTAGGTATTTATTTGATTTGATTTCTGACCGCTGACCTCAGACCTTTGCTGCAGCCGCTGTTGAACTTATATCCAATAGAACACCTTGATCCTTTAAGCTGGCTTTAGTATCAATAACTTAATCATGTGCTCCTCCTTCATTCTGTAGGGCGGGTGGACATTTTTTCTGTTATTGTGATTTACTCTCTGCTGATTAGCTTGGGACGGCATGTGATCGGCCCCTCTGTGTATACAGCGAGGCTTGGTTACTATGCTATTATGTTTATCTCACCGAGTCACACAGAGGTTACTATACCAAGCCTCGTTTTCATGACGAGGCTTGGTTTCCCATATTAAATGGACACCAGCTAACCAAGCCTCGTTTTTATAGCGAGGCTTGTCTAGCCTATTCGACGACCATTACACATATTATTAACTCCACACCTCGTTTTTATGATGAGGCTTGGTCATGAGGCTTGGTTTCCCATATTAAATGGACACCAGCTAACCAGGCCTCGTTTTCATAGCGAGGCTTGTCTAGCCTATTTGATAGCCATTACACAACTCCAAACCTCGTTTTCATAATGAGGCTTGGTCATATTATATGACAGATATCACCAAACCAAGCCTCATTTTCATTACAAGGAAGTGTTGGTTCGACATAAGGACATTTTGTAATTGCAGGGATGTGTAACTGTACTTTATCTGCCTTTTATTTTATGTCATGTACATCATATACTATGGAGACACACACATAATGTTGAACTGGAATATCTAGGTATCTATTTCCTTCCGGGATCACGACACAGGAACCGGAAGTGATGTCATGTGGACCCATTTCCGGAGTTTAGCGGGTTCTGGGGTCATTTTCACTTTATAAGTGCTGTTGAAGGGGGTCCACACCCCAGATGACGACCGTGGAGTCGAAACGTGTCGGGTGGACCCCCTGTTTGCATCGCTCTTTGTTATATACATGCTTTTTTCTACTCTTCCAAGTGTGAGTGTTTTATTCTATTTTTAATAAATTGCCTTTTTTATACAGTATCACGCTATGTTAGCCCATCTTTTCATTGCATAATATATCCCTCCTGGCATTTACCTTCCACCCTCCTCACAATGATTGGAGCCTTCAAGTCACTATTCAGTGACAGTCCAAGGTCGATGGATTGATACAGATCTAGGACCAGTTGTTTCCAACAGATTTGTTCAACCTAATAAGCTCTGCAGACTTGGGTGGTGTAAGCCCCGCCAAGTCAATAAGATCTGGTAAGCCTCCCCCTGTTTATGGTGGTGGTACTTCTGTTATTTCCTTCACAGTTCATACCGGAGATTGAAATCCCCCATATGTCTAACGGGAGTGCACATCTAATTGGATTCTTTGGACTTTACAATTCACCATTTTTGTTTTTTGAACTTTGTTTATTGTGCAGTTACACTAGCACATTATTATACTAGCACATTTTTCAGAAATTATTCTCATTTTTTCTGAGTTTGAACTCATATTCATTATGTGTTAATCCTTGTTTATTTGATGTGTTTCTGTTCAATATTAACACCATAATTTCTATCTCTCACCTTATTTATGGTATAGTCACCATACTTGCACATTTTTCATGATACCAGCATTTTTTTCTTATGTTTCTTTTTTAACGGGACTGCACATCTAATTGGATTTTTTTGGACTTTATAAATCACCATTTTCATTTTTGGATTTTGTTTATTGTGCAGTTGTTATACTAGCACATTATTATACTAGCACATTTTTCAGAAATTATTCTCATTTTTTCTGAGTTTGGACTCACATTCATTATTTGTTAATCCTTGTTTATTTGATGTGTTTCTGTTCAATATTAACACCCTAATTTCTATCTCTCACCTGATTTATGGTAAATTCACAATACTAGCACATTTTTCACCATACCTGTATTTTTTCAGAAATGTTACCTTTTCTCTGGTTGATTCACATTTCACCATGTATGAATCTCTGTTTATTTGATATATGTATGTTTAAGTCACATTTATATAATTTATGCAAATTAGCTTTTTTGCAACCTTAGCGCTGCACTTATTTATTCACAGTTTTTGATTTTTGTCTACAAGCTGTGCTGTCTGCTAAGTTGCAGGTTTACAGTGCAGTATTCCTTTAAATTTATTTTGTGTATACATATCTCACTATGTATATACACATTGTACAAAGTAGTTCTCTATTTTTATGTATGGAGAGAAATTCTCACTTTCACCACGAGATGGCAGCACTCACAATGCACATAAAAGGCTGTTTTCAGCCAAAATCCCATTAGCTTGAGAAAGGGGGTGCCTATGATTAAGTCCAAAGTGACGAAATGCGTCGGCAAGTGGCTACACGGCAACGCTGAGATGGTGACTCCATGTGTACGAAGGAAACTATGAGGAGATTGCAACCCTGAGTCACCTGGCATGTTTGGAATTTTAACAAGGCGATTTTGAATCTTTTATGATGTAAGTGCATTACTTTTAATAAACTGATTACCTTAAGGTGTTTTTACACTATTGGAGGTTCTGTCTCAATTTCTATCCCCCCATGTGGAGAGTGTCTTTACTAAATCTGGATGGCGATTGCCGTGTAAAAGCGGCTCTTCAATAACATCTAATAATAAGGCGATATTTGCCAGATATGAGAGTAAATGGCAACAACATCTGGTGAGCTTTATTCTTAAGTGCCGATTCACACAGGGGCAACACGACTTCAGCACGACTTTGCAAGGCAACTTCAAGACGACTTCAAGTCGACTTCAACATGACTTTGAGCGACTTACAACACAACTTCAAGTCGCCCCCAGGACAGGCGACTTTGCCTGTGGCCAATCAGAGCTAATCAGCTCTTGTGACATACAGTACGTGCCCACGAGAATGTGTTTCCAGCGCGATCCCATTGTGCTGGTTCTCGGTGACAGGGTACTGTACATCTGGCGCTCGCTGCAATAGGAAACACATTTTCCTATTGCAGCGAGCGCGGGAGGGAATTCCCCTCCAGGAACATACCAGGCTCTTAGGTCTGGTATGGATGTTAAGGGGAACCCCCTACGCCGAAAGAACAGCCTGGGGGTCCCCCCAAAATCCAGACCCTTATCCGAGCACGCAGCCCGGTCAGTCAGGAAAGGGGGTGGGGACGAGCGAGCACCCCCCTTCCTTAACCGTACCAGGCCGCATGCCCTCAACATGGGGGGGTGGGTGCTTTGGGGGAAGGGGGCACCCTGCGGCACCCCAAAGCACCTTGTCCTCATGTTGATGAGAACAAGGGCCACTTCTCGACAACCCTGGCCGTTGGTTGTTTGGGACTGTGGGCGGGGCGCTTATCGGAATCCGGGAGCCCCCTTTAATAAGGGGGTCCCTGGATCCTGGCCCCCACCCCATGTGAATGAGTATGGGGTACATCGTACCCCTACCCATTCACCTGGGGGAAAAGAAAGTGACAATAAAAAAAACACACTACACAGGTTTTTAAAGTAATTTATTACGCAGCTCCGGGGGTCTTTTCCCGCTGTAATGCAGTGTGCATGGTGTGCAATGACTTATATAGGCATGGGGCGTGGTCACCGGGTGATGTCACCCTGTGACCCCGCCCCTTGTGACGTCATAGTCCTGGGGCATGAAGGGACGTCATAAGGGGCGGGGTCACCGGGTGACACGCCCCATGCCTATATAAGTCATTGCACACCGCGCACACTGCATTACAGCGGGAGAGAGCGTTGTGTCAACATCGGAAGAAGAGAAGAGGGAAGAAGACGACAGAGAAGACTGGGCCACCGCTAGCAAGAGAGTGGCAAAAGAGCAGAAGATAGCGGAGGAGCCCGGCAAAAGAACAGGAGAGCTGGAGAAGAACCGGACACTGGGAGAAGAGGCTGGAGAGCGGGAAAAGAGGCTGGAGAGAGCGGAGAAGTTGGAAGAGACCCCCAAAGTCGGAAAAAGACCCCCAGAGCTGCCTAATAAATTACTTTAAAAACCTGTGTAGTGTGTTTTTTATCGACACTTTCTTTTCTCTCAGGTGAATTGGTAGGGGTACGATGTACTCCATACTCATATCACATAGGGTGGGGGCCAGGATCCGGGGTCCCCTTATTAAAGGGGGCTCCCGGATTCCGATAAGCTCCCCGCCCACAAACCCCAACAACCAACGGCCAGGGTTGTCGGGAAGAGGCCCTTGTCCTCATCAACATGGGGACAAGGTGCTTTGGGGTGAGGGGGGCGCAGGGCGCCCCCTTTCCCTAAGGCACCCACCCCCCATTTTGAAGGCATGCGGCCTGGTATGGTTCAGGAGGGGGGGGGCGCTCGCTCGTCCCCACCCCCTTTCCTGGCCGGTTGGGCTGCGTGCTCGGATAAGGGTCTGGTTTGGATTTTGGGGGGGACCCCACACCATTTTTTTGGCATAGGGGGTTCCCCTTAAAATCCATACCAGACCGGAGGGCCTGGTATGCTCCTGGAGGGGGAACCATGCCGATTTTTAATTTAAAATTTGCCGTGGAGTTCCCCCTCATGATCTTTTCTTTTTCCTGTAAAGTCGCTTCACTATAGATGGGGATCCGACTTGGAGGCAACCTCCATTGAATTCTATGGATACAGGTCGCCTAGAAGTTGCCTTGAAGTAGTACAGGAACCTTTTCTGAAGTCGGAGTGACTTCAGTAGTGTACATTAAGATGGCTCTCATTGACTATAATGCAATTTCCAATGTCAAGCGACTTGGGGCAACTTGGGGGCTGACAAGTCGTATCCCAAGTCGTTGTAGTGTGAACCAACCCTAACAGAGTGGAATTGGCACACATCACTTTGGTGAAGGATTTTGGTGGATCAACAAGATTTTGTTTCATTATTTTTTCATCACTTTAACTTGTTCTGTATTACCATATTGATTTGCATATGTTGGAGCATATATATATTTACGATATGGCATATGTACACTTTTCATTATGTATGAGTGTTTTATGTTAATCATTTCATAATGTTAATATATAGGAGTTTTGTAGATTAATTTAGTGCGCTACTGTGGAGTTATTTATCTCTCTCTCTTTTTTACACTTGTTTCACCTCATTTGCATATTTATTGAATATTAAGTGGCAGCACAGATAGGTGTTTTTCATTAGCGCAGTGCGCACACATATACATACTCATAGGCACCTGTATTTTCTCTCTCTCTCTCTCTCTCTCTCTCTCTCTCTCTCTCTCTCTCTCTGCATGTTTGGAGATTGCTTCCACTTCTCCTGCAAGGCTTGCCCTGACACAGTGGACTGTCCTCTAATACAAAGCTGGTCAGCTCAAAGGACTTTTAATGGACTTGTGTTATATCCAAAACATCCAATAGGCTGCGCCACTACCCCATGTATTTTTCTTAAAGTTAATAAGGGGGCTGGAGGACCTCAAATATGAAGAAACGACTAGAAGCACTAAACGTTTTCTCTATGGAGAAGAGACGCTTGAGAGGAGATATGATAGCAATCACAAGGCCACTCAATGAAACTGAAGGAGAAACTGTTTTAACTTACTATGTAGGGGGTTTCCACTGTCAGGGCGGTAAGGATGTGGAATTCACTTCCACAATCGGTGATGTCAGCAGGAAGTATTGATAGTTTTAAAAAAAACTCTTGGATGTGCATCTTAGTGAGCACAGTATACAGGGATATGGGAAATGATTATGAACATGCACACCTACACAGGTTGAACTGGATGGACTGGTGTCTTTATTCAACTTTACCAACTATGGTAACTATACGTTACTAAATTACTCTTTACTCCAAAAATTTGTGAAAATCATCATACCCATATCAAGTGTGACCTGACATGTCACTTTTCACTATGAATTCCTGAATTATTTTTATTGACAGAACATTATAAAATACTAATAAATTGAGACAGTTTCAAAATAGCTTAAGATAATAAAATTATTATTTAATTTTAGAGTAATAATCCGTATTTGTATACTTCAAAAGTCTAAGGTATTGTAAGGCTCTGATGTCACAAAAATTATTCCAGATGTTACATGATATATGGGCATAGCTAAGTGATTAGTTCACATGACCTTTAATGTTGAGGTTTTTAATTCATAGAAGGGACGTTGTCAAGAATTTAAAAATGGTCTCTCCATGCCTGCTTAAGATTACATAAAACAACCATAAAATTGTATAAAATAAAACAGATACATTTAAAGTAAACACCATTTTTGATAAAAATTGTATTAAAAATCCCCAGAAAAGATGTAATTTCATGTCTCTTAGATTGTAAGCTCTAATGAGCAGGGCCCTCTGATTCCTACTGTATTAAAGTGTATTGTATTTGTACTATCTACCCTCATGTTGTAAAGCGCTACGCAAACTGTTGGCGCTATATAAATCCTGTATAATAATAATAATCATAATATTTTTAAGTTCCATGTATTAAAATCAACATAAATAGCATAAACTCAAGGCTAATGGAATACTTTATCAAAAGTCAAAATCATTTTATGCTCTGGTAAAAAACAAGGAAATCCAAAGCAGATGGTGTTATCAGTCTTTTTGTTTTTTAATTCTTGTTATGTATTGGTTGCTGAGTAATTAATGCATGTATGACTGCTCGAATATCCTGATTTCTTATGCTATATATAAAGGGATTAAACAAGGGGGTCACCACTGTGTAAACTACTGATATCATCTTGTTAAGGGTTTGTGAGCTTGGAACCAGATAAATTATTATTAAGGACCCATAATACATGATTACTACGGAGAGGTGAGAGCTACAGGTTGAGAAAGCTTTCTTCCTAACAGTAATAGAGGACATACGTAGAATGGCTATGACGACACAACTGTAGCTCACTAAAATCAAAATAAATGGTATGACCATGATAGGGAATGAGAGGATGAATATTTCCATCTCAAGAACTGAAGTGTCTGAGCAAGCAAGGTCAACAAAGGGAGAAAGGTCACAGAAGTAATGGTCAATGATGTTGGGTCCACAGAACTTAAGCTGAGTTAGAAGACTCATTGTTATCAATGTTGAAGTAAAGCCAAGCATCCAGCAAAAGATTACCAGGGAATACTGAAGTTTCTGGCTCATAATTTTGTTATAGAGCAAAGGCTTACATATGGCCAAGTACCGGTCATAGGCCATCGCTGCAAGAAGATAGCACTCTGTACTACCTGATGCACAGTAGAGATAACTCTGAGCAATACAACCAGGAATGGATATGAAGGCTCCTTTCAGCCATATGATCTTTAGCATATTGGGTACAATAAGAGTTCCCACCAATATTTCTGAAAACAAGAAATGTTTGAGAAAAAAGTACATGGGGGAGGTAAGAATTTTTCTGGTTGAGAGCAATATGATAATCAAAACATCAATAAAAAGTGCAGAAGTATAAGCTACAAGTATAAAAATGAAGATAACAATCATTAATCTACCCAAGTCTTGAAAACCCAAAAGGAGAAATTCTGTTATTTCTGTCCCATTCTGTTCACTCATGATTGGCTTTCTGTGTTTACAGAATCAGAAATTACATTTTAGAATAAATTTTCATTTTGTTTATTGTATTATTAAAAATGTTGCTACAGTACAATTGGAAAACTATTGACCAAGCTCAAATGAATCAGTGGGCCAAACTGAGCAGAATAAAATTTAAAAAGGGCTGGATTATGTATACAGAGATTCATACCTAATTAATTCCAATTAAAAAAAAAATTACAACAATTTGATAATTGAAATTACAGTAAAAATTGCCACTTACAAGGTTTTATCTTAGAGAAATGGTAAACTGGTTTTAAATTTTATGAATTGGAGGGCAGCAGGGGCTTCATGTAATTTAAATTCTTCAATTACCGCAGGCCAGAAAAAAGGGACAAGAAGGCCATATGTGGCCCAAAAAACACATGTCTGCTAGATACAATTTGCAGTAAAAATGTTTGCCTTCTTTAAAATGCTAACCATTCTTTTTTTTTTTTTTTTTTTGGTTAATTTATTTCTTTACTAAGATCTGTTCATAATTATTGTATTACGTTTGAGATCTTAGGCAGCAAATAAACATGTTGCCCCTGAAGTTGATGTGTTGAAAGCAGAAAAAATAGGAAATTTGTTGTGTACAGTATGGGACTGCATAGCTGCAGGGCGCCCACGCTGACCTGTGTCCTAAGCCAAAAGTGCCTACAATAGATATGTGAGCATCAGAACGTGATCATGGAACAATGGAAGAAGGTGGTCTGATAAATGACATCATGTGAATGGCTGGGTGTGTGAGAGTCATTTACCTGGGAAAGAAATGGTATCAGAATACAATTTTGGAAGAAGGCAAGCCAACAGTATGATGCGTTGGGCAAAGTTTTGCTGGGAAACCTTGGGTCCTGCCATTTATGTGAATACTCCTTGATACATACTACCTACCTAAACATTGTTCCCTTCATGGAAACGGTCTTCCCTGATGGCAGGGACCCAAAATGGTCAAAGAATGGTGTGAGGAACACAACAATGAGTTTGAGGTGTTGACTCCAAATTCTCTAGATCTCAATCCAATAAGGATTCGGTGGCATATGCTGGAAAAACAAATCCAATCCATGGAGGCACCACCTCACAACTTACAGGACTCTAGGCTGGGTTCACACTGCCGCACAGTGCGGCTCACAGGGGTTGTCTGATGCATCCCTGTTCACCATTTCAGATCAGATTTCAGTCCCAATTTTTGGCTGAAATTCGGACCTGAAACGGACCAGAACACGCACAAGATTCCTGTGCAATTCTGTCTGGAGCCACTTCGCAGATGTGTGAACTGGCTCCATAGAGAGCCGGTCACAATCTCCTGACATGCGAATTGGATGCTGGAAAATCTGCATTCTATTCCAAATAGTGTGAACCCAGCCTAAAGGATCTGTTAGTGATGGCATTGTGCCAGATACCACAGCATCCCAGTCTTAGTCCGTATGGTTCAATATTGAGTTGGCCCACCCTTTGCATCTATAACAGCTTCACCTCTTCTGGGAAGGCCGTCCACAATGTTTAGGAGTGTGTCTATGGGAATGGATGGCCATTCTTAGAGAAGCGCATTTGTGAGGTCAGGCACTGATGTGGACGAGAAGACCTGGCTCACAGTCCCCACTCTAATTTATCCCAAAGGTGTTTTAACAGGTTGAGGTCAGGACTCCACCCCAAAATGCTCGCTCATCCCTCAAATGTATTGGGCCACCCTCCAAATCATTTGGTGGAGGGGGGATTATGGTGTGGGGTTGTTTTTCAGGAGTTGAGCTTGGCCCCTTAGTTTCAGTGAATGGAACTCTTAAGGCATCAGCATACCATTTTGGACAATTTCCAAACTTTGTGGGAACAGTTTGGGGATGGCCCTTCCTGTTCCAACATGACTGCGCACCAGTGTACAAAGTAAGGTCCATAAAGACATGAATGAGCGAGTTTGGGGTGTAGGAACTTGACTGGCCTGCACCTCAACTCGATAGAATACCTTTGGGATGAATTAGAGTGGAGACTGCAAGCCAGGCCTTCTCGTCCAACATCAGTGCCTGACCTCACAAATGCACTTCTGGAAGAATGGTCAAATATTCCCATAGACACACTCCTAAACCTTGTGGACAGCCTTCCCAGAAGAGTTGAAGCTGTTATAGCTGCAAAGGGTGGGCCAACTTAATATTTAACCCTATGGACTAAGACTGGGATGCTATTAAAGGTCTTGTGCATGTAAAGGCGGGTGTCCCAATATTTTTGGCAATATAGTGTATGCTTGCTAAAAACTAGCCAAAACTCCCTAAATTACAAGTAGTTAGTTTTTTCTCCGATCAAAAACTTAACCTTTACATCGTATTGCAAGACACCAGCACTAGCCATGATGCAAAGTGTTTCAGTGTCATTCATTATGATTGCCACCCCAATCTATGCCAGTTGAGGTGCTTCACAGTGCACCAAACGATCAGTGTGTTGTGACACAGAACATGAAACAAATGCCATTTTTTTTAGGCTAAAAAGTAAATTTTAATTTGGTCAATAGAACATTATTAGAAAGCTTAGAAAGTTAGTGTTATCCCATTACAGGGGCAACCTTTTTAATTTAGCATTTGAAAGATCTCCCAATGTTTTAATTAGCTAAAATATTCCATAACTATAATTGCAACTGATACTTATATTCACCTGAACAATAGTCTTCCAGATCAATACTGTATGGCATACTTTGAAACTGTACAGCTTCCACTAAAAAATGTCCCAGGTAATTGTACAGGTGTGTATAAGATGGGGAGTCATTTAAGGAATAATTGTACAAAACGTAGCCTCTAAATCTCAACTAAATGGCACAAAATATTGAAATAGCAGGTTAATGAGAAAACAAACTTAGTACAAAGTTTAGGAAGATTGATTTCATTATAAAATCATTTAAATAAGTTGGTTTACAAAGACACATGAATTCCATATGTGTGGGAAAAATGTTTAAATTCTCAAATATTTTCATTTGAAAACACAGGCCAATAGAAGGAGGATTAGGAAATTTGCCATAATACAGTGAACAATAGTGACTATAAAAAGTCCTTACTAATCTAAAACTGAAAACAGAATATTGTTTATAAGTTTCAAGGCTTCTAGCTGCAAGGAATCTCAGCTATTTATTCAGTCTTTATGTGGCGGCTGGATTAAAAAAAAAAAAAAAAAACACAAGGAATTATTTTCCCAATGGTCATAATTGTTGTGTTGATTAGAGGCTGTGAAACTTTTATTCCAATAGGATTACATCTGTGTAATTTCTTTAGGGATGCATTCCTGTTGGTTTTACTACAGCTTTCTCTTTATTTTCTTTTGTCAAGCCAATAAATATAAAACAGTGGACTAAGATAGCAAAAAAAAAAGCAAAAAAACAATGAAACAAGATGATCTAGAACCCAAATGTGACCATCAGGTGTTTATAATATAAAACGGTTATGGCTGCAGCACTCACCTTCTATTCACTACTGTCCCCCACAATAAATCCTTTCTACCACTAGATGTTCTTAGTGTTTTGGGTTTACATACCTGAATCCCAAAAGACTTAGGACATCAGGATGTAGTGGACCTACCCTTGTTCACTTACAGAGTAATAATGCAGAGTGTGGCACTAATAGACATTACATAGGTTCAATTTCAAAGAGGAGCATCACCACAGGGTGGCACTGTGGATGCGAAAAAGTAATCAACAGTGCCATGTCCTGAATTGGAAGTATACAAGAATGAGTGAACTCAAGATGGACTTTTTAGGCACCACAATATACAAAAAAAATAAAATAAAATAATTTATTGATACAAAGTTTTTAAAAAACAACACAACAGTGCAAGTAAAATGGCTAGCAACATAAGCTAGACAAACTACCACATAAAGACATCCTCACCACTACCCTAGGGCCATAATGTACCTCGACCTAAATAGAAAGGGTGATGTATAGATAATAGGCCTGGTGTGGATTGGTGTCGTGAGTAGAGGAGCTTGAAAGCTCAATGCTCTACATGTTTCGCGCTGAACATGCTTCTTCAGGAGCTTCAGGTAGGTACTATAACAGTAATGGCAGATTCTGGGGAGCACTGCTCAGGAAGTGTAGGCTGGAGGATATAGTATCCACAGCCACAGTAAGCAGTATAAGGTCCAGTTAATACAAGAGCAAAAAGGGGAACAAAAAGAACTACACTGTACGGTCAGTTGGACAGCAATATGTCAGTATAATGAGGGGTCCTGTGGGATCCCCCAGTGTCACTACAATGCTTTCCACCCCAGCATGTCTCACAGACCAACTCGATTTAACCACTTCAGCCCTGGAAGAATTGGCTGCTCAATGACCAGAGCACTTTTTACAATTTGGCACTGCGCTATTTAACTGGTAATTGTGCGGTCATGCAATGCTGTACCCAAACTAAATTTGCATCCTTTTTTCCCACAAATAGAGCTTTCTTTTGATGGTATTTGATTGCCTCTGCGATTTTTATTTTTTGCAATATAAACGGAAAATTTTGAAAAAAAATTATATTCTCTACTTTTTGTTATAAAAAAATCCAATAAACCCGATTTTAGTCATATATTTAGATCAAAATGTATTCAGTGTTAACATGTCTTTGGTAAAAAAAATTGTCAGTAAGCATATATTTATTGGTTTGCGCTAAAGTTATAGCGTCTACAAACTAGGGTACATTTTCTGGAAAATTACGCAGCTTTTAGTTTATATACAGTCAGGTCCATAAATATTGGGACATTGACACACTTCTAATCTTTTTGGCTCTATACACCACCACAATGGGTTTGAAATGAAACAAACAAAATGTGCTTTAACTGCAGACTTTCAGCTTTAATTTGAGGGTATTTACATCCAAATCAGGTGAACGGTGTAGGAATTACAACAGTTTGTATATGTGACTCTCACTTTTTAAGGGACCAAAAGTAATGGGACAATTGGCTGCTCAGCTGTTCCATGGCCAGGTATGTGTTATTCCCTCATTATCCCATTTACATGGAGAAGATAAAAGGTTCAGAGTTCATTTCAAGTGTGCTATTTGCATTTGATATCTGTTGCTGTCAACTCTCAATATGGGATCCAAAGAGCTGTCACTATCAGTGAACCAAGCCATCATTAGGCTGAAAAAACAAAACAAACCCATCAGAGAGATAGCAAAATCATTAGGTGTGGCCAAATCAACTGTTTGGAACATCCTTAAAAAGAAAGAAAGCACCGGTGAGCTCAGCAACACCAAAAGACCCAGAAGACCAAGGAAAACAACTGTGGTGGATGACCGAAGAATTCTTTCCCTGGTGAAGAAAACACCCTTCACAACAGTTGGCCAGATCAAGAACACTCTCCAGGAGGTAGGTGTATGTGTGTCAAAGTCAACAATCAAGAGAAGACTTCACCAGAGTGAATACAGAGGGTTCACCACAAGATGTAAACCATTGGTGAGCCTCAAAAACAGGAGGACCAGATTAGAGTTTGCCAAACGACATCTAAAAAAGCCTTCACAGTTCTGGAACAACATCCTATGGACAGATGAGACCAAGATCAACTTGTACCAGAGTGATGGGAAGAGAAGAGAATGGAGAAGGAAAGGAACTTCTCATGATCCAAAGCATACCACCTCATCAGTGAAGCATGGTGGTGGTTGTGTCATGGTGTGGGCATGTATGGCTGCCAATGGAACTGGTTCTCTTGTATTTATTGATGATGTGACTGCTGACAAAAGCAGCAGGATGAATTCTGAAGTGTTTCCGGCAATATTATCTGCTCATATTCAGCAAAATGCTTCAAAACTCATTGGACGATGCTTCACAGTGCAGATGGACAATGACCCGAAGCATACAGCGAAAGCAACCAAAGAGATTTTAAGGGAAAGAAGTGGAATGTTATGCAATGGCCAAGTCAATCACCTGACCTGAATCCGATTGAGCATGCATTTCACTTGCTGAAGACAAAACTGAATGGAAAATGCCCCAAGAACAAGCAGGAACTGAAGACAGTTGCAGTAGAGGCCTGGCAGAGCATCACCAGGGATGAAACCCAGCGTCTGGTGATGTCTATGCGTTCCAGACTTCAAGCTGTAATTAACTGCAAAGGATTTTCAACCAAGTATTAAAAAATAAAAGTTTGATGGATGATTGTTAATCTGTCCCATTACTTTTAGCCCCTAAAAAGTTGGAGGCACATATATAAACTGTTGTAATTCCTACACCATTCACCTGATTTGGATGTAAATACCCTCAAATAAAGCTGAAAGTCTGCAGTTTAAAGCACATCTTTTTTCGTTTCATTTCAAATCCATTGTGGTGGTGTATAGAGCCAAAAAGATTAGAATTGTGTCGATGTCCCAATATTTATGGACCTGTCTGTAAATACCGTATATATCTCATTTCTTGAGGTGCTAAAATGTCAGGGCAGTACAACCCCCCAAATTACCCCATTTTGGAAAGTAGACACCCCAAGGAAATTGCTGAGAGTGGTTGAAAAATGACAAAAAAAAAAAATTACACAAAGTTACACAATTACATAGTAGGTAAGGTTGAAAAAAGACACAAGTCCATCAAGTCCAAGATTGATTATATGTCAGTATTACATTGTATATCCCTGTATGTTGTGGTCATTCAGGTGCTAATCTAATAGTTTTTTTAAACTATCGATGCTCCTCGCTGAAACCATCACCTGTGGAAGGGAATTCCACATCCTTGCCGCTCTTATGCCCCGTACACACGGTCGGACTTTGTTCGGACATTCCGACAACAAAATCCTCGGATTTTTTCCGACGGATGTTGGCTCAAACTTGTTTTGCCTACACACGGTCGCACAAAGTTGTCGGAATTTCCGATCGCCAACAACGCGGTGACGTACACCACGTACGACGAGACTAGAAAAGGCCGGTTCAGAACCAAGCGCGGCACCCTTTGGGCTCCTTTTGCTAATCTCGTGTTAGTAAAAGTTTGGTGAGAGACGATTCGCGCTTTTTCAGACTCGTGGCTTTCAGATCGTTTTCTGCCGTTCAGTTTGTGCTTGTGGGTTTGTATCTGCTCTTCAGTGCGTGCAGTCAGTTCGTATTGGAGTTTTCTGTGCGATCTTGTCCGCTCGTTGCTGTTTTTCAGGTCGCTCTTCACAGGCCTTGCTGTTCTTCAGTGCGTTCTGTTACTTCGTTCTGAGCAGCCGACCGTTTTCTAGCCATGTTTCGTATGCGTACTCCTCGTAGAGTTCGTGCTGTGCGGGGGCTTGGTGTTGGGGTCCTGACCTTGACACAAGTCCAGTCCATGAACAGGGTGGGGAGGAGTTCATGGACCAAGAATTGGTTGCTTCAGCGTGACCAGTTCTGTTATATGCCTTTGCTCCGTGAGATCCGTGAGAATAATCCTGATGATTTCAGGAACTTTCTCAGGATGACGGACCCCGTGTTTCACCGTTTGTTGGCTTCGCTGACCCCCTATATCAGCAGGCAGGATACCTGCATGAGGCAAGCCATCACTCCGGAGCAGAGGTTGGTCACTACCTTGTGGTATTTGGCCACAGGGAGAAGCCTGCAGGACTTGAAGTTCTCGACAGGCATCTCCCCCCAGGCTCTGGGGATCATTATCCCAGAGACCTGTTCTGCCATCATCCAGGTCCTGCAGAAGGACTATATGAAGGTAAGATTTTTATCCTTTTATATCACATTTTATTGTATTGAATGTTTGCTAATATATTGTATTTCTTTCCTCATTCCCTAATTACCATGATTGTAATATGCTGTGAATGTCCCCTTTGTCCTCATGCATGCTGGATTTTTATGTAATTATTATTTTAGGTCCTTCATACATATATGCCCTTCAATAACCTCCCCAGCATGGTGTCTCCTGCCCTATATTCACCTCATGTAGTCACTTAACAATGTATTTTATCAGCTCCATAGTAGTGCTTTACCCCAAACACCCCCTAAAATGTTTGGAAATGTTATTTTTGATTTAAATTCAGGCAGAGTGGCAGAGGCTTTTTTTTGTGGTGTCCCCAAATTTTTTGTAACCCTCCCTCCCCCAACTGCTAAGTCAGCTGATCCCAATTCTCTATCCTCAATCATCTATCTGCTGACTTTGCCAAACCCATACACACTATACCCATCTCTTTACTGGTCAGATGTATGGATGAATTCCCCAAAGCATGTAGTGCAAGGGCCTCCCTGTATACTTTCCAATGGTACTGTTTAAAGTTTTTGTATCCTATTATTATCTTGATAGGTAATAGCAGAATGTCCAAATGTGCTCAAATGTGTACAGTGTGTATTTATATCTTTGTATTATGACACTTCTTACCTGTCCAGTGGTCTGCCAATTGTGTAACTAAGAAGGGGCTGTTCCAAGTAATACCCTGTATTTAGGCATTCATCTCTCAATGAAGTGAAGAGGGTTACCTGTCCAAGAGTTCCCCCCCCTATAATGTTAGAAATGGCCCATGAGGGGGGGAGGGGAAATATGATAGGTGTATCTTATACTTTGTTGTTGTTAAATTCCCCTTAATAAATGCTATCTGGAGGTTGACCCATAATGTTTGTGTCTAATCTGCTTGCCAGGTTTCTGTGAAAAAATAGTAATGTTTATTGTTTTTTCCTCAACAGTTTCCTTCCACGCCACAGGAATGGCAGACTGTGGCCTCCCACTTTGCCCAGCGGTGGGATTTTCCGAACTGCGGAGGGGCAATTGATGGGAAACACGTCCACATCGTCCCACCACCCAACTCGGGGTCGTACTATTATAATTACAAGGGGTTTAATAGTATAGTGATGTTGGCGGTGGTGTCGGCTAATTACGACTTCTTGTATGTGGACGTGGGGAAGAATGGCCGGATGTCCGATGGTGGAGTGATCGCCCAGACGGAGTTCTACAGGCGTCTCCAGAATGGCAGCTTGGACTTGCCACCTCCAGAGGACAATGTTGAAGGTCTCCCATTTGTGTTCGTTGCTGATGAAGCATTTGCGCTGGGGGACCACCTGATGCGGCCATTCCCGATGAGGACCCTCACCCCGGAACAGAGGGTTTTTAATTACGGCTGGCCAGAGCCCGAAGAGTGGTGGAGAACACATTTGGAATCCTGGCCAGCCGGTTCCGATTATTTATGACACCCATCCATATGGCGGAGTATAAACTGAACCATATAATACTTTCCTGCTGTGTTCTCCATAATTTTCTACAAAAACATTCAGCCAACTATGCTGGCTCAGTTGGGCCTGAGGCCGGAATCCCAAATACATCCACAATGACGGCACTTGAAAGCGGCCGTCCTGGCTTGCCCTCCCTGAATGCCCGTGATGTCCGGTTACGATACCTGGAGTTCTTTGCGGGTAGGGGGGCTATCAATATGCCAGACAATATGTGACACCTTTTTCAAATAAAAAACAACCAAAAGAAATTCTTGGTGGACATTTACTGCTTGTGTTTGTTTTAGCTGACCCTGACAGAAATGTGTTGAGTGCAGAAAATGTCGTGATTGGGTAACCATTAGGGATGAGCCGAACACCCCCCGGTTCGGTTCACACCAGAACCTGCGAACGGACCGAAAGTTCGCACGAACGTTAGAACCCCATTGACGTCTATGGGACTCGAACGTTCGAAATCAAAAGTGCTCATTTTAAAGGCTAATTTGCATGGTATTGTCCTAAAAAGGGTTTGGGGACCCGGGTCCTACCCCAGGGGACATGTATCAATGCAAAAAAAAGTTTTAAAAACGGCCGTTTTTTCGGGAGCAGTGATTTTAATGATGCTTAAAGTAAAAAAAAAAAAAGTGAAATATTCCTTTAAATATCGTACCTGAGGGGTGTCTATAGTATGCCTGTAAAGTGACGCGTGTTTCCCGTGTTTAGAACAGTCCCTGCACCAAATGTCATTTTTAAAGGAAAAAATCTCATTTAAAACTGCTTGCGGGTTTAATGTAATGTCGGGTCCTGGCAATATGGATGAAAATCAGTGAGACAAACGGCATGGGTACCCCCCAGTCCATTACCAGGCCCTTTGGGTCTTGTATGGATATTAAGGGGAACTCCGCACCCAAATTAAAATAAGGAAAGGTGTGGGGCCACCAGGCCCTATATACTCTGAACAGCAGTATACAGGCTGTAGGTTTGTTGTTAAGTAGAATCTCTTTGTAATTTAGAACGAGTACATTTTTAACATGTTTAGCTCCAGCCAAAAAATCTTTTTTAAGCTTTTTGGAAAACATAGGGAAGGGTTATCACCCCTGTGACATTTGTTTTGCTGTCTTTCCTCCTCTTCAGAAGATTTCACCTCATTTTTTGTCCCAATGGATTGGAAAGCATCAGTGGAAAGGAGAAATGTTTTTCCCATATTAACTCTTACAGGAGAGAATTTCCCTTCCTAGGGGTAGATTTATTCTCACTTCCTGTTGTCTCCTTCCGTTTGCAAGTAGGAGTCGTTTGTAAGTTAGTTGTTTGAAAGTAGGGTCCTGCCCTATATACTCAGCAGAAATTTGGGCCTTAGGTGTTGCTGTGGCCACAACACTGTAAGCCCTCACAGGGCTCTGCTGTGAAATATTAGATCAAGAATTGTAATTACATGCCTCTGTTGAACAGGAGCTGAAAAATTAGGCCTTAGGCACTGGTGCTGGTGCCACAACACTGCAACCCCTCACAGACACTCTAGTTGGAATGCAGGAACGAGCCCTGCTGCAAAGTATTGCATCAAAAATTGATGCAATACCCCAGGGGACATGTATCAATGCAAAAAAAAGTTTTAAAAACGGCCGTTTTTTCGGGAGCAGTGATTTTAATGATGCTTAAAGTAAAAAAAAAAAAAGTGAAATATTCCTTTAAATATCGTACCTGAGGGGTGTCTATAGTATGCCTGTAAAGTGACGCGTGTTTCCCGTGTTTAGAACAGTCCCTGCACCAAATGTCATTTTTAAAGGAAAAAATCTCATTTAAAACTGCTTGCGGGTTTAATGTAATGTCGGGTCCTGGCAATATGGATGAAAATCAGTGAGACAAACGGCATGGGTACCCCCCAGTCCATTACCAGGCCCTTTGGGTCTTGTATGGATATTAAGGGGAACTCCGCACCCAAATTAAAATAAGGAAAGGTGTGGGGCCACCAGGCCCTATATACTCTGAACAGCAGTATACAGGCTGTAGGTTTGTTGTTAAGTAGAATCTCTTTGTAATTTAGAACGAGTACATTTTTAACGTGTTTAGCTCCAGCCAAAAAATCTTTTTTAAGCTTTTTGGAAAACATAGGGAAGGGTTATCACCCCTGTGACATTTGTTTTGCTGTCTTTTCTCCTCTTCAGAAGATTTCACCTCACTTTTTGTCCCAATGGATTGGAAAGCATCAGTGGAAAGGAGAAATGTTTTTCCCATATTAACTCTTACAGGAGAGAATTTCCCTTCCTAGGGGTAGATTTATTCTCACTTCCTGTTGTCTCCTTCCGTTTGCAAGTAGGAGTCGTTTGTAAGTTAGTTGTTTGAAAGTAGGGTCCTGCCCTATATACTCAGCAGAAATTTGGGCCTTAGGTGTTGCTGTGGCCACAACACTGTAAGCCCTCACAGGGCTCTGCTGTGAAATATTAGATCAAGAATTGTAATTACATGCCCCTGTTGAACAGGAGCTGAAAAATTAGGCCTTAGGCACTGGTGCTGGTGCCACAACACTGCAACCCCTCACAGACACTCTAGTTGGAATGCAGGAACGAGCCCTGCTGCAAAGTATTGCATCAAAAATTGTAATTACATGCCCCTGTTAAACAAGGGCTGAAAAATTGGGCCTTAGGCACTGGTGCTGGTGCCACAACACTGCAACCCCTCACAGACACTCTAGTTGGAATGCAGGAACGAGCCCTGCTGCAAAGTATTACATCAAAAATCGTAATTACACGCCCCTGTTAAACAGGGGCTGAAAAATTGTGCCTTAGGCACTGGTGGTGGCACCCAGAACCAAAAATGTTCTTACAAGCTATCAGCGTGATGATTGAGGAGGAAGAGGATAATTACTCAGGGATAGTCACTCAGCATCAGCATAGGCAGTCTTTGAAGGGATCTGAGATTTCAAAAAAAATTATTCGGTTACATCAGCATCAGGTGTTTGGTAGCTGGTGGTGATCCAAGACTCATTCATTTTTATGAAGGTCAGTCGATCGACCGAGTCAGTGGACAGACGCACCCTGTGATCGGTTACCACGCCTCCAGCAGCACTGAATGTGCGTTCCGAAAGAACGCTGGATGCAGGACAGGCCAGTAGCTCAATTGCATACTGTGCAAGCTCTGGCCAGTGATCCATCCTCAAGACCCAGTAACCCAGAGGATTTTCGGTGGGAAAGGTGTCCAAGTCTGATCTTGCCCCTAGGTATTCCTGCACCATGTAAAACAGACGCTGGCGATGATTGCTGGAACCGATCATACCTTGGGGCTGCGGACCAAAAAATTGTCTGAACGCATCGGTCAGACGGCAACCTTCTCCACCACTCCTTCTTTGACTGACCGAAGCCTCAGCAACACGTTGTCCAGAAACAGGAGTTTGTAACCTCCCAGTCTCTGGGAACGCGTTGCACAGACCTTTCTGCAAGGCCTCCCGAAGATGTTTCATCCTCTGCTCCCTCTGCGATGGCAAGATAAGGTCCGCAACCTTACCCTTGTAACGTGGATCAAGGAGGGTTGCCAGCCAGTATTGGTCCTTCTCCTTGATACCACGAATACGAGGATCCTTACGCAGGCTTTGCAGGATTAGGGAGGCCATGCAGCGTAGGTTTGCTGAGGCATTCGGTCCGGAGTCCTCTGGGTCACTAAGGACGACATGGTCCGCAGCCACCTCCTCCCAGCCACGTACAAGTCCATGTGTTTCTTGGGACTGATCCCTTAAAGACTGCTGCTGATGCTGAGTGCCAGGCTCCACCTCCATACTGACACAATCTTCCTCCTCCTCCTCTTCCTCCTCGTCCTCTTCCTGTGTGATCGGCGGGCACGCAGGAACACTGTCTGGATAAAGGGGGCCTTGAGAGCTAAGGAAGTCCTCCTCTTCCTGCCTCTGTTCTGTCTCAAGTGCCCTGTCCATTATTCCATGCAGCGTGTGCTCCAACAGGTGGACAAGGGGGACAGTGTCACTGATGCATGCACTGTCACTGCTCACCATCCTCGTGGCCTCCTCAAATGGTGACAGGACAGTGCATGCATCCCTGATCATGGCCCACTGGCGTGGGGAAAAAAAACCAAGCTCCCCTGACCCTGTCCTGGTGCCATAGTCGCACAGGTACTCATTGATGGCCCTCTGCTGCGTGTGCAGCCGCTGCAGCATGGCCAACGTTGAGTTCCACCTGGTTTGCATGACACAGATTAGGTGGTTCTTGGGCAGGTTAAACTCCTTTTGGAGGTCCGTCAGCCGAGCACTGGCATTATATGACCGGCGGAAATGCACACAGACTTTCCTGGCCTGCCTCAGGACATCCTGTAAGCCCGGGTACCTGCCCAAGAACCGCTGCACCACCAAGTTAAGGACGTGAGCCAAACAGGGCACATGGGTCATTTGTCCCTGTCGGAGGGCAGAGAGGAGGTTGGTGCCATTGTCGCAAACCACCATTCCTGCCTTAAGTTGGCGTGGCGTCAACCACCTCTGAACCTGCCCCTGCAGAGCTGACAGAACCTCTGCCCCAGTGTGGCTCCTGTCCCCCAAGCACACCAGCTCAAGCACCGCATGGCATCTTTTGGCCTGCGTACTTGCGTAGCCCCTTGAATGACTACGGAGCACCGCTGGTTCCGAGGAAGAGGCCATGGAGGAAGAAGAAGAGGAGGGGGTGGAGGAGAGAGGTGTGTCACAATCATTAGCATTTTGGAGGCGTGGTGGCGGAACAACCTCCAACACTACTGCACCTTGTCCTGCATCCTTCCCAGCTGCCAGCAGAGTCACCCAATGCGCCGTGAAACTTAGGTAACGTCCCTGTCCATGCCTGCTGGACCATGAGTCAGCGGTAATATGCACCTTACCGCTGACCGCCCTGTCCAGCGAGGCATGGACATAGCCTTCCACATGCTGGTAGAGAGCCGGAATCGCCTTCCGTGAGAAAAAGTGGCGTTTGGGTACCTGCCACTGAGGAACCGCACATTCCACAAACTCACGGAAGGGGGCAGAGTCTACCAACTGAAAAGGCAGCAGTTGAAGTGCTAGCAATTTTGCCAAGCTAGCATTCAACCGTTGGGCATGTGGATGGCTGGGAGCAAACTTCTTTCGGCGGTGCAGCAGCTGGGGCAGGGAAATTTGCCTGGTACAATCTGACGTTGGTGTACCAAAATCAGATTGCCCACAAGTACGTGGCTGTGACACACCTAATTCTACACCTTCATTCCTCTCAGTGCAGGTCTCAGAGAGGACTGAAGGTCTAGTGGGGTTGGAAATCTCAGCTGATGAGGAGCAAGCAGAGGTCCTCTTTGTTCTTTGGTGTGGGTCTTTTAGATACGCTTGCCAACGAACTGCATGGCAGGTCAACATATGTCTGGTCAAGCATGTGGTACCCAAGCGGGAGATGTTTTGGCCACGCGAGATACGCTTGAGACATATGTTGCAAATAGCAGCGGTGCGATCTGATGCACTCGTCTCAAAAAAGGCCCACACCAAAGAACTTTTTGAATAACGCGCAGAGACTGCAGCGCCCTGCACATGTGGAGCTTTGGGGTGTGATGCAGTCAATGTGCTGCCCTTAGGCTGGCCCCTGGAGGGCATCCTGCCTCGTTGGTGATGTGCCGCCTCCTCCTCCTCCGCCTCCTCCTCTCTCCTATCAGGCACCCACGTTGAGTCAGTGACCTCATCATCCCCTCCCTCCTCATCACTGGAGCAAACCTGGCAGTATGCTGCAGCAGGGGGAGCATGACTGCCAGATTGCTGTCCTTCTTGGGCACCCCCTCTGTCCGTGCTCGTGTTACTGCCTTCATCGAGCTCAGTATCATCATCAGAGCCTTCCAAACGCTGGGCATCCTCCTGGAGCATGTACCCAACACTGTGGTCAAACAGTTCGAGGGACTCCTCAGGAGGACATGGTGGGGCTAGGGAAGGAGTCACTGATGACATTGAGCCGAGGGAAGAGGCCGCTGCTTTGCCAGACAAAGTACCCTGGGCATGGGTGAGAGAGGATGAGGAGGATGAGGACGGCTTGGTCATCCACTCGACCAAGTCTTCCGCATGTTGCGGCTCAACATGGCCAGCTGCCAAAAAAAAGGCCAAGCGTGTCCCATGGCCACGTGCTGATGAGGATGCACCGTCTCCACGACCAGCACTAGACACAGAGCCTGCTTGCCCTCTCTTATTGGCTTGTGACTGTCTGCCTCTCCTTCTTGGCCTTCCAGACATACTAATGGCCTGTAGCTGCACTAAGCTGGGATATATATATATATATATATATATATATATATATATATATATATATACAGTATATATATGTACTGATACCTGCCTGTAGTATGAGAACACCACCAACCTTCTACAGGTAGCTTTAGCTGAACACTGTGAGGTGGACGCACCCCACTAACTTGTAGGTTTAGCAGAACACTGTGAGCAGGACGCACTGCACTAACTGTAAATAGTCTAGCTGTCTGACTGTGGTACTAATAGGATCAAAAGAACACCAGCAATTTTCTTCAGGTAGCTGTATTTACTGTAACAAGACAAGCCTGCCTGTCAGTAAGAAGATAACAGAAACGGATCTAGCTGAACACTGTGAGCAGGACGCACCCCACTAGCTTGTAGGTTTAGCTGAACACTGTGAGGTGGACGCACCCCACTAACTTGTAGGTTTAGCTGAACACTGTGAGCAGGACGCACCCCGCTAACTTGTAGGTTTAGCAGAACACTGTGAGCAGGACGCACTGCACTAACTGTAAATAGTCTAGCTGTCTGACTGTGGTACTAATAGGATCAAAAGAACATCAGTAATTTTCTTTAAAATACTGTAACAAGACATGCCTGCCTGTCAGTAAGAAGATAACAGGAACGGATCTAGCTGAACACTGTGAGCAGGACGCACCCCACTAGCTTGTAGGTTTAGCTGAACACTGTGAGGTGGACGCACCCCACTAACTTGTAGGTTTAGTTGAACACTGTGAGCAGGACGCACCCCACTAACTTGTAGGTTTAGCAGAACACTGTGAGCAGGACGCACTGCACTAACTGTAAATAGTCTAGCTGTCTGACTGTGGTACTAATAGGATCAAAAGAACATCAGTAATTTTCTTTAAAATACTGTAACAAGACAAGCCTGCCTGTCAGTAAGAAGATAACAGGAACGGATCTAGCTGAACACTGTGAGCAGGACGCACCCCACTAGCTTGTAGGTTTAGCTGAACACTGTGAGGTGGACGCACCCCACTAACTTGTAGGTTTAGTTGAACACTGTGAGCAGGACGCACCCCACTAACTTGTAGGTTTAGCAGAACACTGTGAGCAGGACGCACTGCACTAACTGTAAATAGTCTAGCTGTCTGACTGTGGTACTAATAGGATCAAAAGAACATCAGTAATTTTCTTTAAAATACTGTAACAAGACAAGCCTGCCTGTCAGTAAGAAGATAACAGAAACGGATCTAGCTGAACACTGTGAGCAGGACGCACCCCACTAGCTTGTAGGTTTAGCTGAACACTGTGAGGTGGACGCACCCCACTAACTTGTAGGTTTAGCTGAACACTGTGAGCAGGACGCACCCCACTAACTTGTAGGTTTAGCAGAACACTGTGAGCAGGACGCACTGCACTAACTGTAAATAGTCTAGCTGTCTGACTGTGGTACTAATAGGATCAAAAGAACATCAGTAATTTTCTTTAAAATACTGTAACAAGACAAGCCTGCCTGTCAGTAAGAAGATAACAGGAACGGATCTAGCTGAACACTGTGAGCAGGACGCACCCCACTAGCTTGTAGGTTTAGCTGAATACTGTGAGGTGGACGCACCCCACTAACTTGTAGGTTTAGTTGAACACTGTGAGCGGGACGCACCCCACTAACTTGTAGGTTTAGCAGAACACTGTGAGCAGGACGCACTGCACTAACTGTAAATAGTCTAGCTGTCTGACTGTGGTACTAATAGGATCAAAAGAACATCAGTAATTTTCTTTAAAATACTGTAACAAGACAAGCCTGCCTGTCAGTAAGAAGATAACAGGAACGGATCTAGCTGAACACTGTGAGCAGGACGCACCCCACTAGCTTGTAGGTTTAGCTGAACACTGTGAGGTGGACGCACCCCACTAACTTGTAGGTTTAGCTGAACACTGTGAGCAGGACGCACCCCACTAACTTGTAGGTTTAGCAGAACACTGTGAGCAGGACGCACTGCACTAACTGTAAATAGTCTAGCTGCCTGACTGTGGTACTAATAGGATCAAAAGAACACCAGCAATTTTCTTCACGTAGCTGTATTTACTGTAACAAGACAAGCCTGCCTGTCAGTAAGAAGATAACAGGAACGGATCTAGCTGAACACTGTGAGCAGGACGCACCCCACTAGCTTGTAGGTTTAGCTGAACACTGTGAGGTGGACGCACCCCACTAACTTGTAGGTTTAGCTGAACACTGTGAGCAGGACGCACTGCACTAACTGTAAATAGTCTAGCTGCCTGACTGTGGTACTAATAGGATGAAAAGAACACCAGTAATTTTCTTTAAAATACTGTAACAAGACAAGCCTGCCTGTCAGTAAGAAGATAACAGAAACGGATCTAGCTGAACACTGTGAGCAGGACGCACTGCACTAACTGTAAATAGTCTAGCTGCCTGACTGTGGTACTAATAGGATGAAAAGAACACCAGTAATTTTCTTTAAAATACTGTAACAAGACAAGCCTGCCTGTCAGTAAGAAGATAACAGGAACGGATCTAGCTGAACACTGTGAGCAGGACGCACTGCACTAAATGTAAATAGTCTAGCTGCCTGACTGTGGTACTAATAGGATCAAAAGAACACCAGTAATTTTCTTCAAAATACTGTAACAAGACAAGCCTGCCTGTCAGTAGGAATATAACAGGAACGGATCTAGCTGAACACTGTGAGCAGGACGCACTGCACTAAATGTAAATAGTCTAGAAGATAACAGGAACGGATCTAGCTAAACTGAATACAGTGTATATATATATATATATATATGCAACACCTGGGATGCATATATATACACAATACACTTTAAGTGCAGCTAACTGACTGACTGTCCTGCCTAATCTAGCTAACTCAAATGAAATGACACTGTCTCTCTCTCTCTCTAAGCACACCGGAACACACTGCACAGGGCCACCGTGCAGGCGGCCTTATATAGTGTGGGGCGTGTACTAAATCCCCTGAGCCATAATTGGCCAAAGCCTCCTTGGCTTTGGCCAATTATGGCTCTCTGTTAAGGCGGCGCTGTGATTGGCCAAGCATGCGGGTCATAGTGCATGCTTGGCCAATCATCAGCAAGCAATGCACTGCGATGCCGCAGTGAATTATGGGCCGTGAAGCGCCACACGAATTTGGCGCGAACGGCCCATATCGTTCGCAATTCGGCGAACGATCGAACAGCCGATGTTCGAGTCGAACATGGGTTCGACTCGAACACGAAGCTCATCCCTAGCATCCAAGTAGGCCCGAAAAAATGTGGGAAAATGCATATGGCCTAAACAATGGTGTTCTAGAGGCCGAAATAAAAATGTTTGATACGAACGAATAATGGACCCATGAACATTAAAGTTGCCCTTTTAAACGTTACAATTAATAAAAGCATATGGAGCAGAACGAACGTAATAAAGACAGAAAGAATAGGAACACAGCACAACTACTTACTTTTTTGCAGCACTCTCCGGATCTTTCGGTACTGCTCTGGCTCTCTCAACTTCAGGTCCGACCACCGCTTCCTGAGCTGATCTTTAGACCTTCGTACCCCGAAATTCCGCTCTACACTCCTGACCACTTTACCAATGATTTTGGCCTTTCTGATGTTGGGGTTGGGGTAAGGCCCATATTTTCCGTCATAGTCGGACTTCCTCATGATGTGTACCATCTCCAACATCTCCCCAAACGACATATTTGTGGCCTTAAAACGTCTCCTTCTGGATCGGGACGTGCCTGGATCCGGCCTTGCCTCCTCCTCCTCCTCATTGCTATAATTAGCATGCACCTGTTGTAACTCCGCCATCATGCTCTTCCCCCACTGCGCCGAACGAAAAGGGGCGGGGAATACACTAGAAAGAACGTCAGGGGCGGGCGGAGTTACACGCATGCGCAGTGTGTATAAAGCGTAACACGCGTGCGTATTACGTACGATCTGTGAGCGGAGGAAGGAGCATTGGACGCCCAGATCGTAAGAACGAAGGTAAGAGACAAACTTGTGCCTATACTGCTTCTAGATTGAGGCCTATATTGTACCAAGATTAGGAGAGTTTTGTCTGACATTAGGCTTTGTCTTGTGTTGTGTCTTGCAGTGAACATGGATATCTTAATGAGAGATACTGACTTCATGTCACTATTCATTGATATGCTAAGTGAGCTGCCCTGTCTGTGGGAGATTACCCACCCCCATTTCAAGAACCAAGCAAAGAGGAAGGCAGCACTGGAGCAATTGTGTGAAATTGTGAAGCAGGTGATCCCCACGGCAGACATCACTTATTTAAAGATTTTCATTGGTGGCCTGAGGAGCACATATCTGAGGGAGCACAAGAAAGTCCTGGATTCGCAGAGATCTGGAGCAGCAGATGACATCTATGTCCCCAGGATGTTGTACTATGACAGGCTGCATTTTCTGGCAGGCCAGACTGAACCCAGGCCATCCCTCTCCAGTCTTCCTTCCACGCTTCCTTCCCCCCTGGCTGAGGCTTCTGACGCCCAACCTGGGCCTTCCAGGCAACATGTGGAGGAGACCAGATTGAGCCAGGTATAGCATTCCTCTAAATATTTCTGCTTGTACAATCAATGATGTTAACTAGATGTTAGTTGGGAGTACTAATTTAGGATTGTGATTGATGATGCAAAAACTAAAACCATGTCCTTTTTCATACACAGGGAAGTCTCAGCCAGGAGGTGGCCGGGCCGAGCCGGCTGGCTGATCTGCAGGTCCCTCCACCCCCCCTGAAAACAGAAAGTGGCAGTAGGACGAGTGCCCTAGAGGAGGCGGCTATCAGATTCTTTTGGAGGGCTACAGAGGTCCTGGGAGCACCCCACACTAGGCAGGAGAGCATTGCTGCATTCATAGCATATAAAATGCAGAGGATGGAGGAGGGCCAAAAAGCCATGTGTGAGGCCCTCATATCGGAGGCTCTGGAGAAAGGTATGAGGGGCCAAATTACACCTCACACACAGCTTTGGGATGGTCCTCCTCCTCCTCCTGCAGGTCCTCCTCCTCCTCCTCCCTCTCCTCCAGGTCCTCCCAGTCCTCCTCCAGGTCCCCCCAGTCCTCCTCCTCCTCCAGGTCCTACTCCTCCTCCTGCCACATCTCCAACTGCACAGCCACAGCCCGGAAGGAAGTGTGAAAGGAAGACCAGACAGTGAGGACCCTGGATCCAGTCTGGTCGGCCAAAAGATGCAGCCTCTTGTGGTACCACAGCCTGGGGACACAGATGTCATCTGCTGCTATCCGAGTCTCTGTGAATCCCGGACCAGACTGCACTCCCTTACATATGGACTCCTCAGGCCACCAATTTTGAGGTTTAAGAATTGATGTCTGCTGTGGGGGTCCCAGGCTTTGCTAATTTCTCATGTTGATCTAGTGTTGCCTTCCTCTTTGTTTGGTTCTGAGCCCTTAATAAAGGATTTTTGTTTTGAATTATACTCTCCTATGTGTTTTACTTCAAAAATGATGGTTTGTTTGTGAGGATTCAGGTACATTTCAAATATACAATGTGAAATGAACAAGGGACACCAACACCAAACAATCTCCTGGAGATTAAATAATAAAAGATATCAATGGTGTTGGGGTAACTTGACACACAAAAAACACACAAAAATATTCTGGAGTAAAAATAAAAATAAAATTGAACAAAGATCAGCCTTGGAAAAAATCCAAACATTAAAAAAAAAAAAAAGGCTTAAAAACAAAAAAAAAAAACATAAAAAATATAAAACTGTCAGATGTGACAACTAATAACAATATATTGAGGGAATCCCACTAAAAAAACACAAATAAAAGTTTGTGAGAAGTGTGTGTGAATATGAGCAGCAAAACTACTTAATTCTTGTCACATTATAAAGAAGAAGAGAGTGCGCTGTATTAAACCATTTTTTACATTGCAGCGTGACGAAAGTGCTGTATCCATTGCGAACGCTAAGTTTACCAGAACGAGCTGTCCCGTGTCGGAATTTCTTCTGAGCATGCGTGGCACTTTGTGCGTCGGAACAGGCCACACACGGTCGGAATTGACGCGATCGGATTTTGTTGTCGGAAAATTTTATCTCCTGCTGTCCAACTTTGTGTGTCGGAAAATCCGATGGAAAATGTCCGATGGCGCCCACACACGGTCGGAATTTCCGACAACACGCTCCGATCGGACATTGTCCATCGGAAAATCCAACCGTGTGTACGGGGCATTACAGTAAAGAACCCTCTACGTAGTTTAAGGTTAAACCTCTTTTCTTCTAAATTTAATGAGTGGCCACGAGTCTTGTTAAACTCTCTTCTGCAAAAAAGTTTTATTCCTATTGTGGGGTCACCAGTATGGTATTTGTATATTGAAATCCTCTCTCAAGCGTCTCTTCTCCAGAGAGAATAAGTTCAGTGCTCGCAACCTTTCCTCATAACTAATATCCTCCAGACCCTTTGTTAGCTTTGTTGCCCTTCTTTGTACTCAATCCATTTCCAGTAAATCCTTCCTGAGGACTGGTGCCCAGAACTGGACCGCATACTCTAGGTGCGGCCGGACCATAGTCTTGTAGAGCGGGAGAATTATCGTTTTATCTGTGGAGTTGATCCCCTTTTTAATGCATGCCAATATTCTGTTTTGCTTTGTTAGCAGCAGCTTGGCATTGCATGCCATTGCTGAGCCTATCATCTACCAGGACCCCCAGGTCAAGAAGCCCAGAAGCCCAGAAGCCAGAAGTCTGGGCCCCTGCTAACAAAAGAGCGGCATGAAGATAGCGGAGGAGCCGGCAGAAGAACTGGAGAAGAGGCCAGAGAGAGCGGAGAAGAACCAACCGGACTTCGGGAAAAGAGGAACCGGAGGGACCCCCGAACCGGAAGAAGACCCCCCCGGGCTGTCTAATATATTACTTTAAAAACCTGTGTAGTGTGTTTTATTATTGACACTTTTTCCCTAGGTAAATGGGTAGGGGTACCATGTACCCCACACTCATTCACATAGGGTGGGGGCCGGGATCTGGGGGCCCTCTTATTATAGGGGGCTCCCGGATTCCGATAAGCCCCCCGCCCGCAGACCCCGACAATCAACGGCCAGGGTTGTTGGGAAGAGGCCCTTGTCCTCATCAACATGGGGACAAGGTGCTTTCTGGTGGGGGGGCCCCGCAGGGCGCCCCCTCCCCCAAAGCACTCACCCCCCATGTTGAGGGCATGCAGCCTGGTACAGTTCAGGAGGGGGGGCGCTTGCTCGTCCCCACCCCCTTTCCTGACCGGCCGGGCTGCGTGCTCGGATCGGGGTCTGGTATGGGTTTTAGGGGGGACCCCACGCCATTTTTTTGGCGTAGGGGGTTCCCCTTAAAATCCATACCAGACCTAAGGGCCTGGTATGCCCTGCGCAAATTACCAGGACCAGTATACAGAGGAACAGGCTTTCCGTCCGGAACTGAGTCCAGCGGAAAGATTTGAAACATGCTTCAAACCTAGGTCCGGCGGTTCCTGCTGTGAAATATTAGATCAAGAATTGTAATTACATGCCCCTGTTGAACAGGGGCAGAAAAATTGGGCCTTTGGTGGTGGTGCTGGTGCCACAACACTGTAAGTCCTCACAGTTACTCTTGGTGGGCACAGAAACGGGCCCTGCTGTGAAATATTAGATCAAGAATTCTAATTACATGTCCCTGTTAAACAGGGGCTGAAAAATAGTGCCTTAGGCACTGGTGATGGTGCCACAACACTGCAACCACTCACAGATGCTCTGGTTGGAGTGCAGGAATTAGCCCTGCTGCAAAGAATTGCGTCAAAAATTGTAATTGTAATTAATTGGGCCTTGGGCACTGGTGGCGGCCCCAGAACCAAAAATGTTCTTACCAGCTATCAGCATGATCATTGAGGAGGAAGAGGATAATTACTCAGCATAACAGGATAGTCACTCAGCATCAGCATAGGCAGTCTTTGAAGGGATCTGACATTTAAAAAAAAATTATTCAGTTACATCAGCATCAGGTGCTTGGTAGCTGGTGGTGATCGAAGACTGATTCTTTTTTATGAAGGTCAGTCGATCGATTGAGTCGGTGGACAGACGCACCCTGTGATTGGTTACAAAGCCTCCAGTAGTACTGAATGTGCGTTCCAAAAGATTGCTGGATGCAGGACAGGCCAGTAGCTCAATTGCATACTGTGCAAGCTCTGGCCAGTGATCCATCCTCAAGTCCCAGTAACCCAGAGGATTTTCAGTGGGAAAGGTGTCCAAGTCAGATCTTGCCCCTAGGTATTCCTGCACCATGTAAAACAGATGCTAGCGATGGAACCGATCATACCTTTCGGCTGTGGACTAAAAAATTGTCTGAACGCATCGGTCAGACGGCCACCTTCTCCACCACTCCTTCTTTGACTGACTGAACCCTCAGCAACACGTTGTCCAGAAACAGGAGTTTGTAACCTCCCAGTCACTGGGAACGCGTTGCACAGACCTTTCCCTTACCTTACCCTTGTAACGTGGATCAAGGAGGGTTGCCAGCCAATATTGTCCTTCTCCTTGATACCACGAATATGAGGATCCTTCCGCAGACTTTGCAGGATCAGGGAGGCCATCCAGCGTAGGTTTGCTGAGGCATTCGGTCCGGAGTCCTCTCGGTCACTAAGGACGACGTGATCCACAGCCACCTCCTTCCAGCCACGTACAAGTCCATGTGTTTCTTGGGACTGTAAATGATCCCTTAAAGACTGCTGCTGATGCTGAGTGCCAGACTCCACCTCCATACTGACATAATCCTCCTCCTCCTCATACTCTTCCTGTGTGATCGGCGGGCATGCAGGAACACTGTCTGAATAAAGGGGGCCTTGAGAGCTCCTCTTCCTGCCTCTGTTCTGCCTCAAGTGCCCTATTCATTATTCCACGCAGCGTGTGCTCCAACAGGTGGACAAGGGGGACAGTGTCACTGATGCATGCACTGTCACTGCTCACCATCCTCATGGCCTCCTCAAATGATGACAGGGCAGTGCATGCATCCCTGATCATGGCCCACTGGAGTGGGGGAAAAAAAACAAGCTCCCCTGACCCTGTCCTGGTGCCATAGTCACACAGGTACTCATTGATGGCCCTCTCCTGCGTGTGCAGCTGCTGCAGCATGGCCAACATTGAGTTCCACCTGGTGGGCATGTCACAGATTAGGCAGTTCTTGGGCAGGTTAAATTCCTTTTGGAGGTCTGCCAGCCGAGAACTGGCATTATATGACCGGATATATGACCGGATATACCGGATATATGAAATGCACAGAGACTTTCCTGGCCTGCGTCAGGACATCCTGTAAGCCCGGGTGCCTGCCCAAGAACTGCTGCACTACCAAGTTAAGGACGTGAGCCAAACAGGGCACATGGGTCATTTGTCCCTGTCGGAGGGCGGAGAGGAGGTTGGTGCCATTGTCGCAAACCACCATTCCTGCCTTAAGTTGGCGTGGCGTCAACCTCTGAACCTGCCCCTGCAGAGCTGACAGAACCTCTGCCCCAGTGTGGCTCCTGTCCCCCAAGCACACCAGCTCAAGCACTGCATGGCATCTTTTGGCCTGCGTACATGCATAGCCCCTTGAACGCCTACTGAGCACCGCTGGTTCCAAGGACAAAGCACAGGAAGAGGCCATGGAGGAAGAAGAAGAGGAGGAGGTGGAGGAGAGAGGTGTGTCAGAATCACTAGTAGTGGCATTTTGGAGGCGTGGTGGTGGAACAACCTCCAACACTACTGCACCTTGCCCTGCATTCTTCCCAGCTGCCAGAAGAGTCACCCAATGCGCCTTGAAACTTAAGCAACATTCCTGTCCATGCCTGCTGGACCATGAGTCAGCGGTAATATGCACCTTACCATTGATCGCCCTGTTCAGCGAGGCCAAGACATTGCCTTCCACATGCTGGTAGAGAGCCGGAATCGCCTTACGTGAGAAAAAGTGGCGTTGGGAACCTGCCACTGAGGAACCGCATATTCCACAAACTCACGGAAGGGGGAAGAATCTACCAACTGAAAAGGTAGCAGTTGAAGTGCTAGCAATTTTGTCAAGCTAGTATTCAACCGCTGGGCATGTGGATGGCTGGGAGCGAACTTCTTTTTGCGGTACAGCAGCTGGGGCAGGGAAATTTGCCTAGTACAATCTGACGTCAGTGTACCGATAGCAGATGGCCCGCAAGTACTTGGCTGTGACACACCTAATTCTACACCTTCATTCCTCTTAGTGCAGGTCTCAGAGAGGACTGAAGGTATAGTAGGGTTGGAGATCCCAGCTGATGAGGAGTAAGGAGAGGTCCTCTTTGTTTTTTGGTATGGGTCTTTTAGGTACGCTTGCCAACGAACTGCATGGCAGGTCAACATATGGTCAAGCATGTGGTGCCCAAGCGGGAGATGTTTTGGCCACGCGAGATACGCTTGAGACATATGTTGCAAATAGCAGCCGTGCGATCTGATGCATTCATCTCAAAAAAGGTCCACACCAAAGAACTTTTGGAATAACGTGCAGAGACAGCAGCGCCCTGCACATGCGGAGCTCTGAGGTGTGATGCAGTCAGTGTGCTTCCCTTAGGCTGTCCCCTGGAGGGCATCCTGCCTCGTCGGTGATGTGCCTCCTCCTCCTCCTCCTCCTCTCTCCTATCAGGCACCCACGTTGAGTCAGTGACCTCATCATCCCCTCCCTCCTCATCACTGGAGCAAACCTGGCAGTTTGCTGCAGCAGGGGGAACATGACTGCCAGATTGCTGTCCTTCTTGGGCACCCCCCTCTGTCCATGCTCACATTACTGCCTTCATCTAGCTCAGTGTCATCATCAGAGCCTTCTAAATGCTGGGCATCCTCCTGGAGCATGCACCCAACACTGATGTCAAGCAGTTCGAGGGACTCCTCAGGAGGATATGGTGGGGCTAGGGAAAGAGTCACTGATGCCATTGAGCCGAGGGAAGAGGCCTCGTTGGCAGCTGCTTTGCCAGACAAAGTACCCTGAGCATGGGTGAAAGAGGATGAGGAAGATGATGACGGCTTGGTCATCCACTCGACCAAGTCTTCTGCATGTTGCGGCTCAACACGGCCAGCTGACGAAAAAAAGGCCAAGCGTGTCCCACGGCCACGTGCTAATGAGGATGCACCGTGTCCACGACCAGCACTGTTGCCTCTAGACACAGAGCATGCTTGCCCTCTTTTATTGGCTTGTGACTGTCTGATTCTCCTTGTTGGCCTTCCAGACATACTAATGGCCTGCAGTGAGAAGTAGCTGCACTAAGCTGGGATATATATATATATATATATATATATATATATATATATATATATTGATATTGATATTGCAGCTAGCAAAATCAACTGCCTGCCTGTAGTATTATTAGTATGAGAACACCACCATTCTTCTACAGGTAGCTTTAGCTGAACACTGTGCAGAGGACGCACTATACTAACGTTTAAATAATGTAGCTGCCTGTGGTAGTGATAGGATCAGGAAAACACCACCAACCTTCTACAGGTAGCTTTAGCTGAACACTGTGCAGAGGTCGCACTATACTAATGTGTAAATAATGTAGCTGCCTGCGGTAGTGATAGGATCAGGAAAACACCACCAACCTTCTACAGGTAGCTTTAGTTGAATACTGTACAGAGGTCGCAATACATTAACGTGTAAATAATGTAGCTGCCTGCGGTAGTGATAGGATCAGGAAAACACCACCAACCTTCTACAGGTAGCTTTAGCTGAACACTGTGCAGAGGTCCCACTACACTAACGTGTAAATAATGTAGCTGCCTATGGTAGTGATAGGATCAGGAAAATACCACCAACCTTCTACAGGTAGCTTTAGCTGAACACTGTGCAGAGGTCACACTACCCTAACTTGTAGCTTTAGCTGAACACTGTGCAGAGGACGCACTACACTAACGTTTAAATAATGTAGCTGCCTGTGGTAGTTATAGGATCAGGAAAACACCACCAACCTTCTACAGGTAGCTTTAGCTGAACACTGTGCTGAGGTCGCACTACACTAACGTGTAAATAATGTAGCTGCCTGCAGTAGTGATAGGATCAGGAAAACACCACCAACCTTCTACAGGTAGCTTTAGCTGAACACAGTGCAGAGGTTGCAGTATACTAACTTGTAGCTTTAGCTGAACACTGTGCAGAGGTCGCACTGCACTAATTTGTAGCTTTAGCTGAACACTGTGCAGAGAACGCACTACACTAACGTTTAAATAATGTAGCTGCCTGCGGTAGTGATAGGATCAGGAAAACATCACCAACCTTCTACAGGTAGCTTTAGCTGAACACTGTGCAGAGGTCGCACTACACTAACGTGTAAATAATGTAGCTGCCTGCGGTAGTGATAGGATCAAGAAAACAACACCAACCTTCTACAGGTAGCTTTAGCTGAACACTGTGCAGAGGTCGCATTACACTAACTTGTAGCTTTAGCTGAACACTGTGCAGAGGTCGCACTACACTAACTTGTAGCTTTAGCTGAACACTGTGCAGAGGACGTACTACACTAACGTTTAAATAATGTAGCTGGGTGCGGTAGTGATAGGATCAGGAAAACACCACCAACCTTCTACAGGTAACTTTAGCTGAACACTGTGCAGAGGTCGCACTACACTAACGTGTAAATAATGTAGCTGCCTGTGGTAGTGATAGGATCAGGAAAATACCACCAACCTTCTACAGGTAGCTTTAGCTGAACACTGTGCAGAGGTCACATTACACTAACGTGTAAATAATGTAGCTGCCTGTGGTAGTGATAGGATCAGGAAAATACCACCAACCTTCTACAGGTAGCTTTAGCTGAACACAGTGCAGAGGTTGCAGTATACTAACTTGTAGCTTTAGCTGAACAGTGTGCAGAGGTCGCACTACACTAATTTGTAGCTTTAGCTGAACACTGTGCAGAGAACGCACTACACTAACGTTTAAATAATGTAGCTGCCTGCGGTAGTGATAGGATCAGGCAAACATCACCAACCTTCTACAGGTAGCTTTAGCTGAACACTGTGCAGAGGTCGCACTACACTAACGTGTAAATAATGTAGCTGCCTGCGGTAGTGATAGGATCAGGAAAACACCACCAAACTTCTACAGGTAGCTTTAGTTGAACACTGTACAGAGGTCGCAATACACTAACGTGTAAATAATGTAGCTGCCTGCGGTAGTGATAGGATCAGGAAAACACCACCAACCTTCTACAGGTAGCTTTAGCTGAACACTGTGCAGAGGTCGCATTACACTAACTTGTAGCTTTAGCTGAACACTGTGCAGAGGTCGCACTACACTAACTTGTAGCTTTAGCTGAACACTGTGCAGAGGACGTACTACACTAACGTTTAAATAATGTAGCTGGGTGCGGTAGTGATAGGATCAGGAAAACACCACCAACCTTCTACAGGTAACTTTAGCTGAACACTGTGCAGAGGTCGCACTACACTAACGTGTAAATAATGTAGCTGCCTGTGGTAGTGATAGGATCAGGAAAATACCACCAACCTTCTACAGGTAGCTTTAGCTGAACACTGTGCAGAAGTCACATTACACTAACGTGTAAATAATGTAGCTGCCTGTGGTAGTGATAGGATCAGGAAAATACCACCAACCTTCTACAGGTAGCTTTAGCTGAACACAGTGCAGAGGTTGCAGTATACTAACTTGTAGCTTTAGCTGAACACTGTGCAGAGGTCGCACTGCACTAATTTGTAGCTTTAGCTGAACACTGTGCAGAGAACGCACTACACTAACGTTTAAATAATGTAGCTGCCTGCGGTAGTGATAGGATCAGGAAAACATCACCAACCTTCTACAGGTAGCTTTAGCTGAACACTGTGCAGAGGTCGCACTACACTAACGTGTAAATAATGTAGCTGCCTGCGGTAGTGATAGGATCAAGAAAACAACACCAACCTTCTACAGGTAGCTTTAGCTGAACACTGTGCAGAGGTCGCATTACACTAACTTGTAGCTTTAGCTGAACACTGTGCAGAGGTCGCACTACACTAACTTGTAGCTTTAGCTGAACACTGTGCAGAGGACGTACTACACTAACGTTTAAATAATGTAGCTGGGTGCGGTAGTGATAGGATCAGGAAAACACCACCAACCTTCTACAGGTAACTTTAGCTGAACACTGTGCAGAGGTCGCACTACACTAACGTGTAAATAATGTAGCTGCCTGTGGTAGTGATAGGATCAGGAAAATACCACCAACCTTCTACAGGTAGCTTTAGCTGAACACTGTGCAGAGGTCACATTACACTAACGTGTAAATAATGTAGCTGCCTGTGGTAGTGATAGGATCAGGAAAATACCACCAACCTTCTACAGGTAGCTTTAGCTGAACACAGTGCAGAGGTTGCAGTATACTAACTTGTAGCTTTAGCTGAACAGTGTGCAGAGGTCGCACTACACTAATTTGTAGCTTTAGCTGAACACTGTGCAGAGAACGCACTACACTAACGTTTAAATAATGTAGCTGCCTGCGGTAGTGATAGGATCAGGCAAACATCACCAACCTTCTACAGGTAGCTTTAGCTGAACACTGTGCAGAGGTCGCACTACACTAACGTGTAAATAATGTAGCTGCCTGCGGTAGTGATAGGATCAGGAAAACACCACCAAACTTCTACAGGTAGCTTTAGTTGAACACTGTACAGAGGTCGCAATACACTAACGTGTAAATAATGTAGCTGCCTGCGGTAGTGATAGGATCAGGAAAACACCACCAACCTTCTACAGGTAGCTTTAGCTGAACACTGTGCAGAGGTCGCATTACACTAACTTGTAGCTTTAGCTGAACACTGTGCAGAGGTCGCACTACACTAACTTGTAGCTTTAGCTGAACACTGTGCAGAGGACGTACTACACTAACGTTTAAATAATGTAGCTGGGTGCGGTAGTGATAGGATCAGGAAAACACCACCAACCTTCTACAGGTAACTTTAGCTGAACACTGTGCAGAGGTCGCACTACACTAACGTGTAAATAATGTAGCTGCCTGTGGTAGTGATAGGATCAGGAAAATACCACCAACCTTCTACAGGTAGCTTTAGCTGAACACTGTGCAGAAGTCACATTACACTAACGTGTAAATAATGTAGCTGCCTGTGGTAGTGATAGGATCAGGAAAATACCACCAACCTTCTACAGGTAGCTTTAGCTGAACACAGTGCAGAGGTTGCAGTATACTAACTTGTAGCTTTAGCTGAACACTGTGCAGAGGTCGCACTACACTAATTTGTAGCTTTAGCTGAACACTGTGCAGAGAAAGCACTACACTAACGTTTAAATAATGTAGCTGCCTGCGGTAGTGATAGGATCAGGAAAACATCACCAACCTTCTACAGGTAGCTTTAGCTGAACACTGTGCAGAGGTCGCACTACACTAACGTGTAAATAATGTAGCTGCCTGCGGTAGTGATAGGATCAGGAAAACACCACCAAACTTCTACAGGTAGCTTTAGTTGAACACTGTACAGAGGTCGCAATACACTAACGTGTAAATAATGTAGCTGCCTGCGGTAGTGATAGGATCAGGAAAACACCACCAACCTTCTACAGGTAGCTTTAGCTGAACACTGTGCAGAGGTCGCATTACACTAACTTGTAGCTTTAGCTGAACACTGTGCAGAGGTCGCACTACACTAACTTGTAGCTTTAGCTGAACACTGTGCAGAGGACGTACTACACTAACGTTTAAATAATGTAGCTGGGTGCGGTAGTGATAGGATCAGGAAAACACCACCAACCTTCTACAGGTAACTTTAGCTGAACACTGTGCAGAGGTCGCACTACACTAACGTGTAAATAATGTAGCTGCCTGTGGTAGTGATAGGATCAGGAAAATACCACCAACCTTCTACAGGTAGCTTTAGCTGAACACTGTGCAGAGGTCACATTACACTAACGTGTAAATAATGTAGCTGCCTGTGGTAGTGATAGGATCAGGAAAATACCACCAACCTTCTACAGGTAGCTTTAGCTGAACACAGTGCAGAGGTTGCAGTATACTAACTTGTAGCTTTAGCTGAACAGTGTGCAGAGGTCGCACTACACTAATTTGTAGCTTTAGCTGAACACTGTGCAGAGAACGCACTACACTAACGTTTAAATAATGTAGCTGCCTGCGGTAGTGATAGGATCAGGAAAACATCACCAACCTTCTACAGGTAGCTTTAGCTGAACACTGTGCAGAGGTCGCACTACACTAACGTGTAAATAATGTAGCTGCCTGCGGTAGTGATAGGATCAGGAAAACACCACCAAACTTCTACAGGTAGCTTTAGTTGAACACTGTACAGAGGTCGCAATACACTAACGTGTAAATGATGTAGCTGCCTGCGGTAGTGATAGGATCAGGAAAACACCACCAACCTTCTACAGGTAGCTTTAGCTGAACACTGTGCAGAGGTCGCATTACACTAACTTGTAGCTTTAGCTGAACACTATGCAGAGGTTGCACTACTCTAACTTGTAGCTTTAGCTGAACACTGTGCAGAGGACGTACTACACTAACGTTTAAATAATGTAGCTGGGTGCGGTAGTGATAGGATCAGGAAAACACCACCAACCTTCTACAGGTAACTTTAGCTGAACACTGTGCAGAGGTCGCACTACACTAACATGTAAATAATGTAGCTGCCTGCGGTAGTGATAGTATCAGGAAAACAACACCAACCTTCTACAGGTAGCTTTAGCTGAACACTATGCAGAGGGCGCACCACACTAACTTGTAGCTATAGCTGAACACTGTGCAGAGGTCGCACTACACTAACTTGTAGCTTTAGCTGAACACTGTGCAGAGGTCGCACTACACAAATGTGTAAATAATGTAACTGCCTGCGGTATCGATAAGATCAGGCAAACACCACCAACCTTCTACAGGTAGCTTTAGCTGAACACTGTGCAGAGGTCACACTACACAAATGTGTAAATAATGTAACTGCCTGCGGTATCGATAAGATCAGGAAAACACCACCAACCTTCTACAGGTAGCTTTAGCTGAACACTGTGCAGAGGTCACACTACACTAACGTGTAAATAATGTAGCTGCCTGTGGTAGTGATAGGATCAGGAAAATACCACCAACCTTCTACAGGTAGCTTTAGCTGAACACAGTGCAGAGGTTGCAGTATACTAACTTGTAGCTTTAGCTGAACACTGTGCAGAGGTCGCACTACACTAATTTGTAGCTTTAGCTGAACACTGTGCAGAGAACGCACTACACTAACGTTTAAATAATGTAGCTGCCTGCGGTAGTGATAGGATCAGGAAAACATCACCAACCTTCTACAGGTAGCTTTAGCTGAACACTGTGCAGAGGTCGCACTACACTAACGTGTAAATAATGTAGCTGCCTGCGGTAGTGATAGGATCAGGAAAACACCACCAAACTTCTACAGGTAGCTTTAGTTGAACACTGTACAGAGGTCGCAATACACTAACGTGTAAATAATGTAGCTGCCTGCGGTAGTGATAGGATCAGGAAAACACCACCAACCTTCTACAGGTAGCTCTAGCTGAACACTGTGCAGAGGTCGCATTACACTAACTTGTAGCTTTAGCTGAACACTATGCAGAGGTTGCACTACACTAACTTGTAGCTTTAGCTGAACACTGTGCAGAGGACGCACTACACTAACGTTTAAATAATGTAGCTGGGTGCGGTAGTGATAGGATCAGGAAAACACCACCAACCTTCTACAGGTAACTTTAGCTGAACACTGTGCAGAGGTCGCACTACACTAACATGTAAATAATGTAGCTGCCTGCGGTAGTGATAGTATCAGGAAAACAACACCAACCTTCTACAGGTAGCTTTAGCTGAACACTATGCAGAGGGCACACCACACTAACTTGTAGCTTTAGCTGAACACTGTGCAGAGGTCGCACTACACTAACTTGTAGCTTTAGCTGAACACTGTGCAGAGGTTGCACTACACAAACGTGTAAATAATGTAACTGCCTGCGGTATCGATAAGATCAGGAAAACACCACCAACCTTCTACAGGTAGCTTTAGCTGAACACTGTGCAGAGGTCGCACTACACTAACTTGTAGCTTTAGCTGAACACTGTGCAGAGGTCGCTCTACACTAACTTGGAGCTTTAGCTGAACACTGTGCAGAGGTCGCACTACACTAACTTGTAGCTTTAGCTGAACACTGTGCAGAGGTTGCACTACCCTAGCTTGGAGCTTTAGCTGAACATTGTGCAGAGGTCGCACTACACTAACTTGTAGCTTTAGCTGAACACTGTGCAGAGGTTGCACTACACTAACTTGTAGCTTTAGCTGAACACTGTGCAGAGGTTGACCTACACTAACTTGTAGCTTTAGCTGAACACTGTGCAGAGGTCGCACTACACTAAAAAATAATGTAGCTGCCTGCGGTAGTGATAGGATCAGAAAAACACCACCAATCTTCTACAGGTAGCTTTAGGTGCACACTGTGCAGAGGACGCACTACATTAACTGTAAATACTGTAGCTAATAGGACTAATAGGATCAGAAGAACACCAGCAATTTTCTTCAAATACTGTAACAACACCTGCCTGCCTGTCAGTAGGAAGATAATAATAGGAACGGATCTAGCTAACTGAATACAGTATATATATATATATATATATATATATATATATATATATATACTGTATTCAGTTTAGCTAGATCCGTTCCTGTTATTATATTCCTACTGACAGACAGGCAGGTGTTGTTACAGTATTTGAAGAAAATATATATATATACACAATACACTGTAAGTGCAGCTAACTGACTGACTGTCCTACCTAATCTATCTAACTTAAATCAAATGACACTGTCTCTCTGTCTCTCAACGCTGGAACACACTACACAGGGCCGACGTGCAGGCGGCCTTATGTAGTGTGGGGCGTGTATTAAACCCCCTGAGCCATAATTGGCCAAAACCATCCTGACTTTAGCCAATTACAGGTCTCTGTACAGACGGCGCTGTGATTGGTCAAGCATGCGGGTCATAGTGCATGCTTGGCCAATCATCAGCCAGCAATGCACTGCGATGCCGCAGTGAATTATGGGCTGTGACGCGCCACTCGAATTTGGCGTGAACGACCCATATCGTTCACAATTCGGCGAACGATCGAACAGACTATATTTGAGTCAAACATGGGTTCGACTGCCTTCATCTAGCTCAGTGTCATCATCAGAGCCTTCTAAATGCTGGGCATCCTCCTGGGGCATGCACCCAACACTGATGTCAAGCAGTTCGAGGGACTCCTCAGGAGGACATGGTGGGGCTAGGGAAGGAGTCACTGATGCCATTGAGCCGAGGGAAGAGGCCTCGTTGGCAGCTGCTTTGCCAGACAAAGTACCCTGAGCATGGGTGAAAGAGGATGAGGAAGATGATGACGGCTTGGTCATCCACTCGACCAAGTCTTCTGCATGTTGCGGCTCAACACGGCCAGCTGACGAAAAAAAGGCCAAGCGTGTCCCACGGCCACGTGCTGATGAGGATGCACCATGTCCATGACCATCACTGTTGCCTCTAGACACAGAGCTTGCTTGCCCTCTTTTATTGGCTTGTGACTGTCTGATTCTCCTTGTTGGCCTTCCAGACATACTAATGGCCTGCAGTGAGAAGTAGCTGCAGTAAGCTGGGATATATATACATATATATATATATCTATATATATATATCTATATATATATAGATATATATATATATCTATATATATATATATTGATATATATATTGATATTGCAGCTAGCAAAATCAACTGCCTGCCTGTAGTATTATTAGTATGAGAACACCACCATTCTTCTACAGGTAGCTTTAGCTGAACACTGTGCAGAGGTCGCACTACACCAACTTGTAGCTTTAGCTGAACACTGTGCAGAGGACGCACTATACTAACGTTTAAATAATGTAGCTGCCTGTGGTAGTGATAGGATCATGAAAACACCACCAACCTTCTACAGGTAGCTTTAGCTGAACACTGTGCAGAGGTCGCACTACACTAATGTGTAAATAATGTAGCTGCCTGCGGTAGTGATAGGATCAGGAAAACACCACCAACCTTCTACAGGTAGCTTTAGTTGAATACTGTACAGAGGTCGCAATACATTAACGTGTAAATAATGTAGCTGCCTGCGGTAGTGATAGGATCAGGAAAACACCACCAACCTTCTACAGGTAGCTTTAGCTGAACACTGTGCAGAGGTCCCACTACACTAACGTGTAAATAATGTAGCTGCCTATGGTAGTGATAGGATCAGGAAAATACCACCAACCTTCTACAGGTAGCTTTAGCTGAACACTGTGCAGAGGTCACACTACACTAACTTGTAGCTTTAGCTGAACACTGTGCAGAGGACGCACTACACTAACGTTTAAATAATGTAGCTGCCTGTGGTAGTGATAGGATCAGGAAAACACCACCAACCTTCTACAGGTAGCTTTAGTTGAACATTGTACAGAGGTCGCAGTACACTAAGGTGTAAATAATGTAGCTGCCTGCGGTAGTTATAGGATCAGGAAAACACCACCAACCTTCTACAGGTAGCTTTAGGTGAACACTGTGCTGAGGTCGCACTACACTAACGTGTAAATAATGTAGCTGCCTCATTTAAAACTACCCGCGGCTATTGCATTGCCGACAATACACATAGAAGTTCATTGACAAAAACGGCATGGGAATTCCCCAAAGGGGAACCCCGAACCAAAATTTAAAAAAAAAAATGACGTGGGAGTCCCCCTAAATTCTATACCAGGCCCTTCAGGTCTGATATGGATATTAAGGGGAACCCCGGCCAAAATTAAAAAAAAAAAATGACGTGGGGTTCCCCCTAAATTCCATACCAGACCCTTCAGGTCTGGTATGGATTTTAAGGGAAACCCCGCGCCAAAAAAAAAAAAAAAAAAACGGCGTGGGGTCCCCCCAAAAATCCATACCAGACCCTTATCCGAGCACGCAACCTGGCAGGCCGCAGGAAAAGAGGGGGGACGAGAGTGCGGCCCCCCCTCCCTCCTGAACCGTACCAGGCCACATGCCCTCAACATTGGGAGGGTGCTTTGGGGTAGCCCCCCAAAACACCTTGTCCCCATGTTGATGAGGACAAGGGCCTCATCCCCACAACCCTGGCCGGTGGTTGTGGGGGTCTGCGGGCGGGGGGCTTATCGGAATCTGGAAGCCCCCTTTAACAAGGTGACCCCCAGATCCCGGCCCCCCCTGTGTGAAATGGTAAGGGGGTACTTATACCCCTACCATTTCACGAAAAAAGTGTCAAAAATGTTAAAAATGACAAGAGACAGTTTTTGACAATTCCTTTATTTAAATGCTTCTTCTTTCTTCTATCTTCCTTCATCTTCTGGTTCTTCTGGCTCTTCTGGTTCTTCCTCCGGCGTTCTCGTCCAGCATCTCCTCCGCGGCGTCTTCTATCTTCTTCTCCTCGGGCCGCTCCGCACCCATGGCATGGGGGGGAGGCTCCCGCTCTTCTCTTCTTCTTTTCTTCTCTTCTTCTCTTCTTCATTTTCTTCTCCGGGCCGCTCCGCAATCCATGCTGGCATGGAGGGAGGCTCCCGCTGTGTGACGGCGCTCCTCGTCTGACAGTTCTTAAATAACGGGGGGCGGGGCCACCCGGTGACCCCGCCCCACTCTGACGCACGGTGACTTGACGGGACTTCCCTGTGACGTCACGGGGAATGCCACAGGGAAGTCCCGTCAAGTCACCGTGCGTCAGAGGGGGGCGGGGTCACCGAGTGGCCCCGTCCCCCGTTATTTAAGAACTTTCAGACGAGGAGCGCCGTCACACAGCGGGAGCCTCCCTCCATGCCAGCATGGATTGCGGAGCGGCCCGGAGAAGAAAATGAAGAAGAGAAGAAAAGAAGAAGAGAAGAGCGGGAGCCTCCCCCCCATGCCATGGGTGCGGAGCGGCCCGAGGAGAAGAAGATAGAAGACACCGCGGAGGAGATGCTGGACGAGAACGCCAGAGGAAGAACCAGAAGAGCCAGAAGAACCAGAAGAACCAGAAGATGAAGGAAGATAGAAGAAAGAAGAAGCATTTAAATAAAGGAATTGTCAAAAACTGTCTCTTGTCATTTTTAACATTTTTGACACTTTTTTCGTGAAATGGTAGGGGTACTTATGTACCCCCTTACCATTTCACACAGGGGGGGGCCGGGATCTGGGGGTCACCTTGTTAAAGGGGGCTTCCAGATTCCGATAAGCCCCCCGCCCGCAGACCCCCACAACCACCGGCCAGGGTTGTGGGGATGAGGCCCTTGTCCTCATCAACATGGGGACAAGGTGTTTTGGGGGGCTACCCCAAAGCACCCTCCCAATGTTGAGGGCATGTGGCCTGGTAGGGTTCAGGAGGGAGGGGGGGCCGCACTCTCGTCCCCCCCTCTTTTCCTGCGGCCTGCCAGGTTGCGTGCTCGGATAAGGGTCTGGTATGGATTTTTGGGGGGACCCCACGCAGTTTTTTTTTTTTTTTTTTTGGCGCGGGGTTCCCCTTAAAATCCATACCAGACCTGAAGGGTCTGGTATGGAATTTAGGGGGAACCCCACGTCATTTTTTTTTTTAATTTTGGCCGGGGTTCCCCTTAATATCCATATCAGACCTGAAGGGCCTGGTATAGAATTTAGGGGGACTCCCACGTCATTTTTTTTTTTAAATTTTGGTTCGGGGTTCCCCTTTGGGGAATTCCCATGCCGTTTTTATCAATGAACTTCTAAGTGTATTGTCGGCAATGCAATAGCCGCGGGTAGTTTTAAATGAGTTTTTTCCTTCAAAATGTCATTTTGCTGTCAGACTGTTCTAAACACAGGAAACATGCGCCCCTTTACAGGCATACTATAGACACCCCCCAGGTACGAAATTTAAAGGGATATTACACTTTTATTGATTGACTTTAAGCATTATTAAAATCACTGCTCCTGAAAAAACGGCCGTTTTTAAAACTTTTTTTTGCATTGATCCATGTCCCCTGGGGCAGGACCCAGGTCCCCAAACACTTTTTATGACAATAACTTGCATATTAGCCTTTAAAATTAGCACTTTTAATTTCTCCCATAGACTTTTAAAGGGTGTTCCGCGGCATTCGAATTTGCCGCGAACACCCCAAATTGTTCGCTGTTCGGCGAACTTGCGAACAGCCAATGTTCGAGTCGAACATGAGTTCGACTCGAACTCGAAGCTCATCCATATTCTACAGGTAGCTTTAGCTGAACACAGTGCAGAGGTTGCAGTATACTAACTTGTAGCTTTAGCTGAACACTGTGCAGAGGTCGCACTACACTAACTTGTAGCTTTAGCTGAACACTGTGCAGAGAACGCACTACACTAACGTTTAAATAATGTAGCTGCCTGCGTTAGTGATAAGATCAGGAAAACATCACCAACCTTCTACAGGTAGCTTTAGCTGAACACTGTGCAGAGGTCGCACTACACTAACGTGTAAATAATGTAGCTGCCTGCGGTAGTGATAGGATCAGGAAAACACCACCAACCTTCTACAGGTAGCTTTAGCTGAACACTGTGCTGAGGTCGCACTACACTAACGTGTAAATAATTTAGCTTCCTGCAGTAGTGATAGGATCAGGAAAACACCACCAACCTTCTACAGGTAGCTTTAGCTGAACACTGTGCAGAGGTCGCATTACACTAACTTGTAGCTTTAGCTGAACACTGTGCAGAGGTTGCACTACACTAACTTGTAGCTTTAGCTGAACACTGTGCAGAGGACGTACTACACTAACATTTAAATAATGTAGCTGGGTGCGGTAGTGATAGGATCAGGAAAACTCCACCAACCTTCTACAGGTAACTTTAGCTGAACACTGTGCAGAGGTCGCACTACACTAACTTGTAGCTTTAGCTGAACACTGTGCAGAGGTCGCACTACACTAACTTGTAGCTTTAGCTGAACACTGTGCAGAGGTCGCACTACACAAACATGTAAATAATGTAACTGCCTGCGGTATCGATAAGATCAGGAAAACACCACCAACCTTCTACAGGTAGCTTTAGCTGAACACTGTGCAGAGGTCGCACTACACTAACTTGTAGCTTTAGCTGAACACTGTGCAGAGGTCGCTCTACACTAACTTGGAGCTTTAGCTGAACACTGTGCAGAGGTCGCACTACACTAACTTGTAGCTTTAGCTGAACACTGTGCAGAGGTTGCACTACACTAACTTGGAGCTTTAGCTGAACATTGTGCAGAGGTCGCACTACACTAACTTGTAGCTTTAGCTGAACACTGTGCAGAGGTTGCACTACACTAACTTGTAGCTTTAGCTGAACACTGTGCAGAGGTTGACCTACACTAACTTGTAGCTTTAGCTGAACACTGTGCAGAGGTCACACTACACTAAAAAATAATGTAGCTGCCTGCGGTAGTGATAGGATCAGAAAAACACCACCAATCTTCTACAGGTAGCTTTAGGTGCACACTGTGCAGAGGACGCACTACACTAACTGTAAATACTGTAGCTAATAGGACTAATAGGATCAGAAGAACACCAGCAATTTTCTTCAAATACTGTAACAACACCTGCCTGCCTGTCAGTAGGAAGATAATAACAGGAACGGATCTAGCTAAACTGAATACAGTATATATATATATATATATATATATATATATATATATATATATATATATATATATATATAAAACACCTGGGATGCATATATATATATATATATATATATATATATATATATATATATAATATATATATATACTGTATTCAGTTTAGCTAGATCCGTTCCTGTTATTATCTTCCTACTGACAGACAGGCAGGTGTTGTTATAGTATTTGAAGAAAATATATATATATATATACACAATACACTGTAAGTGCAGCTAACTGACTGACTGTCCTGCCTAATCTATCTAACTTAAATCAAATGACACTGTCTCTCTGTCTCTCAACGCTGGAACACACTACACAGGGCCGTTGTGCAGGCGGCCTTATATAGTGTGGGGCGTGTATTAAACCCCCTGAGCCATAATTGGCCAAAACCACCCTGACTTTAGCCAATTACAGGTCTCTGTACAGACGGCGCTGTGACTGGTCAAGCATGCGGGTCATAGTGCATGCTTGGCCAATCATCAGCCAGCAATGCACTGCGATGCCGCAGTGAATAATGGGCTGTGACGCGCCACTCGAATTTGGCGCGAACAGCCCATATCGTTCACAATTCGGCGAACGATCGAACAGACGATATTTGAGTCAAACATGGGTTCGACTGCCTTCATCTAGCTCAGTGTCATCATCAGAGCCTTCTAAATGCTGGGCATCCTCCTGGGGCATGCACCCAACACTGATGTCAAGCAGTTCGAGGGACTCCTCAGGAGGACATGGTGGGGCTAGGGAAGGAGTCACTGATGCCATTGAGCCGAGGGAAGAGGCCTCGTTGGCAGCTGCTTTGCCAGACAAAGTACCCTGAGCATGGGTGAAAGAGGATGAGGAAGATGATGACGGCTTGGTCATCCACTCGACCAAGTCTTCTGCATGTTGAGGCTCAACACGGCCAGCTGACGAAAAAAAGGCCAAGCGTGTCCCACGGCCACGTGCTGATGAGGATGCATGTATTAAACCCCCTGAGCCATAATTGGCCAAAACCACCCTGACTTTAGCCAATTACAGCTCTCTGTACAGACGGCACTGTGATTGGTCAAGCATGCGGGTCATAGTGCATGCTTGGCCAATCATCAGCCAGCAATGCACTGCGATGCCGCAGTGAATTATGGGCTGTGACGCGCCACTCGAATTTGGCGCGAACGGCCCATATCGTTCACAATTCGGCGAACGATCGAACAGACGATATTTGAGTCGAACATGGGTTCGACTTGAACAAGAAGCTCATCCCTACTCACTACCTATCACAGTTTCGGAGGCCATGGAATGTCAGGATAGCACAAACCCCACCAAATGACCTAATTTTGGAAAGTAAACACAAATGATATATTGTCCAAACATGGCATGGTTATATGTGGAATTACACCCCAAAATACATTCTGCTGCTTCTCCTGAGTACGGGGATACCACATGTGTGGGACTTTTTGGCAGTCTAATTGCGTACAGGACCCCGAAAACCAATCACCGCCTTCAGGCTTTCTAAGGGCGTACATTTTTTTTTCAATCCTCACTGCCTATCACAGTTTCGTAGGCCATGAAATGCCCAGATAGCACAACAACCCCCCCCCCCCCCCCCAATGACCCCATTTTGGAAAGTAGACACCCCAAGCTATCTGCTGAGATGCATGGTGAGTATTTTGCAGATCTCGCTTTTTTCAAGATTTCTTTTCTTTATTAATTTTCAAAAACAAATGAGAGCTGCAAAATACTCACCATGCCTCTTAGCAAATACCTTGGGGTGTCTACTTTCCAAAATGGGGTCATTTGGGGGGGGGTGTGTGCTATCTGGACATCTCCAGGCCTCCGTATAACTGTGATAGGTAGTGAAGAGTAAAATCACAATTTTACGCCTTTAGAAAGCCTGAAGGCGGTGATTGGTTTTTGGGGTCCTGTACACGGCTAGGCTCCCAAAAAGTCCCCCACATGTAGTATTTCCATACTCAGGAGAAGCAGCAGAATGTATTTTGGGGTGTAATTCCAAATATAACCATGCCATGTTTAAAAAATATATCATTTAGTGACAACTTTTTGTAAAAAAAAATAAAATAAATTAATTTTCCCGAAACTTGTGGCAAAATATAAAATATTCCATGGACACAACAGGCCTTTCAACAAATAGCTTGAAGTGTCTACTTTACAAAATTGAGTCTTTTTTTTTTTGGGGGGGGGGGGGGGGGGGGGGTTGTGCTATCTGGTGGACATTCCAGGGCATTTTTTTGGGGGGGGGGGGTTGAACTGTCCTGGCATTTTATGCACATTAGAAGCTTATGTCACACATCACCCACTCTTCTAACCACTTGAAGACAAAGCCCTTTCTAACACTTTTTTGTTTACATGAAAAATATATTTATTTTTTTGCTAGAAAATTACTTTGAACCCCCAAACATTATATATTTTTTTTAAAGTAAAGGCCCTACAGATTAAATGGTGGGTGTTGCAATTTTTTTTTTATACAGTATTTGCGCAGCGATTTTTCAAACGCAATTTTTTTGGGAAAAAATATTTGAATGCACTAAAACACACTATATTGCCTAAATGTTTGATGAAATAAAAGAGATGATCTTATTCTGAGTACATGGATACCAAACACAACATGCTTTAAAAGTGCGCACAAGCGTGCAGTGGCGACAAACTACATACATTTTTAAAAGCCTTTAAAATCCTTTACAGGTTGCCACTTTAGATTTACAGAGGAGGTCTACTGCTAAAATTACTGCCCTAGATCTGACCTTTGCAGGGATACCTCACATGCATTGTGCAATTGCTGTTTACATATGACATCAGACCGATGCTTTTGTTTACCTTTGCGTGTGAGCACGGGGGGACAGGGGTGCTTTTTTTTTATTATTTATTTAGCTTTTTTATTTTATTTTTAAACTGTTCCTTTCATTTTCTATTTTTTTTATCAGTTTTATTGTTATCTCAGGAAATGTAAATATCCCCTATGATAGCAATAGGTAGTGACAGGTACTCTTTTTTGAAAAAATTGGGGTCTATGAGACCCTAGAGCTCTTCTCTGCCCTCACCAAGAATGTGACCACACCAAGATCGGTGTGATAAAATGCTTTCTCAATTTCCCAATGGCGCTGTTTATATCCGGCGAAATCTAAGTCATGAAATTCTCGTAGCTTCCGGTTTCTTAGGCCATAGAGATGATTGGAGCCATTCTGGTCTCTGATCAGCTCTAAAGGTCAGCTGGTGGAACCACCGGTTGCATTCTCGGGTTCACTGTTGGGACAGGAGAGCCCGAGAAAACCATGGAAGACGGTGGGGGGGGATGTTCCCTCCCACTGCTTGTAAAAGCAGTCTAGAGGCTAATTAGCCGCAAGGATTACTTTTACATGAAAGCCAACCGCTGGCTGAAAAGAATGATACCAAGATGATACCTAAACCTGCAGGCATAATTCTGGTATAACCACTCAAATTCCAGCAACATACCAGTACATTGCTGGTCCTTGTTTGGGCATATATTGTAATGTTCTCCCATGTTAAGGTTGTATTCGTAGACACAGACGGGTTTCTCCACAACACCAGTCACCGTTTGAATTTGGACCGTCGTGTCTGCGTGAAGGGAGGACAGAATGAAAACATTCTTATCATCCCTCCACTTCACAGCGAGCAAATTATTACATCTCAAGCAGGCTCTCTCCACCAGCCTAAGACGGTAATCTACAAGCCGCTGGGGTAAGCCCTGGTGATTAGATCGCATGGTGCCACATGCGCCAATTCCATGATCAAATAAGTGACTAAAAAGTAGCACGCTTTTGTAATAATTGTCCACATACAAGTGGTACCCCTTTCCAAATAAGTGTGACACCAAGTCCCACACAATCCTACCAGTGCTCCCTATGTAGTCTGAGCAGTTCTCCAGCTTTACGTAACTATCTATCCCCTCGTAAACCATAAAACTATATGTATAGCCTGTTGCCCTGTCACAGAGCTTCTTTTTTTAGTTATGCCCATGAGGAGGGATAGGCCTAGGAAGGTCTTAAATTCGGAGACCGTAATAGGTCTTCAATCTCTGGCAAGGGTCAACTGGGGATTAGCGGCGACGAATTGACCAGCATACAAATTGCTTTGGTCCACAATAGATCTATAGAGATCTTCTGTGAAAAACAGCGAAAAAAATGACGTAAAATCAACTGTTCCACCTGAATTCCAGGTTGGCCAGTGAATGGGGGAAGTATGGGTGCTGCAGAAGTGGTGGGCTCCCAATTAAGATTGGCAAATGCAGCAGGAAGGGCACTATGGGCTCGACAGGCCTGTCTTTGCCTTCTTGGCGGCTGCGGGACACTAGCTGTGCTAGCCACCTCACCAGCTTGAACTGCACTTATGGGACTCACCACGTCACTAAGTGTTACTGCAGTGCTGGATGTGCGATCAGGATGTACTAGGCCGCTGATGCTTGCCAGTTCACCAGAAGGTTGAGCGGCACTAGTACTGGCTCTCTGCTCTATACGAGAGCCCTGCGGTTCTTGCACCTCAACAACAGCAGAACAGGGTCAGGTACACCTGACCTTGGCAGGGACCACTACTCCGTTGTCAGAGCTATCTGTCAGAGTGCCGCTGCTGTCAACAGGTTCATCTTCTGAAGCCTGACTCTGACAGGTGGGTGAGTTCCTCTTCACTCTCATCTGTCATGCTCAGAAACGTGTAGGCCTCTTCCATTGGACATTTTGGCCTCTAAATTTACTGGTACAACTAATGAGACTCACAGGAAAAAAGAGCACCTGACTGTCAGCGACTGCTTCAAACGCTACCAAAAAATCTTTTAGCAGTTATGTGTTTAGTGTTTTGTAAGTGACAGTGATCAATTTGATACTGCATTTGGGTGGGCTGGGCTGGGCTGGGCTGGACGGAGGGGCTAAATGCAGGTGCTAGCAGGTATCTGGGCTGATCCCGCTAACGCTGCATTTTTGGGAACCCTAAACTATTGGGGACCCTAATATAGTTCTGAGTAGATCAAAGATATCGATCCGTTCAGACACTATGCTACTAAGGGAGATGTATGGTGCGTGCGTGGGTGTTAGCGCTACTGGCAGTAATCTGACGCTGCCTGGGGCGATGCAGACCCTAACTGACGCTAAAACTGATATCACCCGCCGGGTGATCAGGGGGTTAAACCTTTTATTAGGTAATGTATCGCAGGTGCCCTGACACTATAAAAAAATAACTAACTAACCAGCGTCACCCGTGACACTAATACCTTTATTAGGGGGGTTTAGGGGGTGTCCCTAGACCCATCTGGGCCTACTACTAAGTACCCTAATGCTGATTAGTGTCACAAATGACACCAGTACAGTGATCAAAGAAAAATATGAACACTGCACTGGGTGACACAGTGACAGGGAGTGAAGGGGTTAACTGGGGGGTGAAATGTATGCCTGTGTGTACTGTGTCAGGGTAGTGTTGGTGCAACTCATGTTTGGATGTCCTCTTTCCTCTCTCGGGAACAGAAAAGAATTCCAGAGAGGGAGATAACATCACTTCCCCTGCCTGTGTTTACACTTACAGGCAGGGGAAGTATTTCATTCGTCAGAACCGATCAGCAGGTCCAGGCAAGAAATCACTGGCCTGGGCCTGAAGACTGATCGGTTCTGAAACAAATCCGATCGTCGTGGCCACTGTAAGGTACGTTTCGCCCACCCGTGCTAAAATAAGGCTTACCTGTAGGTACTGGAAATATCTCCAAAACCTGCATGGTTTAGGAGATATTTACCATATATACGCTTGCACCAATGTCATCAGCGCATGTGCACTGCAGAAAGGCCACGATCATGCCATTCCTAAAGGGCCCATACCGTTGGCTCCCGCGCACGTGTGCGGGAGTGACGTGACTGGAGTGGGTGATATATGGAGACAGGATTGGTGATGTAGCTCAGGGTAGAGTTGTGGATGGCTTTGTATGCTGTAATCTTCCTAGAGGATACAGAGACTGCAAAGAACCATTTCCTTCTCCCAAAAAGTTTTAGATTCACTTTAACTACTTTCGCTCTTATACCAGCATACCCCTCATGGACCAAAGCTATTTTTTACATTGAAAAATGTACATTCTTTTGGATATATATATATATATATATATATATATATATATAAATACCAACCTACTCTTTCTCTTCATTCCTCTCAAGACCTTCTGCTCTCTAGCTCCCTCATCACCTCCTCCCATGCTCAGCTCCAGGACTTTTCCAAAGCCTCTCCAATCCTATGGAATGCCCTACCCCCTACCCCCTACCCCTAGACGATCCCTGAAAACCCTTCTCTTCAGAGAAGCCTACCCTACCCTCACCCTTAATTTTCTCTATTAGCTCACCCCCCACAGTTATTACCTTTTGTTTCCACTTGACCCTCCCTTCTAGATTGTAAGCTGTAATGAGCAGGGCCCTCTGATCCCTCCTGTATTGATTTGTATTGTAAGTGTACTGTCTGCCCTCATGCTGTAAAGTGCTGCGCAAACTGTTGGCACTATATAAATCCTGTATAATAATAATATTATATATATACAGTATCTCACAAAAGTTAGTACACCCCTCACATTTTTGTAAATATTTTATTATAAATTTTCATGTGACAACACTGAAGAAATGACACTTTGCTACAATGTAAAGTAGTGAGTGTACAACATGTATAACAGTGTAAATTTGCTGTCCCCTCAAAATAACTCAACACACAGCCATTAATGTCTAAACCGCTGACAACAAAAGTGAGTACACCCCTAAGTGAAAATGTCTAAATTGGGCCCAATTAGCCATTTTCTCTCCCCGATGTGATGTGACTTGTTAGTGTTACAAGGTCTCAGGTCTGAATGGGAAGCAGGTGTGTTAAATTTGGTGTTATCGCTCTCACTCTCTCATACTGGTCACTGGAAGTTCAACATGGCACCTCATGGCAAAGAACTCTCTGAGGATCTGAAAAAAAGAATTGTTGCTCTACATAAAGATGGCCTAGGCTATAAGAAGATTGCCAAGACCCTGATACTGAGCTGCAGCATGGTGGTCAAGACCATACAGTGCTTTAACAGGACAGGTTCCACTCAGAACAGGCCTTGCCATGGTCGATCAAAGAAGTGGAGTGAAGGTGCTTAGAGTCATATCTAGAGGTTGCCTTTGGGAAATAGACATATGAGTGCTGCCAGCATTGCTGCAGAGGTTGAAGGGGTGGGGGGTCAGCCTGTCAGTGCTCAGATCATACGCTGCACACTGCATCAAATTGGTCTGCATGGCTGTCGTTCCAGATGGAAGCCTCTTCTAAAGATGATGCACAAGAAAGCCCGCAAACAGTTTGCTGAAGACAAACAAAGGACATGGATTGCTGGAACCATGTCCTGTGGTCTGATGAGACCAAGATAAACTTATTTGGTTCGGGCTTTCTTGTGCATCATCTTTAGAAGAGGCTTCCTTCAGGGACGACAGCCATGCAGACTAATTTGATGCAGTGTGTGGTGTATGGTCTGAGCACTGACAGGCTGACACCCACCCCTTCAACCTCTGCAGCAATGCTGCCAGAACTCATACATCTATTTCCCAATAACAACCTCTGGATATGACGCTGAGCATGTGCACTCAACTTCTCTGGTTGCCAATGGCGAGGCCTGTTCTGAGTGGAACCTGTCCTGTTAAACCGCTGTATGGTCTTGGCCACTATGCTGCAGCTCAGTTTCAGGGTCTTGGCAATCTTCTTATAGCCTAGGCCATCTTTATCTAGAGCAACAATTCTCTTTTTCAGATGGGAGAGGCAAGGGAAAAGTGGGAGGAGGTGACAATAGAGCTAGAGAGCAGGAGGTCTTGGGAGGAACAAAGAGAATGATTAGGTTGGTCTTTTGAGACTAGGCTAGTGATGTAACTGGGAGCAGAGTTGTGGATGGCTTTGTAAGTTATTGTTAGTAATTTGAACTTAATTTGTTGGGTGAGTTGAAGCCATTGGAGGGATTGGCAGAGAGGGAGTCTGGCAACAGCATTCATGATGGACTGAGGGGGGATATCCTATATAAAGATAAGCCAATGAGAAGGGAGTTGCAGCAGTCAAGGCGAGAAATGACTAGGGAGTGAATTAGAACTTTTGTGGTGTCATTGGTTACAAAGGGATGTATTTTGGAGGTGTTGCTGAGATTTGGACAGTGATTGGACGTGGGGCTAAAAGGATAGACCAGAGTACAGCATTACACCTAGAACCTTAGCATGCGGGGATGGGCTTATAGTTGTGCCATCGATCTTGACAGAGAGATCAGGGGAAGGGGCATGTGGGGGAGGAAAAATAATGAGAATGTAAGTTTTCTGGAAGATCTGAAACATATTTACTCCACCATAGGGTGACACAACGCTAATGCATCACTACCATAGCGCTACACGTTTCGCTCCCACAAGGAAATTATTAATAGGGTCATAAGGCTCTCTTAGGCGAAATTCATTACAGAAAATATGGTATATAGGAAATCCGCCCACTCCTATACTCCCAACACTGCGCTCATGGAAATATTACCTCAACAGAGCAGCCACTTAGTGTGAGTGAATATATAAACAAAAATTTGATTCACCATAAACCTGACCCCCCAACAATAGTGGAAACAAATAGCGGCGCTATACTCAATACAATTATTACATCAAGTGAATGATTGCAACATGATCACTATAAATGATATAAATCGGTGAAAAGTAAGTGATATGACTCTAAAACACAGTGCACCAGATAATGGAAAACAGTGTCCTGATAATAGAATAAAAGATTGATCAATTGTGTGAATAAGTGATCTAAAGAGAAATATATAAAGTCCTTTAAATGAACAACCAAGAAGTGTATTATCTATTATCAGGACACTGTTTTCCATTATCTGGTGCACTGTGTTTTAGAGTCATATCACTTGCTTTTCACCGATTTATATTATTTATAGTGATCATGTTGCAATCATTCACTTGATGTAATAATTTTATTGAGTATAGCGCCGCTATTTGTTTTCACTATTGTTGGGGGGGTCAGGTTTATGGTGAATCAAATTTTTGTTTAGAAATTCATTATAGGTTGAGTAGCCCCATGGTGGTGTAACTATGCTTCAGATCTTTCAATAAATAAGCTTTTACTATGGTGATCAGCCCCCCCATGTTTTGTGAAAGACTGGTATGAACAGCAGGTGAGGGATAGGCAGGAAGAAAAAAAAAGAAGAAAAGAAAGAAAGCCGGGAAGGATGTTAACGTTGGAGGGAAGAGCTGGGCCCCCCTTGCCTTTCCCTTCTCCCAATTCATTCCCTTCTTTCTCATACATTCCTTCTTCTCAACCCCCCCCCCCCTTCCCTTTCCATTCTTTTTTTTTTTTCTCGCGGAACCCACTATAATGCACTGCGAGATCGCAGTGCATTGACGGCTGCTGATTGGCCAAAGCATACACCTGACCTGCATGCTTTGGCCAATCACAGCGCGCTCTGCTGTGAGAGCCATGATTGGCTAAAGGCAGGGTGCCTTTGGCCAATTGTGGCTCAGGGAGCTAAGTGCACGCCCCACACTATGTAAGGCTGCTTACATAGTGGCCATATATAATGTAATGAATGAGAGCAGCAATATGACATTTCTAAAGGAAAAAATTTCATTCAAAACAGCTTGCTGTAATGTATTGCCGTATCCCAGCAATATACATAAAAATTACTGAAAAAAACTGCGTGAGTTCCCCTTCCCCATGAGTCAATTACCAGGCCCTTCAGGTTTGGTATGTATTTTAAGGGGAACCCCACGCCAAAATAAATAAGAATGGCGTGGGGGTCCCCCCAAAATCCATGTCAGACCCTTATCCGAGCACACAACCTGGCAGGCCACAGGAAAAGGAGGGGAGATGAGAGAGCGCCCCACCACCTGAACCATACCAGGCCACATGCCCTCAACATGGGGAGGGTGCTTTGGGGTCATGTGATATCACATGATGTCAGAAGGGTCACCTTCAGTTTTATAACAGCTGTCATTGTGAAAAGGCTGCAGTTGTAGGACGCCTCCCATGGGAGGTGGAGTTTTTCCATTTTTTTGTATTTTTTTGGTCGTCGGCATTGTGATTGAAGATGGATTTACATCGCGGGACACTTTTTTTTTTTAATAGAGGACTTGTCAAAAACTGTCTCCTGTCACTTTTACTTTTTTGACACTTTTTTGGGTGAATGAGTAGGGGTACAATGTACCCGATACCCATTCACATAGGGTGTCTGGGGGCCCCCTTGTTAAAGGGGGCTTTCAGATTCTGATAAGCCCCCCTGCCTGCAGACCCCCACAAACACTGGGCAAGGGTTGTGGGGAAGAGGCCCTTGTCCCCATCAACATGGGGACAAGGTGTTTTGGGGAGGACCCCAAAGCAACCCCCCATGTTGAGGGCATGTGGCCTGGTACGCTCTCTTGTCCCCCCCTTTTCCTGCGGCCTGCCAGGTTGCGTGCTCGGATAAGGGTCTGGTATGGATTTTGGGGGGACCCCATGCCATTTTTTTTATTTTGGCGTGGGGTTCCCCTTGAAAATCCATACCAGACCTGAAGGGCCTGGTATAGATTTTGGGGGGACCCCCACGCCATTTTTTATTTTTATTTTGGTGCGGGGTTCCTCTTAATATACATACCAGACCTGAAGGGCCTGGTATGGATTTTGGGGGGGCCCCCACGTCATTTTTTTTTACATTTTGGTGTGGGGTTCCCCTTAATATCCATAACAGACCAAAAGGACCTGGTAATGGACTGGGAGGGAACCCACACTGTTTTTTTCAATGATTTTTAACCATATTGCCGGGATACGGCAATACATTATAGCTGCAAGCAATTTTAAATAAAAATTTTTCCTTTCAAAATTCAATTTTGCTGCAGGACTGTTATGAACATGTGAAAGATGCGCTACTTTACAGGCATACTATAGACACCCCCAGGCACCATATTTAAAGGATTATTTCATTTTTATTGTTTCACTTTAAGCATTATTAAAATCACTGCTCCTGAAAAAACTGCCGTTTGTAAAACTTTTTTTTGCATTGATCCATGTCCCCTGGGGCAGGACCCGGGTCCCCAAACACTTTTTATTGCAATAACTTGCATATAAGCCTTTAAAATTAGCACTTTTGATTTTTCACATTCATGTTCGATAGACTTTAATGGTGTTCGCATAAATTTTTAGCCTGTATGCATGTTCTGCTGTGAACCGAACCAGGGGGGTGTCCAGCTGATCCAAAGTCAGTATATACACGATTACATATCCAATAAATTTTTTTTTTTGCAGATTATATGTTTTTGGTTTCAAATTATGGTGATGGTAATTGTCTAGTGACCTAATGGGAGCTGGACTAAATACCTGATTGCCATAAGATGTATTATTATAACCTTGTATCTGGTCAGATTAAATAAAGTATTTAAAACAAAAGAAAAGAAAGAAGTAAGGAAAAGGTACAACTTTCCTGATTTAACAGGGGCAGTAGAAGTTTTACTATAATCTGCTTTAATAATTATAACACTAAATATCACCATGTGTTTGTCCATTACTTTTTTGTTTTTCTAGTTCTTGTTTTGTATCCACCTTAAAATGCTTAGCATACTCATGGCATCTCGAATTTCCTTATTTCTTATACTGTATATGAAGGGATTGAACAAGGGTGTTACCACGGTATACATAATTGACATGACCTTGTTAACAGATTGTAAGTCTCCTTTTGATGGGACCACGTAAATCATCACTAGGGTTCCATAAAACATACCTACCACAGAGAGGTGTGAGCTGCATGTTGAGAAGGCTTTTTTCCTACTAGTAATAGACGACATACTAAGAATAGCTATCAAAACATAGATGTAGCTTGTTACAACTGAAATAAAAGGTGTCACTATTATAGGGATTGCTAGGATTACTATTTCTCTCTGAAGAACCAAAGTATCTGAGCACGCAAGATCCACAAGTGGTGCAAGATCACAGAAGTAATGGTTGATGGTGTTGGGTCCACAGAATTCAAGTTTGCTCAGAAGATACAATGTGATCAACTGCGATAAAAACCCAAACACCCAGCAAAAGACAGTCAGATTATGCTGAAAATTCCGGTCCATAATTCTGTTGTAGCACAAAGGCTTACATATGGCCAAGTACCGGTCATAAGCCATAACTGCAAGAAGATAGCACTCTGTACTAGCGGAGGCACAATAGAGATAACTCTGAGCAATACAGTCAGAGATAGGTATGGTGGCCCCATTTAGTCATGTGACCCGTAACATGTTGGGGACAATGAGGGTCACAACCAAAATTTCTGAACATAAGAAGTTTTTCAGGAAAAAGTACATGGGAGAGCTAAAACATTTTCTAGTTGACACTAGTTGGATTATAAATGCATCAAGGATAATTGTCATGGTATAAGACGCAAGTATTAAAATAAATAGAACAGTGTTAAATTCACCAACACTTTGGAATCCCAGGAGGAAAAGGTTCATTGCTACTGTTTCATTTTTTTCATTCATGTTTAGTTTTCTGAAAAAAAAATTATACAGTTTTACATTATTAACCACTTGCAGTCTGTTTGAATTTTTTTTGCACATATATTAAAAACAGCATTTTTTTTTGCTAGAAAATTTCTCTGAACCCCCAAACATTATAAAAAAAAACAAAAAAAAAAACAAATAACCACTCTAGTGCTCAAAGGACAGTCACCAGACAAAGATAGTGTGTAGGGTCTGTGTTTCCTCCAGAGCAATGCTTCTATGGTGTAGCCCTCCTCAGACGGGGGGAATCCAACCATATACTGCAAAACAGCACACAGGGGGAGCAAACGCCTAGTACACTACCCAAGGTTATCTCAAGGAAACCAAATAGCCAATAAAATACATACAAAGGACACAAGTAACATGCATAACAGCAGACTTCGATGGTAAACCAGTGTGACAATGAACGACCAGATTATGGCGATGTTGGCAAGCTGATGAATTTCGGGGATACATTCCCTTCCTCAGAGCTCAAGCCAACTAATGCTTGCCTCCTAATAAATGCACCAGGTAACCTACAGCTCCACCTTTCAATTGGGCGGAGTGTCGCGGCTTTAGACAGGGTCAGGGAGGTCATCATAATAATCCTAAATAACGTGTTAAATACATATAAATACATACACAGTATATATATATATATATATATATATATATATATATATATATATATATATATATATATATATAAACTATATGTATATAAACTTTATCTCCCCACATTAGGCCCCTATATGATGAGACTATTCAACAAACTTGGGTCTGAGACAATTTTACCTAGAGAAACTTTAAAAGCTCATGTCACTCTGTATACATAAAGAGGGTAAAGACCCAACTTGTTGTGGCAGCTATAGGCCTATCTCTCTTTTGAACTGTGACCTTAAACTGTTTACTGAGATTATAGCCTCTCGGATTGCACAGCATATACAACAATTGGTCCACCTTGATCAGGTGGGATTTATCCCATCTAGAGAGGGCTCGTGATAACACTCTTATGCCCCGTACACACGGTCGGATTTTCTGATGGAAAATGTCCGATCGGAGCGTGTTGTCGGAAATTCCGACCGTGTGTGGGCTCCATCGGACATTTTCCATCGGATTTTCCGACACACAAAGTTGGAGAGCAGGAGATAAAATTTTCCGACAACAAAATCCGTTGTCGGAAATTCCGATCGTGTGTACACAAATCCGACGGACAAAGTGCCACGCATGCTCAGAATAAATAAAGAGATGAAAGCTATTGGCCACTGCCCCGTTTAGAGTCCCGACGTACGTGTTTTACGTCACCGCGTTCAGAACGATCGGATTTTTCGACAACTTTGTGTGACCGTGTGTATGCAAGACAAGTTTGAGCTAACATCCGTCGGAAAAGATCCTAGGATTTTGTTGTCGGAATGTCCAAACAAAGTCCGACCGTGTGTACGCCCTATTAAAGTGTTGGATCTCATACATGTAGCACAGGAGACAAAAACTCTGTGTGTAATGGTAGGCACAGATGCCGAGAAAGCGTTAGAACGAGTAAACTGGCATTTTATGTTTTCGGTCTTACACCATATCGGTATGGGAGAACATACAGTATCTCACAAAAGTGAGTACACCCCTCAAATTTTGGTATATATTTTATTATATCTTTTTATGTGACAACACTGAAGAAATGACATTTTCCTACAACGTAAAGTAGTGAGTGTACAGCTTGTATAACAGTGTAAATTTGCCGTCCCCTCAAAATAACTGAACACACAGCCATTAATGTCTAAACCGCTGGCAACAAAAGTGAGTACACCCCTAAGTGAAAATGTCCAAATTGGGCCCAATTAGCCATTTTCCCTTCCTGGTGTCATGTGACTCGTTAGTGCTACAAGGTCTCTGGTGTAAATGGGGAGCAGGTGTGTTAAAGGTTTTATCGCTCTCACTCTCTCATACTGGTCACTGGAAATTCAACATGGCACCTCATGGCAAAGAACTCTCTGAGGATCTGAAAAAAATAATTGTTGCTCCATATAAAGATGGCCTAGGCTATAAGAAGATTGCCAAGACCCTGAAACTAAACTGCAGCACGGTGGCCAAGATAATACAATGGTTTAACAGGACAGGTTCCACTCAGAACAGGCCTCGCCATGGTCGACCAAAGATGTTGAGTGCACGTGCTCAGCATAATATCCAGAGGTTGTCTTTGGGAAATAGACGTATGAGTGGACGTCATATGACGTGATCAGGAATATCGAGCCACTGCGTGCCCCCGGGGCACGCATCGCGGCGATCGGTGTTGCAGGGTGTCAGTCTGACACCCTGCAACACCGATCTAGGTAAAGAGTCTCCGATGGGGACTCTTTACCACGTGATCAGTCGTATCCAATCACGGCTGATCACGATGTAAATAGAAAGAGCCGGTGATTGGCTTTTCCTCACTCGCGTCTGTCAGGGGGGGTCTGTGCTGATTGTTTATCAGCACAGCCCCCCCTCGGATCCTACCCAGGACCACCAAGGAAGCCGTCCAGGACCACCAGGGAAGCGATCCACACTGGACCACCAGGTATGCCCCTAGACCCCCAGGGAAATGCCACTGTGTGCCCAGGCAGCTGCCAATCTGTGCCCAGGCAGCTGCCAAATAGTGCCCATTTCAATGCCTACCACTGCCAGTGCCACCGGGGATGCTCATCAGTGCCTCATATCAGTGCCGCATATCAGTGCCACGTATCAGTGCCCATCAGTGCCCAGCAGTGCCCAGCAGTGCCGCCTTTCATTGCCCATCAGTGTCGCCTATCAGTGCCCATCAGTGCCAACCAGTGCCACCCATCAGTGCCCATCAGTGCCGCCTATCAATGCCCATCAGTGCTGCATATGAGTGCCACCCATCAGTGCCACCTACCAGTGCCCATCAGTGCCGCATATCAGTGCCCGCTCATTGGTGCCACCTCATCGGAGCCACCGTATCAGTGCCTGTCAGTGCCGCCTTATCAGTGCCCATCAGTGAAAGAGAAAACTTACTTATTTACAAGTGTTTTTAACAGAAACAAAAGCAAAACTTTAATTTTTTTCAAAATTTTCGTTTTATTTTATTTGCTTAGCAAAAAATAAAAACCGCAGAGGTGATCAAATACCACCAAAAGAAAGCTCTATTTGTAGGAACAAAATGATAAAAAATGTAGTTTGGGTACAGTGTTGTATGACCGCGCAATTGTCATTCAAACTGCGACAGCGCTGAAAGCTGAAAATTGGTCTGGGCAGGAAGGTGTCTAAGTGCCTGGTATTGAAGTGGTTAAGGACCACCCACGTACATATAGTGTGGCAGGGCGGCCCTTCAGGAATACAGATGTACAGATGTCTCTCTTCCTTCCAGTCAGTCCATCCCCCACACAGTTAGAAAGCACTCCCTTGGAGCACACTTAACCCCTTGATCGCCCCTGATGTTAACTCCTTCCCTGCCAGTGTCATTAGTACAGTGACCGTGCATTTTTGTTAGCACTGATCACTGTATTGGGTCCCCACTAAGTATTAGTATTAAAACGAAAATTTTGAAAAAAATTAAAGTTTTGCTTTTGTTTCTGTTAAAAACACTTGTAAATAAGTAAGTTTTCTCTTTCACTGATGGGCACTGATAAGGCGGCACTGACAGGCACTGATACGGTGGCTCCGATGAGGTGGCACCAATGAGCGGGCACTGATATGCGGCACTGATGGGCACTGGTAGGTGGCACTGATGGGTGGCACTCATATGCAGCACTGATGGGCATTGATAGGCGGCACTGATGGGCACTGATGGGTGGCACTGGTTGGCACTGATGGGCACTGATAGGCGACACTGATGGGCAATGAAAGGCGGCACTGCTGGGCACTGCTGGGCACTGATGGGCACTGATACGTGGCACTGATATGCGGCACTGATATGAGGCACTGATGAGCATCCCCGGTGGCACTGGCAGTGGTAGGCATTGAAATGGGCACTATTTGGCAGCTGCCTGGGCACAGATTGGCAGCTGCCTGGGCACACAGTGGCATTTCCCTGGGGGTCTAGGGGCATACCTGGTGGTCCAGTGTGGATCGCTTCCCTGGTGGTCCTGGACGGCTTCCTTGGTGGTCCTGGGTAGGATCCGAGGGGGGGCTGTGCTGATAAACAATCAGCACAGACCCCCCCTGACAGACGCGAGTGAGGAAAAGCCGATCACCGGCTCTTTCTATTTACATCGTGATCAGCCGTGATTGGACACGACTGATCACGTGGTAAAGAGTCCCCATCGGAGACTCTTTACCTAGATCGGTGTTGCAGGGTGTCAGACTGACACCCTGCAACACCGATCGCCGCGATGCGTGCCCCGGGGGCACGCAGTGGCTCGATATTCCTGATCACGTCATATGACGTCCGGTCAGGAATATCAAACCACTTTGCCGCCGTCATTTGGTAATAGGGCGGGCGGCAAGTGGTTAAGCAATTAATGAAGTCCTCACATATCACAGTATATGAAAAAATAGCAAACAACTCAACATTGTTGAAAAGCTTTAGACAGTTGACTGCCAAGGCTGAGATGATGTCATCAATGTGCTGCAGGAATGAGAAAGCATTTTCTTAGTCTCCTCTCCCCCAGAGATTGAATTAAAGCAGGGGTCTCCAAAATTTCTAAACAAAGGGCCAGTTGACCGTCCTTCAGACTTTAGGAGGGCCGGACTGTCACCAGTGGGAGGAGAAAAATCCCCAGCATCAGTGGGAGGAAAAAAAAATACGTAGTGCCTATGGTTATTAGTAGACATGTGCAGAACGAAAAAAATTGTTGCGTTTCGTTGCGTTATTTACATAAATTTGTTTAGTTACATAGTAGGTGAGGTTGAAAAAAGTCCAACCTATGTGTGTGATTATATGTCAGTATTACATTGTATATCCCTGTATGTTGCGGTCGTTCAGGTGCTTATCTAATAGTTTTTTGAAACTATCGATGTCCCCCGCTGAGACCACCGCCTGTGGAAGGGAATTCCACATCCTTTCTGCTCTTGAACCCTCTATGCAGTTTAAGGATAGACCTCTTTTTGTTTAAAAGTTTTGTTTCATTTGTTTAATCTGTTTAATACATTTTCGGAATTCATTGTGTTTATTCGTATTCGAATCGATTTAAATTCCTGAATTCGAATTCGGATCTATTTGAAAAGTCTTCAAATCAGTTTTGAATAGTTTTTGAATTCGAATAGTTTTCCAATTTCCAAAGAGAATAAAATAGAATAGAAAAATAAAGGAATATATTAGAAAATAAAAGAACAGAATAGAGTGGAATAGAAAAAAAGAATATAATTACCGTATATACTCGAGTATAAGTCGAGTTTTTCAGCACATTTTTTTGTGCTGAAAGTGCCCCCCTCCACTTATACTCCAGTCAAGCAGTTTTCTGCAGCAAAAAATTTCATTTTCCGAACCGATTTTGGGGCCCCGTATCTCAGGACCACATGGTGCTAGGAACCCCAAATCTGGTATACAAACCCAGTGGAACTGGTACCACAACATATCCAAAGCTGAAGTTCCTAGCACTAAGTGGCCCCGAGATACGGGGCCCCAAAATCGGTTCGGAAAATGTCATTCTCTGCTGCAGAAAAGTGCTTGACATTTTCCGAACCGATTTTGGGGCCCCGTATCTCAGGGCCACTTGGTGCTAGGAACCCCAAATTTGGTGTACAAACCCAGTGGAACTGGTACCATAACATATCTAAACCTGGGGTTCCTAGCACCAAGTGGCCCTGAGATACGGGGCCCCAAATCCGGTTCAGAAAATATCATTCTCTGCTGCAGAAAAGTGCTTGACATTTTCTGAACTGATTTTTGGGGCCCTGTATCTCGGGGCCACTTAGTGTTAGAAACCCCAGCTTTGGAAATTTTATGATGCTAGTTCCACTGGGTTTGCACACCAAATTTGGGTTTTTTAGCAAATGGGCATTGTTGACCCTCTTTTCCACTTACAGTAGCTGTGCATTTCTCACCCTCGTCTTATACTCGGGTCAATAAGTTTTTCCCATTTTTTTGTGGTAAATTAGGGCCTCGACTTATACTCGGAACGACTTATACTCGAGTATATACGGTAAATAGAAAGATTATAACCATCTTCTGAAATTTGAATAGAATACAAAAGAATAGAATAAAAAAAAAACAATAGCATAGAATAGAAATAATATAACCATTTTCCAAAATTCAAATATAATCAATTTAAATCTGAGTAGAAAAGAATAGACTAGAATAGAATAGTAAATAACACAATAGTATAGGAAAAGAACAACAGAATAGAACAGAATAGCATGAATATAACCATCTTCCTATTCTAATCTATTCTTTTCTATTCTATTTAAATTTGAATTGATTCTATTTGAATTTTGGGAAATGGTTATATTCTTTCTATTCTATTCTATTGTTTTTTTAATTGTATTTTTTTATATTTGTTTATTCTTTTCTATTATTTTATTTTCTATTCTATTCTATTCTTTGCAATTCAAATTTATTCTATTCAAAATTTGAATTTCAGAAGATGGTTATATTCTTTCTATTTGATTTTATTCTGTTGTTTTTTCTATACTATTCTGTTATTTACTATTCTATTCTAATCTATTCTTTTCTATTCTATTCAAATTTAAATTGATTATATTAGAATTTTGGGAAATGGTTATATTCTTTCTATTCTATCCTATGCTATTGTTTTATTTAATTATTTTCTATTCTATTATAGTCTTTTCTATTCCTTTTTTTTTCTATTCTTTTCAATTCTATTCTTTTCTTTTGTATTCAAATTCAATTTGAAATTTGAATTTCAGAAGATGATTATATTCTTTCTATATCATTCTATTCTATTTGTTTCTATTATATTCTAGTCTATTCTGTCCTTTTATTGTCTATTCTATTTTGTTCTGTTTTACTCTATTATATTATATTCTTTTATTTTCTGTTATAGTCTTTTCCATTCTATTATTCTTTTTCTATTCTATTCATTTATTTTCCATTCTATTTTATTCTCTTAGGAATTTTGAAAACGATTTGAGTTTGAAAATGAATAGAAAACAATGTGAATTCAAATTTCATCCAAATCTTTTTTTTCCCCGTAATTTCAGATTCGTTTAAATTCGGTACTATTGTAATTTGGAACTAAATGAGCCGCACATGTCTAGTTATTGAGAGGAGGAATAGTGACCCAGCATTGGTTAGTGGAAGCAATAGTGTCCAATTGTTTATCTTGGTGGGAGGAAAAGTGCCCCTTTGATGGTGTCAGTGGAAGGAATAATGCCTCATCCATGTTGTCATGCCCCGTACACACGGTTGGATTTTCCGATGGAAAATGTGTGATAGGACTTTGTTGTTGGAAATTCCGACCGTGTGTGGGCTCCATCACACATTTTCCATGGGAATTTCCGACACACAAAGTTTGAGAGCAGGAGATATAAAATTTTCCGACAACAAAATCCGTTGTCGGAAAATCCGATCGTGTGTACACAAATCCAACGCACAAAGTGCCACGCATGCTCAGAATAAATTAAGAGATGAAAGCTATTGGCTACTGCCCCGTTTATAGTCCCGACGTACGTGTTTTACGTCACCGCGTTCAGAACGATCGGATTTTCCGACAAATTTGTGTGACCGTGTGTATGCAAGACAAGTTTGAGCCAACATCCGTCGGAAAAAATCCTAGGATTTTGTTGTCGGAATGTCCAATCAGTGTCCGACCGTGTGTACAGGGCATAAGTCTTTTGACTAAAATGCCATTTTAGTTTTAGTCGTATTTTAGTCATTTCAGTTGTTTTAGTTTTAGTCGTATTTCAGTTAACTAAAATAATATTCATTTAGTCGACTAAAATGTTTTAGTCATTTTAGTCGACGAAATTAACTCTGGTTGTCAGTGAAAAAAGCAAAGTGCACAATCATTTATATTAGTGGGAGGAATTATGCCCCATCATTGGTGACCAGGCCCGGACTGGGACAACAAATAGGCCCGAGCATTTTAGGCTGAGCAGCCCCTTTTTTTTTTATATACAGATCAGGGAAGTATGACAAGTTTGTTATTTAACCAACCCCCTCCCCGGGCACCCGCCTGTCACAGGGGGGTGTCATGGTGTGCAGCTGCACATATACAAGAGGATTGCACCCTATGATAATGCACTATGTTTAATAGTTAATAAATCCACATTATCTGACCTTTCATTGCTCTTTTTTGCTTCCAAATCACATGCTTCTCTTAAAGTCCCAACTCTTTTCTTTTTTATCGTGCCGATAGGGATGGAGGCTTTTTTGATGTAATTGTCCTAGGCCTCAGTTAAAGTCCCAACCCCCCCCCCCATTCTATGATGCCATTGCTTTACCTTCCTTCTACCTTCAGCATCACTCTTCACTGTGTAAAAGAGACCACTGACCAGATCAAAGCATGCTTTGTGTAAATGCAGGTGTAAAACATGATTTTGGGCAAACAGGCAGGCTGGCATCACTTACTTTTTTAGCTGTCCTGTCCAGGCCCTGGAGACACTTTTCCGACAACAGGCAGAAGGGGACTTCTCCAGGCAGCTCCTCCCCCTTCACGATCAACTGACCCCTTCATTTCTGCCCCCTGAGCTGAATAGTCGGCCGGACGTCCTCGGAGCTGGCACCGGCCCACGGAGCAGCCCAGCTGCCTTAGGAGTGGGCGGTGGGGACTGGGGACCCGGCCATAAGGACATGGATGTGGCCCTCTCTGCGGAGTTGGCCACGCAGCGGGTCGGCAGCAGGTGAGCAGGGCTGGCCTGAGCAGCTGCCCTGGAAGTCAGAGTCAGGCCTGAAAATAACATTGTTGGTGTCAGTGCAAGGAATTAATGTTCCATTGTTGGTGTCAGTGCAAGGAATTAACGTTCCATTGTTGGTGTCAGTGCAAGGAATTAATGTTCCATTGTTGGTGTCAGTGCAAGGAATTAACGTTCCATTGTTGGTGTCAGTGCAAGGAACTAATGTTCCATTGTTGGTGTCAGTGCAAGGAATTAATGTTCCATTGTTGGTGTCAGTGCAAGGAATTAATGTTCCATTGTTGGTGTCAGTGCAAGAAATTAATGTTCCATTGTTGGTGTCAGTGCAAGGAATTAATGTTCCATTGTTGGTGTCAGTGCAAGAAATTAATGTTCCATTGTTGGTGTCAGTGCAAGAAATTAATGTTCCATTGTTGGTGTCAGTGCAAGGAATTAACATTCCATTGTTGGTGTCAGTGCAAGGAATTAATGTTCCATTGTTGGTGTCAGTGCAAGAAATTAATGTTCCATTGTTGATGTCAGTGCAAGAAATTAATGTTCCATTGTTGGTGTCAGTGCAAGGAATTAATGTTCCATTGTTGGTGTCAGTGCAAGAAATTAACGTTCCATTGTTGGTGTCAGTGCAAGGAATTAATGTTCCATTGTTGGTGTCAGTGCAAGAAATTAATGTTCCATTGTTGGTGTCAGTGCAAGAAATTAATGTTCCATTGTTGGTGTCAGTGCAAGAAATTAACGTTCCATTGTTGGTGTCAGTGCAAGGAATTAATGTTCCATTGTTGGTGTCAGTGCAAGAAATTAATGTTCCATTGTTGGTGTTAGTGCAAGAAATTAACGTTCCATTGTTGGTGTCAGTGCAAGAAATTAATGTTCCATTGTTGGTGTCAGTGCAAGAAATTAATGTTCCATTGTTGGTGTCAGTGCAAGGAATTAATGTTCCATTGTTGGTGTCAGTGCAAGGAATTATTGTTCCATTGTTGGTGTCAGTGCAAGGAATTAACGTTCCATTGTTGGTGTCAGTGCAAGGAACTAATGTTCCATTGTTGGTGTCAGTGCAAGGAATTAATGTTCCATTGTTGGTGTCAGTGCAAGGAATTAATGTTCCATTGTTGGTGTCAGTGCAAGAAATTAATGTTCCATTGTTGGTGTCAGTGCAAGGAATTAATGTTCCAATGTTGGTGTCAGTGCAAGAAATTAATGTTCCATTGTTGGTGTCAGTGCAAGGAATTAACATTCCATTGTTGGTGTCAGTGCAAGGAATTAATGTTCCATTGTTGGTGTCAGTGCAAGAAATTAATGTTCCATTGTTGATGTCAGTGCAAGAAATTAATGTTCCATTGTTGGTGTCAGTGCAAGAAATTAATGTTCCATTGTTGGTGTCAGTGCAAGAAATTAATGTTCCATTGTTGGTGTCAGTGCAAGAAATTAACGTTCCATTGTTGGTGTCAGTGCAAGAAATTAATGTTCCATTGTTGGTGTCAGTGCAAGAAATTAATGTTCCATTGTTGGTGTCAGTGCAAGAAATTAATGTTCCATTGTTGGTGTCAGTGCAAGAAATTAACGTTCCATTGTTGGTGTCAGTGCAAGGAATTAATGTTCCATTGTTGGTGTCAGTGCAAGGAATTAATGCTCCATTGTTGGTGTCAGTGCAAGGAATTAATGCTCCATTGTTGGTGTCAGTGGGATTAATACTGCCTCACTGTTAGTGTCAGTGAAAGGGATGGTGCCTTATCGTTGGCATCAGTCAGAGGAATAGTGCCTCATATGAGTGGGAAGAACAGTGCCCCAAGGGACAGATGATGGCAAGCAAAGGGCAGCATCTGGCCCACAGGCCACAGTTTGGAGACCACTGATTTAAAGCACTGTAACTTTGTAGCATATCACAAGGTCGGGGCTGCAACAGGGGGCTGATCTGCGTCAGATATTTCTGAACACAGCCAAAAACTGGACAAGCATCAGGATTTACATGACTGGGTCATCTCTGAGCTGGGATCTCGGTCTAGGAAGTAAATGGTGACCCTGGGTGATACCTGAACATAGATGGTGCCATCCTTCTGGAAAGAAAAGCAGATGAAGGCAATGTCCGGGGGAGTCCTGTGATCAGAATACATACCAGAAAGTGTTACACATTTGTAAGCCTGCATGCGATAAGAAAAATATATCTCACACTAGATCCAATTTAACACAAGCCAAGAGACAGGGAATTCAAACACAATGTTATTATAATACATCTAAATAGTCCCAAGAAAATCTTTATAGAATAAAATGTAGAGAGAAGCAGTGTTTCTACTTTGAGGCTATCAGTTTTACTATTCCTGTATTTATACAGTCTTGATATATACATAGAATTTGATAAAAACAATTAAATGTCTATTTTTTTTCCCACTGGTTGTAATTATTGTGACTTTCAGAGGCTTTGAGGTTTAAATGTTGATAGGTTTACATTTTCCCGATTGGAAAGCACTCTTGTGAATAATAATATAGCACAAATTATTTTTAAACTTAAAAAAAAAATAAAAATAAGGCAAATAAATAATTTGAAAAATGTTTTAATCATAAAAAATGGAAAGCTAATAATAATTCCTTTGGTTTCAAAGATGTAATTAAAGACTTTTTTTCCCCATTCATGAAAAAGTGTTCTAAAGCAGCAATGTTTTTACAAAGAATGCCATGAATAATTTATATTTTAATAGTTTTATAAATAGAAAAATCAGTGAATAAAATAATTAAAATTATATATATATATATATATATATATATATATATATATATATATATATATATATATATATATATATTATATTTAAATATATATATATATATATATATAATATTTAAATATCTGTTTATTAAAGGTTTTAAGGAAAAGTACAGTGACCTATGGTGGCACAACCCACGCAGGGGTGTACCTACCAAGTAAAACAAACCATGATTTGAAGTGACTACCTTTTACCTAAAAAGCAAAATCCCTTAGCTATATTTGCATGCAGTTTCTGAAAGTACTTACATGGTAAGTTCCCCCAAACATCCTGGAGAACTTACCACAGTTCAACCACCGACATTAGGGAGTTGAGAACATTAAATGACAAGTAATAAAGCATGCAAGTCAGCTCTGAGGAAGAGGGTATATCCCTTGAAACGTGTTAGCATTGTGTTGTGTGATCTTCCATATTGGTTATCCAGGTCCTGGAGGTCCAGGAGATCCTGCTATATGAATTCCAACATGTCTATGTACTTATAGCCTTTGAGAATTTGTCAGGAACCATAACTAAGACTGAGACAGAAGTGCAGTAAAAATCACACTTTTTAGTAATGCCATACCATGCCATACAATACCATAATAAATGGTACAAGCAAAGCAAACTTAGTCAAAACATAGCCAGGGGTCAGTAACCAGAGTGGGTAGTCGGAACAAGCCAGTGAAACAGGAATCCAGAGATCAGCATAATAGAGGCAGTAAACAGGATCAGGAAACCAGATGGGAAGTCAGCCAGGCAAAAGTCTTTTAACAGGAAAACACAGCAGAGAGTATCCGGATATGTTGACCAGGCGAAGGCACAGGAGATCTGAACCAGGCAGTTTAAATAGCCAGCAGGGCTAGCTGACGAGCAGGAAATGAAGACCAGGTGAGTCACTGTGGAATGAAGAGTGCTGGCAATTAACAGACAGCTGAGCATAGAGCTCTGAGAAGGAAGGGCTGAGCTCAGCCCTGACAGGACCCCCTCCTCAATGACCCCTCCCCCTCGGAGGACCACCATGTTTCAGGGGAAAAAACCTATGGAAAGCACAGAGGAGGACAGGAGCATGTACATCCAAGGATGAGACCCAAGAACGTTCTTCCGGACTGTACCCTTTCCAATGAACCAGGTACTGTATGCCAAAAAGAGACCTATGAATATATAACTGTATATATCGCATATAGACAAAAGAAAAAACAAATAACCAAAAATGTATATGTGCTCTAACAAGACAAAGTATTGTTCTAAAAAGACTAAATATAAAAAATAAAAACATTGTCATAAAACACCATGTAGTCTTGTGTCACCCCGTATCCTTATACTCTTAAACAATTAGCCAATAAACAATAGTTTTCCCTCCCCATCCTGATGTAAACAGCAATCGATACATATAAACACATACGTATCAATAGATGGGGGAATCTCCTAACATAAGAACAGGAAAAGACAAACAGCACAAGACACAAAGAGACAGAAAGACAATTGACACACAAGTATACTATATATTGAAAAACCCATTCATATACGATGTGGCCCACATCTGTAAGGAATAGACCAGGCACCATTGCATATAACACACCATAAAATTGGTAGGATAAACAGCCAAAAGAAGGGGCAATGGAGATGGGTGGCACAATTTGGGTAAAACACACAGTAAACCGCAATATTACCGCCCATCAATCTGTCCCTTAATTTACAACCTAATGGCTGGTGAATATCTGAATGGGTCAAAAATGAATGGAGGAAGAATGTGTATCGAGATGCTTGCCAAGACATTACTTCCATACACAAAAACACTGGATGGTTATGTTACACATCGCAGTATTTAGTACAATCATAATGAATGAAGAAAATTGATAAAAATGACAATAATAAATATGTGAGTGTAGTGTATCGTTAACCGTCCTCTGCACAAATAAAGAACTCACCATATTAATATGTAACTATTGCTGTCGAAGGGAAAAAGTACACTGTACTACTCATAAAAATGGCTTACATCCCACTTGAAGTTTAACCCCTACGGGATGCAAATCTGAAGCTGGAAAATCCAGAACACCCCCCCCCCGGCAGAGAAAACGAAAGAAATCACCACCTCTAGTGGTGGCCTTCACTTTTTTAATGACCTGTACATGCATGGCTGAAACATGTGGCAAAAATTTAAATGTTTAGCCACATTTGTTGATAGGCACTAGCCCAGCAGGCAATGGGAGGCACTGCAGAATGGCGTGACAACCTAACTAGAGAGGAAAGGAAGACATTAAAAGATCTAGAAGAAGATGACTCCATCGTCATTCGTAACTCCAATAAGGCAGGCCTTATAGTTGTTATGCATACAACCTCACCAGCAGGAGACGAGGATTTAGGAATGAATCCTCGAGAAAGTGCGTCGGCAACATACTCCTCTATGGCTTTGTCCTCCAAGACAGACATAAGGTAAACCCAGTCATGAGGGGGGTATGGCACCAGGTTGAAGGTCAATTGCACAAACATACGACCGGTGTGAAGGCAAACTACCGGCTTGAGCTTTGTCTAAGACATCACTAAATTTGCAGCACTCCCCTGGATGGGAGGAGAGTGAAGAGGTGCACAAGACCTTAGCCACTTTCTGAAAACAAGTCTTCCTGCATTGTGGTGACCAGGAAAGAACCTCAGCATGAAGCCAATTAAAAGAGGGGTTGTGCCTCTGTAACCAAAGATAACACATAACCACCAGGGAAAGAGGTGAGGAAATGACTTGGAATTGGATTAACTCATGGTGAAGAGCCCCTACGGCCATGGTCAATGGAGCAGTCTCATGAGTCACATGGGCAGGCTGTAGAGGTCTCCCATTATGACAAGTGGAGTGGCACAAACCTGCAGCGGCTTAGACACAAAGGCACCATCACTGAACAGGCCTGCAGCTCCAGAGTCAATTAGAGCCTGTATCTCGATGGACGACTCAGACCAAGAAAGGGTAACCTGAACTAAAGGCTTATCCTTCTGGATAACTGGGGACATAACAATGCCACCTAAGGTCCCCTACAGGACCTCAGGTGCAAGCGTTTCCCAGACAGGTAGGACAAAAGTTCAGGAAGTGACCTGCCTGACCACAATAAAGCCACAATCTCTCCCTCCTCCTAAAGGCCCTTTAATCTGCAGAGAGACGTGTGAAGCCCAACTGCATGGGATCTACTTCACTGGTAGACTCGGTACTAGGAGGTATGGGAGGTGAGGGAGGCAAGGGTGGGACTGCAAAGCTCGGAGCCAAATGTACAGGAGGCTTCCGCAAGCGCTCCTAAAGGAAGGTCTCTCTGGGAGTCTGGAGACAATGAAAATGGCAAACGTGATTAACTTCTCCAGCTCAGTGGGTAAGTCACAGGCTGCTATCTCATCTTTGATGGTAACCGAGAGACCATGACAAAAGCAGCCACGAGGGCCTCATTGTTCCAAGCCACCTCTGCTGCCAGAGTACAGAATTCAATGGTGTAATCGGCAACAGTTCTCATTCTCTGTTTGATGGACATGAGGCTCTTAGCAGCAGAAGTGGAGCATGCGGGAACATCAAATACCCTTTTAAAAGAAGCCTCAAACTCAGGGTAACTCAGCAGAGGCGTATCTAGTGAAAATGGCGCCTATGGCAAGCACTGAAACTGCGCCCCTGTCAACAAAAAAAAAACAAAAAAAAAGAAACAGCTAACAAAACTACAAGTCAAGCTCTTTAATCTTTCTATTAACAAATTATGGATTAGTACTACATAAACTGCCCAATGGATCAGTTCGCCCCTGGTCATTAAACATTCTACATTCAGTGAAAGTTCATGCACTGCAAAGTTTGCACTGCATGAACTTTCATTGAATGTAGAATGTTTAAGGAGCTTGTTGCACAAATCACTTTATAAACTTTATAATATCTATTTATTTAATCCATATTGAGCACTATTTGATTGTGTGTATATGCCAAGCAGAAGCAGCCAATCAAATATGGTGCTCAATATGGATTAAATTAATATGCACAGCCATAAATATCAGAAATTAAAGTGTAATAAAGTGGTTTGTGCAACAGCAGGTACTACTTTTAAATAGACTGAGAATGTGACTACAGCTGATGACCAGACTGCAAATGTGACTACAGGTGATGGCCAGACTGCGAATGTGACTACAGCTGATGACCAGACTGCGAATGTGACTACAGCTAATGACCAGACTGCGAATACAGGAGATGACCAGACTGCGAATGCGACATACTACAGGAGATGACCAGACTGCGAAAGCGACATACTACAGGAGATGACCAGAATGCGAATGCGACTACAGCAGATGACCAGACTGCGAATACGACTACAGCAGATGACCAGACTGCAAATACGACTACAGCAGATGACCAGATTGCGAATGCGACTACAGCAGATGACCAGACTGCGAATGCGACTACAGAAGATGACCAGACTGCGAATGCGACTACAGCAGATGACCAGACTGCGAATGCGACGTACTACAGGAGATGACCAGACTGTGAATGCGACATACTACAGCAGATGACCAGAATGCGAATGCGACTACAGCAGATGACCAGACTGCGAATGCGACTACAGAAGATGACCAGACTGCGAATGCGACTACAGCAGATGACCAGACTGCGAATGCGACGTACTACAGGAGATGACCAGACTGCGAATGCGACATACTACAGGAGATGACCAGAGACTGCGAATGCGACTACAGCAGATGACCAGACTGCGAATGCGACATACTACAGGAGATGACCAGACTGCGAATGTGACTACAGGAGATGACCAGAATGCGACTACAGCAGATGACCAGACTGCGAATGCAACCACAGCAGATGACCAGACTGCGAATGCGACTACAGCAGATGACCAGATTGCGAATGTGACATACTACAGCAGATGACCAGACTGCGAATGCGACATACTACAGGAGATGACCAGACTGCGAATGTGACTACAGGAGATGACCAGAATGCGACTACAGCAGATGACCAGACTGGGGATTGCGACTACAGCAGATGACCAGACTGCGAATGTGACTACAGCAGATGAACAGACTGCGAATGCGACATACTACAGGAGATGACCAGACTGCGAATGCGACTACAAGAGATGACCAGACTGCGAATGTGACTACAGGAGATGACCAGACTGCGAATGCGACTACAAGAGATGACCAGACTGCGAATGTGACTACAGCAGATGACCAGATTGCGAATGTGACATACTACAGCAGATGACCAGACTGCGAATGTGACATATTACAGGAGATGACCAGACTGTGAATGTGACATACTACAGGAGATGACCAGACTGCAAATGCGACTACAGCAGATGACCAGACTGCGAATGCGACTACAGCAGATGACCAGATTGCGAATGTGACATACTACAGCAGATGACCAGACTGCGAATGCGACATACTACAGGAGATGACCAGACTGCGAATGCGACTACAAGAGATGACCAGACTGCGAATGCGACATACTACAGCAGATGACCAGACTGCGAATGTGACTATAGCAGATGACCAGACTGCGAATGCGACATACTACAGGAGATGACCAGACTGCGAATGCGACTACAAGAGATGACCAGACTGCGAATGCGACTACAGCAGATGACCAGACTACGAATGCGACTACAGCAGATGACCAGACTGCGAATGCGACTACAGCAGATGACCAGACTGCGAATGCGACTACAGCAGATGACCAGACTGTGAATGCGACTACAGCAGATGACCAGACTGCGAATGTGACATACTACAGCAGATGACCAGACTGCGAATGCGACATACTACAGGAGATGACCAGACTGCGAATGCGACATACTACAGGAGATGACCAGACTGCGAATGCGACATACTACAGGAGATGACCAGACTGCGAATGCGACTACAGGAGATGACCAGACTGCGAATGTGACATACTACAGGAGATGACCAGACTGCGAATGCGACTACAGGAGATGACCAGACTGCGAATGTGACATACTACAGGAGATGACCAGACTGCGAATGTGACATACTACAGCAGATGACCATACTGCGAATGCGACTACAGCAGATGACCAGACTGCGAATGCGACTACAGCAGATGACCAGACTGCGAATGCGACTACAGCAGATGGCCAGACTGCGAATGCGACATACTACAGCAGATGACCAGACTGCGAATGCGGCTACAGCAGATGACCAGACTGCGAATGCGACTACAGCAGATGACCAGATTGCAAATGTGACATACTACAGCAGATGACCAGACTGCGAATGCGACATACTACAGCAGATGACCAGACTGCGAATGCGACATACTACAGCAGATGACCAAGTAGCCAGTTTTAAAATCTTTCAGCAATGCACAGCTATACAGGGGGATAAAGAACATTGTCAGGGAGGGTTTAGTAACACTGAGTCTATAGGTAGAAAGACCTACCTGACCAGCCGGGCTCACCTCTGAGGTCTGGAGGCGGAGCTTTCCGTGGTAAGGGCGGGGCTTACAGCGGTAGGGGCGGGGCTTGCGGCGGTGGGGGGCGGGAATATTCGTGGTCCAGGAGAGGCGATGTCAGTGCTCCGAGCACATACAGAGTACATGGGGCGGGGCAGGGCAGGGTCAGAGCGTCAGTGGAGCTCCCTGCCCGCCCCTCCCTGCTGACAGAGCCTCCCTCAGCCTAAACCGAGCCCGACAGCCATCTCATAGAACACCAGCGCCGTGATCCTGCAGACTGGCCATGGGGACGGGGGCTATATTAGTCTGGGAGGACAGGTGGGGGTTTTTTTTCCATGCAGAGGGTGGCTTTTTGCCGCCCCTTCCTCCCATGGCGCCCATGGCACTTGCCATGGCTGCCATACCTTAGATACGCCACTGTAACTCAGGACGACAGGGTTTTGCATGTCCCATAGAGGGTTTGCCCAGGCCAAGGCTCTCTCAGAAAGCAAAGAAATTACGAAGACTACTTTGCTTCTATCCGTGGGAAATGCCTAGGGCAGCCTCTCAAAGTATATCCCAATTTGGTTGAGAAACCCTCTGCATTGAACTAGATCGCCCCGAAATCGCTGAGGAAGTAGAGCGGAACCAGACATACCTCTTATAGTGAAAATACTCGAGGCGGGTGCCTGCACAGAGACAGTCTGCAACACAGGTTGTACTGGAACAGCCTCAGTGGGAGGATCCAGGTTATCAGTGCGAATGGCAAACTGATCCTGCTGATCCAATCTGGAAAGAATATTACCAATAAGTAGATTGCCTGCATCTTCTGAATTCATGGCCTTCTCCTACAGTCAGGAACCATGAATCAGACTGAGACAGAAGTGCAGTAAAAATAACACGTTTTACTAAAATGGTACAAAAAGAGCAAACGTAGTCAAAACATAGCCAGGGTTCGCTAACCAGAGTGGGTAGTCAGAACAAGCCAGTCAAACAGGAATCCAGAGATCAGCATAGAAAACACAGTAAACAGGATCAGGAACCAGAAGGGAGGTCAGCAAGGCAAACATCTTTTAACAGAAAAACACAACAGAGAGTATCCGGATATGTTGACCAGGTGAAGGCACAGGAGATCTGATCCAGGCAGGGCGAGCTGACGAGCAGGAAATGAAGACCGGGTGAGTCACTGTGGAATAAAGAGTGCTGGCAATTAACTGACAGCTGAGCACAGAGTTCTGAGAAGGAAGGGCTGAGCCCAGCCCTGACAGAATTCCATACACTCTGTAACTGATTACTCTGAAGGAGGACAAAATGTGCATCTGGAAGTGACATCTAGGATGCACAGGAAGTGCCAATGCAGCCATCTTCAATGTTGGTTTGCATGTGTTTTTTTACCGTTTTTTGTTTGTAAGTGTATGAGGAAAAATAAATGTCCTTTTTATTTGAACATACTGCACTATAGGGGCATTTAATAATCTCTTGTATGGACATCTTGGTTAACATCCCTGTGGATGAAACTATTAACCACTTGCCGACCGCCGCACGACGATGTACATCGACAGAGCGGCACGGGCAGGCAAAAGGGCTTACCTGTACGTCCTTGCCTGCCCGCGGACCCCCCCCCGGTGCCAGCGGCGGTCGGATCGAGGTCAGGGTCGATCAAAGGTGAGGGGGAGGCCACTCATTTGTGGCCAATGACAAGCTTCCTCAGCTTCTGTGAATGTAAACAGAAGCGGAGGAAGTGATGTCATCTCTCCTCGAGCCGGTCTTTTCGTCCGGCGCAGAGGAGAGAAGACATCCAAGTAAGTGCACCAACACTACACTAACAGTAGAACACGCAGGCACACTTGTCACCCCCCTGTCACCCCCCAGTCACCCCCTGATCACCCCCCTGTACCCCCTGTCACTCTGACACCAATAGCAGGTTTTTTTTTTTTTTCTGATTTATTGCATTGGTGTCAGTTTGTGTCAGTTACAAGTGTTAGGGCAGTTAGGTTAGCCCCCTTTAGGTCTAGGGTACCCCCCTTTAGGTCCAGGGTACCCCCCTAACCCCCCTAATAAAGTTTTAACCCCGTGATCAACCCCGTCACCAGTGTCACTAAGCGATCGTTTTTCTGATCGCTGTATTAGTGACACAGGTGACGCTAGTTAGGGAGGTAAGTATATAGGTTTGCTGTCAGTGTTTTATAGCGACAGGGACCCCCATATACTACCTACTAAAGGTTTTAACCCCTTGATTGCCCCCTAGTTAACCCTTTCACCAGTGATCACCATATAATTGTTACGGGTGACGCTGGTTAGTTGGTTTGTTTTTTGTAGTTTATTGTAGTTTATTACAGTTTTAGGGCACCCGCCGTTTATTACCTTATAAAGGTTTAACCCCCTAATTGCCCGGCGGTGATAGAAGTTAAGCTTTTAGGATCAGATAAGGTCTGCGTCGCCCCAGGCAGCGTCAGGTTAGCGCCAGTACCGCTAACACCCACGCACGCAGCATACACCTCCCTTAGTGCTATAGTATCTGAACGGATCGATATCTGATCCGATCAGATCTATACTCCCCAGCAGTTTAGGGTCCCCCAAAAAAACGCAGTGTTAGCGGGATCAGCCCAGATACCTGCTAGCACCTGCGTTTTGCTCCTCGGCCCAGCCCAGCCCACCCAAGTGCAGTATCGATCGATAACTGTCACAAAACACTAAGCACACATAACTGCAGCGTTCGCAGAGTCAGGCTTGATCCCTGCGATCGCTAACAGTTTTTTGGTAGCGCTTTGAATCAGTCACTGACAGTCAGGAGCTTTTTTGCCTGTGAGTCTCACTAGTGTACCCCTAAATTTAGAGCCCAAAATGGCAAATCGAAGGTACACTAGTGAAGAGGCCTACACGTTTCTGAGCATGACAGATAGTGAAGAGGAAATCATTCATCTGTCAAGTTCAAGCTCAGAATACGATCCTGTAGAGGACAGCGGCTCCATGACAGATAGCTCTGACGACGGAGTTGTGGTCCCTGCCAAGGTCAGGCTTACCAGACCCCGAACTTCTTCTTCTGTCCTTGAAGTGCAAGAACCGCAGGGCTCTCGTATGGAGCAGAGAAGTACTAGTGCCGCTACTCCTTCTGGTGAACTGGCAAGCACCAGCGGCCTAGTACACCCTGGTCGTACATCCAGCACTGCAGTATCACGTGGTGACGTGGCGAGTCCCATAAGTGCAGTTCAAGCTGGCGAGGTGGCAAGCACAACTAGTGTCCCGCTGCCACCAAGAAGACAAAGACAGGCCCGTCATGCCCATAGTGCCCTTCCTGCTGCATTCGCCAATCCGAATTGGGTACCCACCACTTCTGCAGCACCCGTACTTCCCCCATTCACTGGCCAACCCGGAATTCAGGTGGAAACAGTTGACTTTATGCCACTGGATTTTTATTCACTGTTTTTCACCGAAGATCTCTATAGATCTATTGTGGACCAAAGCAATTTGTACGCTGGTCAACACATCGCCGCTAATCCCCAGTCCTCCTTTGCCAGAGTTTGGAGACCAATTAAGGTCTCCGAATTTAAGATCTTTCTGGGCCTTTCCCTCAACATGGGCATAACCAAAAAGAGTGAGTTGCGGTCATATTGGTCCACTGACCCAATTCACCATATGCCCGTGTTCTCTGCTTCAATGACCAGGGCACGATACGAGCAGATTTTGCGGTTCATGCACTTCAACGACAATGAACTCTGTCATCCTCGTGGAGACCCTGCATACGATCGGCTCTACAAAATTCGGCCCCTCGTAAACCACTTCAACCAACGTTTTGCAGACTTGTTTACTCCCCATCAAGTTGTCTGCGTTGATGAGTCCCTGATTACGTTTTCTGGCCGCTTGTCCTTCAAACAGTACCTTCCCAGCAAGCGTGCCAGATACGGGGTCAAGATGTATAAGCTCTGTGACAGGGCCACAGGCTATACATGTAGATTTATGGTTTACGAGGGCAAAGATAGTCACGTAGAGCTGATAAACTGCCCTGACTACATAGGAAGCGCTGGCAAGATAGTGTGGGACTTGGTGTCACCCTTATTCGGAAAGGGGTACCACTTGTACGTGGACAATTATTATACGAGCGTGCCACTTTTTAGTCACTTGTTTGATCAGCAGATTGGAGCATGTGGCACCGTGCGACCTAATCGCCGGGGCTTTCCCCAGCGGCTTGTAGAGTCCCGTCTTAGGCTGGGGGAGAGAGCCTGCTTGAAGTATAATAATTTGCTCGCTATGAAGTGGAGGGATAAGAAGAATGTTTTCGTTCTCACCTCCCTTCATGCAGACACGACGACCCAAATTACTACGGCGACTGGTGTTGTGGAGAAGCCCCTCTGTGTCCACGAATACAACCTTAATTTGGGAGGGGTGGACCTCAGCGACCAGTTGTTGGCGCCGTACCTAATTGCCCGTAAGGCCAGACGCTGGTACAAAAAAGTGTCTGTTTATTTATTTCAATTGGCTTTGCTGAACGCTCATGTGCTATACAGAGCTTCAGGACGGACTGGATCCTTCCTTAAATTCCAGGAAGAGATCGTCAGAGCCCTTCTGTTTCCAGACGGTGCTCCACCTCACCTTCCCAATCCAAATGCAGTAGGCCGGCTGCATGAGAGGCATTTTCCTTATGTCCTCCAGAGTACCCCTACCCAACGAGCCCCCCAAAGAAAATGTCGTGTCTGCAGAAAGCGCGGATTTAGGCGTGACACCCGGTATTATTGTCCCTCCTGTCCTGGCAATCCTGGTCTTTGCATTGGTGAATGTTTTGAACGCTACCATACACTAGTTGAGTATTAGCGTAGGGTACAGCACTGCACAGACTAGGACACACTTCCACAGGGTCTCTCAAGATGCCATCGCATTTTGAGAGACCCAAACCTGGAACCGTTACAGTTTTAAAAGTTACAGTTATAAAAAAAAAAAAATACACAAAAAAAATATAAAATAAAAAAAACAAAAATAGTTGTCGTTTTATTGTTCTCTCTCTCTCTATTTTCTCTCTATTGTTCTGCTCTTTTTTACTGTATTCTATTCTGCAATGTTTTATTGTTATGTTTTATCATGTTTGCTTTTCAGGTATGTAATTTTTTTATAGTTTACTGTGTTTTAAACATTTTTTTGTTTTCAAGTACGCCATTCAGCTGCAGCGCGGATTTATTTATCTTGACAGCAACAGTGTTTGCTCCCACGATACATAAAGCCGTGACTCCAGCGCTGTCGGAGGTGATTTCACCACCACAGTTACATACTTCAGCATATATGCCGAAGCGTGGAGGCAGAAGTGGGTGGAGGAGCGATTTGCTCCTGCCTTTTGCGGGAGGATGCCCCCATGCTTCGGCATATATATATTTTAGGTAGGCACAGGTTGTGTTAAATGTTTTATTTTTTACTATGTTTTTTTTTTTGTATTTGCTTTGCAGGTATGGTAAGTATTACTGTTATACTGTAATGTTACTTTGTTTTTTGTTAACCATCATTTGCTTAGCAGGTACGCCATTCAGTTGCAACGCGGATTTATTTATCTTGACAGCAACAGCATTTGCTCCCACGATACATAAAGCCGTGACTCCAGCGCTGTCGGAGGTGATTTCACCACCACAGTTACATACTTCAGCATATATGCCGAAGCGTGGGGGCAGCAGTGGGTGGAGGAGCAATTTGCTCCTGCCTTTTGCGGGAGGATGCCCCCATGCTTCGGCATATATAAATGGTGCATGTATGCCCATCATTAGAAGTGGGTGGATGAAGGGAGGTATTCTAATGGTGGGCATACCCACCGATCAATATCTTTTTTTTGTTCAGCCCACAGGCTGCATGAAAAAAAAGTTTACAATATATGCCCAACAAGGACCAGCAACGTACTGGTATGTTGCTGGACTTTGAGTGGTTATACCAGAATGATGCCTGCAGGTTTAGGTATCATCTTGGTATCATTCTTTTCAGCCAGCGGTCGGCTTTCATGTAAAAGCAATCCTAGCGGCTAATTAGCCTCTAGACTGCTTTTACAAGTAGTGGGAGGAAATGCCCCCCCCCACCGTCTTCCATGTTTTTCTCTGGCTCTCCTGTCCCAACAGGGAACCTGAGAATGCAGCCGGTGATTCGGGCAGCTGACCATAGAGCTGATCAGAGACCAGAATGGCTCCAAACATCTCTATGGCCTAAGAATCCGGAAGCTACGAGCATTTCATGACTTAGATTTCGCCGGATGTAAACAGCGCCATTGGGAAATTGGGAAAGCATTTTATCACACCGATCTTGGTGTGGTCAGATGCTTTGAGGGCAGAGGAGAGATCTAGGGTCTAATAGACCCCAATTTTTTCAAAAAAGAGTACCTGTCACTACCTATTGCTATCATAGGGGATATTTACATTCCCTGAGATAACAATAAAAATGATTTAAAAAAAATAAAAATGAAAGGAACAGTTTAAAAATAAGATAAAAAATCAAAAAATTAATAAAAAAAAAAAAAAAAAAAAGCACCCCTGTCCCCCCCTGCTCTCGCGCAAAGGCGAACGCAAGCGTCGGTCTGGCGTCAAATGTAAACAGCAATTGCACCATGCATGTGAGGTATCATCGCGAAGGTCAGATCGAGGGCAGTAATTTTAGCAGTAGACCTCCTCTGTAAATCTAAAGTGGTAACCTGTAAAGGCTTTTAAAGGCTTTTAAAAATGTATTTAGTTTGTCGCCACTGCACGTTTGTGCGCAATTTTAAAACATGTCATGTTTGGTATCCATGTACTCGGCCTAAGATCATCTTTTTTATTTCATCAAACATTTGGGCAATATAGTGTGTTTTAGTGCATTAAAATTTTAAAAAGTGTGTTTTTTCCCCAAAAAATGCGTTTGAAAAATCGCTGCGCAAATACTGTGTGAAAAAAAAAATGAAACACCCACCATTTTAATCTGTAGGGCATTTGCTTTAAAAAAATATATAATGTTTGGGGGTTCAAAGTAATTTTCTTGCAAAAAAAAATAATTTTTTCATGTAAACAAAAAGTGTCAGAAAGGGCTTTGTCTTCAAGTGGTTAGAAGAGTGGGTGATGTGTGACATAAGCTTCTAAATGTTGTGCATAAAATGCCAGGACAGTTCAAAACCCCCCCAAATGACCCCATTTTGGAAAGTAAACACCCCAAGCTATTTGCTGAGAGGCATGTCGAGTCCATGGAATATTTTATATTGTGACACAAGTTGCGGGAAAAAGACAAATTTTTTTTTTTTTTTGCACAAAGTTGTCACTAAATGATATATTGCTCAAACATGCCATGGGAATATGTGAAATTACACCCCAAAATACATTCTGTTGCCTCTCCTGAGTACGGGGATACCACATGTGTGAGACTTTTTGGGAGCCTAGCCGCGTACGGGACCCCGAAAACCAAGCACCGCCTTCAGGCTTTCTAAGGGCGTAAATTTTTGATTTCACTCTTCACTGCCTATCACAGTTTCGGAGGCCATGTAATGCCCAGATGGCACAAACCCCCCCCCAAATGACCCCATTTTGGAAAATAGACACCCAAAGCTATTTGCTGAGAGGTATAGTGAGTATTTTGCAGACCTCACTTTTTGTCACAAACTTTTGAAAATTGAAAAAAGAAAAAAAAAATACGTTTTTCTTGTCTTTCTTCATTTTCAAAAACAAATGAGAGCTGCAAAATACTCACCATGCCTCTCAGCAAATAGCTTGGGGTGTCTACTTTCCAAAATGGGGTCATTTTGGGGCGGTTTTGTGCTATCTTGGCATTTTATGGCCTTCAAAACTGTGATGGGTAGTAAGGAGTGAAATAAAAAATTAACGCTCTTAGAAATCCTGAAGGCGGTGATTGGATTTCGGGGCCCCGTATGAAGCTAGGCTCCCAAAAAGTGCCACTCATGTGGTATCCCCATACTCAGGAGAAGCAGCAGAATGTATTTTGTGGTGTAATTCCACATATGCCCATGGCATGTTTGAGCAATATATCATTTAGTGACAACTTTGTGCAAAAAAAAAAAAAAAATTGTCACTTTCCCGCAACTTGTGTCAAAATATAAAATATTCCATGTACTCATCATGCCTCTCAGCAAATAGCTTGGGGTGTCTTCTTTCCAAAATGGGGTCATTTGGGGGGGTTTTGTGCCATCTGGGCATTTTATGGCCTTCAAAAATGTGATAGGTAGTGAGGAGTGAAATCACAACTTTACGCCCTTAGAAATCCTGAAGGCGGTGCTGGGTTTTCGGGGCCCCGTACGCGGCTAGGCTCCCAAAAAGTCCCACACATGTGGTATCCCCATACTCAGGAGAATCAGCAGAATGTATTTTGGGGTGCAATTCCACATAAGCCCATGGCCTGTGTGAGCAATATATCATTTAGTGACAACTTTGTGCAAAAAAAAAAAAAAATTGTCACTTTCCCGCAACTTGTGTCAAAAAATAAAATATTCCATGGACTCAACATGCCTCTCAGCAAATAGCTTGGGGTGTCTACTTTCCAAAATGGGGTCATTTGGGGGGGTTTTGTGCCATCTTGGCATTTTATGGCCTTCAAAACTGTGATAGGTAGTGAGGAGTGAAATCAAAAATTTATGCCCTTTGAAATCCTGAAGGCGGTGCTTGGTTTTCGGGGCCCCGTACGCGGCTAGGCTCCCAAAAAGTCCCACACATGTGGAATCCCCATACTCAGGAGAAGCAGCAGAATGTATTTTGGGGTGTAATTCCACATATACCCATGGCATGTTTGAGCAATATATCATTTAGTGACAACTTTGTGCAAAAAAAAAAAAAAATTGTCACTTTCCCGCAACTTGTGTCCAAATATAAAATATTCCATGGACTCAACATGCCTCTCAGCAAATAGCTTGGGGTGTCTACTTTCCAAAATGGGGTCATTTGGGGGGGGGTTTGTGCCATCTTGGCATTTTATGGCCTTCAAAACTGTGATAGGTAGTGAGGAGTAAAATCAAAAATTTATGCCCTTTGAAATCCTGAAGGCGGTGCTTGGTTTTCGGGGCCCCGTACGCAGCTAGGCTCCCAAAAAGTCCCACACATGTGGTATCCCCATACTCAGGAGAAGCAGCAGAATGTATTTTGGGGTGTAATTCCACATATGCCCATGGCATGTTTGAGCAATATATCATTTAGTGACAACTTTGTGCAAAAAAAAAAAAAAAATTGTCACATTCCCGCAACTTGTGTCCAAATATAAAATATTCCATGGACTCAACATGCCTCTCAGCAAATAGCTTGGGGTGTCTACTTTCCAAAATGGGGTCATTTGGGGGGGGGGTTGTGCCATCTTGGCATTTTATGGCCTTCAAAACTGTGATAGGTAGTGAGGAGTAAAATCAAAAATGTATGCCCTTTGAAATCCTGAAGGCTGTGCTTGGTTTTCGGGGCCCCGTACGCGGCTAGGCTCCCAAAAAGTCCCACACATTTGGTATCCCCGTACTCAGGAGAAGCAGCTGAATGTATTTTGGGGTGCAATTCCACATATGCCCATGGCCTGTGTGAGCAATATATCATTTAGTGACAACTTTTTGTAATTTCTTTTTTTTTTTTTTGTCATTATTCAATCACTTGGGACAAAAAAATAAATATTCAATGGGTTCAACATGCCTCTCAGCAATTTCCTTGGGGTGTCTACTTTCCAAAATGGGGTCATTTGGGGGGGTTTTGTACTGCCCTGCCATTTTAGCACCTCATGAAATGACATAGACAGTCATAAACTAAAAGCTGTGTAAATTCCAGAAAATGTACCCTAGTTTGTAGGCGCTATAACTTTTGCGTAAACCAATAAATATACACTTATTGACATTTTTTTTACCAAAGACATGTGGCCGAATACATTTTGGCCTAAATGTATGACTAAAATTGATTTTAATGGATTTTTTTTATAACAAAAAGTAGAAAATATCATTTTTTTTCAAAATTTTCGGTCTTTTTCCGTTTATAGCGCAAAAAATAAAAGCGGCAGAGGTGATCAAATACCATCAAAATAAAGCTCTATTTGTGGGAAGAAAAGGACGCAAATTTCGTTTGGGTACAGCATTGCATGACCGCGCAATTAGCAGTTAAAGCGACACAGTGCCAAATTGTAAAAAGTGCTCTGGTCAGGAAGGGGGTAAATCCTTCCGGGGCTGAAGTGGTTAAAGGAGCAGAGCGAGGATTGTGCCTGGATTCTGGAGCTTAGAAAGGCACAGTGCCTTGAAAAAGTATTCTTACCTCCACATTTTGTCATGTTTCAACCCAAAACATAAATATATTTTATTGGGATTTTATGTGATAGGCCAACATAAAGTGGCACATACCGTATGTATCGGTGTATAACACGCACCCTAATTTTAAGAGGGAAGTTTCAAGAAAAAAACATATGTAGCAATAACTCACGGTGGAGCTGCTGGTTTAAAGTGGGTTGTTACCGTCACCTTTGTTACCTCAATTTCACCGGAACCGGGTCTAGGGTCCCATTGAGTTTAATACCGGACAGTGTAGACTCCAGACTCTTGAGTATCTTTTCCAATGCTTTAATAAAGAGCAACTGAAGGAAGTAGCAGGAAAGGGGTAGAAGGAAAATTGCAGGGAACTTCAAATACCTTTTCTTGATGTAATACTAGGAATTGGAATCTTGTAGATAAATGTACTCTCCTTTTAGAGTTGAATATTTGCCCGCCTGGATAGGTTTCTCTCACTAACCTAGCAACCGGCACGCAGCACGAACAAAAGTCTCTGCCACAGACTTGAATGGAATAGAAACCCGTACGATCCTCTGCCACAGGATGGTTTACGATGGATAGCAAACACAGCACTAGAACCTTTAAGCCGACCCGGCAGCACTATGTGGTAGGTTAACTTTAGGATGCGTCCTCCAACTGAGTCACCAGGCCCCTCTCCAGACCAGCACTCTGCATGATCCTTCCATGACGGGTCCTCCACCTGGGATCTTCTCAGCTGTCCAGTTTCTTCCCGTAGGACAGACAGCACAGGACCATTCTCTCGTGGCTGTGGTAGGCCCCAGACAGGCTTCTGGGCCCACCCACACGCTGCAGCAACTTGGTCCTCCCGGCCGGAGAACACGCGGTAGTACTCCTAACACATACCTGTCGGCCAGGAGGGCCAGCAGGTGGAACGAAACAGACCCTAAAACATGGCGTCTGTCCCATAAATACCCTCCCCCAGAATGCAACTCGGAGGACCACCTCCACCGAGTTATCTCCAGGACAGAAGAGCACCCATACACTTCAGTGCGTTGCATCTCCAACACTGACCCATGGCGACAACGACACCCACAGGCACAGTGTGAAACTACATGCAACACAGCCAAACTGGAACAGAGGCTAAATCTGACTATGTATCAAACAGATAACCCACTAAATTTATCTATAGGCAGTAGATAAAAATCTACCAGCGCTACACATATTTTTAAAATAAACAATTTTGAAGCAAATTAAGGGTCAGTGCCCATCAATGTCCATCTGCAGCCTGATTAATGTCCTCAATGAAGCCTAAATAAAGTCCTCAATGCAGCCTGATCAATGCATCAATGCAGCCTGATTATTGTCCTCAATGCAGCCTAAATAAAGTCCTCAATGCAGCCTGATCAATGCCTTTTTTTAAACGACCATCATTTGCAGCCTCACCATCTCCCTCACCAGCAGCCTGAATCAGGAAATCAATGAGCCGTCTTCTCCTCTCCACTCGGCTCTCATGTCACACACACACAGTCCCGCCTTCGCCATTGGCATTGGACCAGCTCCTGTGATAGGCAGAACACTGGTCCAATGCCGGTGGCGAAGGTGGTACTGTTTGTGTGACGTGAGAGCCGAGTGAGAGCCGTGGAGCCGAGTGGAGAGGAGATGATGGCTCAGTGAGGTACGCTGTCGGCGTATAACACGCACCCCTGATTTGCCCCCGATTTCCAGGGGGAAAAAGTGTGTGTTATACGCCGATAAATACGGAAATTGTGAAGTGAAAGGAAAATAATAAATGGTTTTCCAATTATTTTACATAAAAATATGTGAAAAGTGTGGCGTGCATTTGTATTCAGCCCCCTTTACTCTGATACCCCTAACTAAAATTTAGTCTAACCAATTGGGTTCAGAGGTCATATAATTAGTAAATAGAGTCCACCTGTGTGTAATATAATCTCAGTATAAATACAGCTGTTCTGTGAAGCCCTCAGAGGTATGTTAGAAAATCTTAGTGAACAAACAGCTTCTTGAAGACCAAGGAACACACCAGACAGGTCAGGGATAAAGTTGTGGAGAAGTTTAAAGTAGGGTTAGGTTATAAAGAAATATCCCAAGCTTTGAACATCTCACTGAGCACTGGTGCGCAGTCATGTTGGAACAGGAAGGGGCCATCCCCAAACTGTTCCCACAAAGTTGGGAGCATGAAATTGTCCAGAATAACTTAGGAGTTCCCTTCTCTGGAACTAAGGGGCCAAACCCAACCCCTGAAAAACAACTCCACACCTTAATCCCCCCTCCACCAAATGATTTGGACCAGTGCATATGGATGAACGAGTTTGGGGTAGAAGAACTTGACTGGCCTGCACAGAGTCCTGACCTCAACCCGATAGGACACCTTTTGGATAAATTAGAGAGGAGACTACGAGTTAGACCTTCTCATCCAACATCAGTGCCTGACCTTACAAATGCGCTTCTGGAAGAATGGTCAAACATTCCAATAGTGACACTCCTAAACCTTGTGGACAGCCATCCCAGGAGAGTAGAAGCGGTTATAGCTGCAAAGGGTGAGCCAACTCAATATTGAACTCTAGGGACTAAGACTGCCATTAAAGTTCATGTGCGTGTAAAGGCAGGTGTCCCAATACTTTTGACAATATAATGTATATATTTACAGTTGTGCTCATAAGTTTGCATACCCTGGCAGAATTTATGATTTCTTTGCCATTTTTCAGAGAGTATAAATGATAACACAAAAACATTTCTTTCACTCATGGTTAGTGTTTGACTGAAGCCATTTATTATCAATCAACTGTGTTTACTTTTTTTAAATCATAATGACAACAGAAACTACCCAAATGAACCTTATCAAAAGTTTACATACCCTGGTGATTTTGGCGTAATAACATGAACACAAGTTGACACAAAGGGGTTTGAATGGCTATTAAAGGTAACCATCATCACCTGTGATCTGTTTGCTTGTAATTAGTGTGTTTGTATAAAACGTCTATGAGTTTCTGGAGTTTCATCTCTCATCCAGTGCTGCACTGACGTTTCTGGATTCTGAGTCATGGGGAAAGCAAAAGAATTGTCAAAGGATCTGCATGAAAAGGTTGTTGAACTGTATAAAACAGGAAAGGGATATAAAAAGATATCCAAGGAATTGAGAATGCCAATCAGCAGCGTTCAAACTCTAATCAAGAAGTGGAAAATGAGGGATTCTGTTAAAACCAAACCACGGTCAGGTAGACCAACTAAAATTTCAGCCACAACTGCCAGGGATGGAAAGAAAACCCCACAAATAACTTCAGGTGAAATGCAGGACTCTCTGAAAACATGTGGTGTGGCTGTTTCAAGATGCACAATAAGGTGGCACTTGAAGAAAGATGGGCTGCATGATTGAGTCACCAGAAGAAAGCCATTACTGCGCAAATGCCACAAAGTATCCCGCTTACAATACATCAAACAGCACAGAAACAATCCTCAAACCTTCTGGCACAAAGTCATTTGGAGTGATGGGACCAAAATTTAGCTTTTTGGCCAAAACCATAAACGCTACATTTAGAGTCAACAAGATCTATGATGAAAGGTACACCATTCCTACTGTGAAACACGGAGGTGGTTCGCTGATGTTTTGGGGATTTGTGAGCTACAAAGGCACAGGGAGTTTGGACAAAATTGATGGCAAGATGAATGCAGCATGTTATCAAAAAATACTGGAGGAGCATTTGCATTCATCAGCCAGGAAGCTGCGCATGGGAAGTACTTGGACATTCCAACATGACAATGATCCAAAACACAAGGCCAAGTCTACCTGTCATTGGCTACAGCAGAATAAAGTGAAGATTCTGGAGTGGCCATCTCAGTCTCCTGACCTCAATATCATTTTCAAATGTGGGGGGGGATGGGACTTTGAATGAGGCTCCATCCCTATTGTATATAGAAGAGGAAGGAAAAGTGGGACTTTGGATGAGATGGATGACCTTGTGGAGGCAAGTTGAAAAAATGCAAATTTTATTAATAAAGAACGTTTTATGCAATAAAGTATGGCAATGGTTCAAGGCCACATGTACAGTAAATATGCTGATTCATATTGAATCCACCCACACAGGACATACAGGTGTGGCATGGGTAAAAAATTACATAGGTGTAGTAATTCAAAACAATTCATTGTTATATTTCATAGGATATGTTCATATAAATACATATCACATAAAGAACAGCACTAGCAGCAACAATGTGAATTTTTTTAAAAATAGGACCATAATAAATAAATATATGAATGTCAAAATTGGTAATCTGCTGCAGACCAGGATCGATATGTCCATTACAGACATAGGTCAGCATCACGTATGACCGACACGTTTCGTGTAGAGACATTCTTCAGGGGCGGATGCTCAAGTATGTCTACAGAGTGTAAAAAAAAAAATAATAATATTAGTCTATTTCTGATTAGTAATATAGAGGAAAGGCAAATTAGCCCACCAAAGGGTCCAATGCAGTGGAGTGCTGTGACCATGCAATCAAGGTCCCCAGAATAGTCTTCTCTGGGAGCTGAGGTACTCACAGCCGTGTGTAACAGGGCGCCCTGTTCTGCGTGTGACGTCATGCTTGACGCCAGCATGCAGCGCACGTGATTTTCACCTCAGCTGCCTTGGTGGGGAATACAGGCTTCTGCGGAGGGCGGTGATTACCACCTCCGCCGGAGCCCCTCCCAGCCCACGCTATGCTAGCGTGATGCTGGTACAAGCCGGCGCGCACGTGTGTGGGGCTCCTATAAACGGCCTCCCCTGACACTATTTTCACTGCCTCACGTTCCAGACATCACATTGCAGTTCAGCACTTCACTCCAGGTTCAAGCCTTGTCCTCACACGTGAGTCATTCATTAGGTCCACATACACTTCTTCACGTCACCTCTGTTTTTTCCCATTTTGTTTGTTTTTCACCGTTTCTTTTCTTCCTTTCTCTCACCACTCACCATTTTTACATTCCTTTTTTGTCACGTCAGTCTACGATCACATTGTCCACATATTTTACAATATAATTCATTTTTACATAATTTTTACACATTTTTTCATTCATTTTTTGTTTATTCATTCACATAGTCCCATATACACTTTTTTTTAGATCACTCCAGGTTACCATCCCGGGTCACCCTGGTCTTTCACCCATGCACCAGCCTTTGTGTCTTGGACCATCGGGAGGTTCTGCTGTGGGCGCCCTGTTACACACGGCTGTGAGTACCTCAGCTCCCGGAGAAGACTATTCTGGGGACCTTGATTGCATGGTCACAGCACTCCACTGCATTGGACCCTTTGGTGGGCTAATTTGCCTTTCCTCTATATTACTAATCAGAAATAGACTAATATTATTATTATTTACTGTACATGTGGCCTTGAGCCATTGCCATACTTTATTGCATATAACGTTCTTTATTAATAAAATTTGCATTTTTTCAACTTGCCTCCACAAGGTCATCCATCTCATCCAAAGTCCCACTTTTCCTTCCTCTTCTAGACCTCAACATCATTGAGCCACTCTGTAGAGATCTCAAAAGTGCAGTTCATGCAAGACAGCCCAAGAATGTACAGGAACTGGAAGCTTTTTGCCAAGAGGAATGGGCAGCTTTACCATCTGAGAAGATAAAGAGCCTCATCCACAAATCCCACAAAAGAATTCAAGCTGTCATTGATGTTAAAGGGGGCAATAAACGGTATTAAGAACTGGGGTATGTAAACTTTTGATCAGAGTCATTTGGGTAGTTTCTGTTGTCATTATGATTTAAAAAGAGTAAACACAGTTGATTGATAATAAATGGCTTCAGCCAAACACTAACCACGAGTGAAAGAAAAGTTGTTGTGTTATCATTCATATTCTCTGAAAAATGGCCAAGAAATAATAAATTCTGCCAGGGTATGTAAAACTATGAGCTATGTACAACTGTGTGTATGTTTGTGTGTGTGTGTGTGTGTGTGTGTGTGTGTGTGTGTGTGTGTGTGTGTGTGTGTGTGTGTGTGTGTGTGTGTATATATATATATATATATATATATATATATATATATATATATATATATAAAGAACATACAAAGATATGTATTTCTCATGATGCTACTATAATCTCAAACTTTACTGTTAGGGTTTACACTAATGTTGATACACTGAATGTAAAGTTTTGCACTTGGGGGCTAAGAATATACATCCATTATACATACGAGGAGGAGAACAATTGGGGAATCAATGGTGGAGAATGATTTGGGTGTTCTGGTAGATCATCAGCTTAACCACTTGATTACTGGGCACTTAAACCCCCTTCCTAACCAGACCAATTTTCAGCTTTCGGTGCTCTCACATTTTGAATGACAATTACTCAGTCATGCAACACTGTACCCATACAAAGTTTTTGTCCTTTTTTCACACAAATAGAGCTTTCTTTTGGTGGTATTTAATCATCGCTGGGTTTTTTATTTTTTGCGCTATGCAAGAAAAGACTGAAAATTCTTTGTTTTTGTTATAAAATTTTGCAAATTTGTAATTTTTCTTCATAAATTTTGGGTCAAATTTATACTGCTACATATCTTTGCTAAAAATAACTAAAATTGGTGTATATTATTCGGTCTTTGTGAAAGTTATAGAGTCTACAAGCTATGGTGCCAATCTCTGAAAATTGATCACACCTGATGTACTGATGGCCTATCTCATTTCTTGAGACCCTAACATGCCAGGAATGTACAAATACCCCCCCCCATGACCCCTTTTTGGAAAGTAAACATTCCAATGTATTTAGTAAGAGGCATGGTGAGTTTTTTGAAGTAGTAATTTTGTCCCACAATTCTTTTTAAAATAAAGATATATTTTTTTTCCACAAAATTTTCATATTAGCAGGTTATTTCTCACACACAGCATATGCATACCACAAATTACACCCCAAAACACATTCTATTATTCCTCCTGAGTATGATGATACTACATGTGTGAGACTTTTACACAGCCTGATCACAAACAGAGGCCCAACATGTAGGGAGCACCTTCAGGTGTTCTAGGAGCATAAATTACACATCTAATTTCTTGCACTTTTGAAGGCCCTGGAGCACCAGGACAACGGAAACGCCCCAAAAATGACCCCATTTTGGAAAGAAAATATCCCAATGTATAATCTATGAGGCATATTGAGTCTTTAGAACATTTAATTTATTTTACAAGTTTTTGGAAAATGTGGAAACAAAATGAAAACGCATTTTTTTTTTTTTTTTTACACAAAGTTGTCCATTTATACAATATTTCTAACACATAGCATGTACATAGCAAAAATTACACCCCAAAATATATTCTCCTACTCCTCCTGAGTATGGTGCTAGTTTTCTACAGCCTGGCCAAATTCAGAGGCCCAACATGCAGGGAGCAGCATCAGGTGTTCTAGGGGCATACATTTCTCAAATCTAATTTGACTACCAATTACACTTTTGTGAAGCATTGTAGTGGCATGGATGAGAACTGATGTGGCATAGATGAACATGAATGGGAATGGATGAGCCGTGGATGGGTATGGCTGAGCATCGTTGAGCCATAAATGTGGATGGCTGAGTATGGCTGAGTATGGATGGGATGGCTGAGTATAGATGGGATGGCTGAGTACGGCTGAGTATGGCTGGGTATGGCTGAGTATGGCTGAGTATGGCTGGGTATGGCTGAGTACAGCTGGGTATTGCTGAGTATCGCTGGGTATTGCTGGGTATGGCTGAGTATGGCTGGGTACGGCTGAGTATTGCTGGGTATGGCTGAGTATGGCTGAGTATGGCTGGGTATGGCTCGGTATGGCTAAGTATGGCTGGATTCGGCTGGGTATGGCTAATAATGGATAGCTGAGCATGGATGGATGGATGAGTATTGTTGAGTATGGGTGGCTGAGCATGGATGGATGGATGAATATAACAGAGGGATGGCTGAGCATGGATGGATGGATGAGTATGACAGAGGGATGGCTGAGCATGGATGGATGGATGAGTATGGCAGAGGGATGGCTGAGCATGGATGGATGGATGAGTATGGCAGAGGGATGGCTGAGCATGGATGATTATTGCCGAGTGTGGATGGCTGAGCATGGATGGATGGATGAGTATTGCTGAGTGTGGATGGCTGAGCATGGATGGATGTGTATGACAGAGGGATGGCTGAGCATGGATGGATGGATGTGTATGACAGAGGGATGGCTGAGCATGGATGGATGGATGTGTATAACAGAGGGATGGCTGAGCATGGATGGATGGATGAGTATCGCTAAGTATGAATGGCTGAGTATGAATGGATGAGTATCACAGAGGGGTGGCTGAGCATGGATAGATGGATGAGGCTGCAATAGGCACACAGCAGCGCTGTGGGCACTACAGATCCAGCCCACAGCGCTGCTGCAACCCATCTCTCCCCTCTCCGCTCACACAGTACCAAGCAGTACAGATTTGACAGAGCGATCACGTGGTAAACGGCCGCTGTTAACTGCCATTTACCGTGATGCGCTGGGTCCAGAGGATACTCCCGTGTGCATGCCCCAGGGGGCGCTCAGGAGCGTAATTTTGGTAAACTTCAATGTACACCCTCCCAGAGTTATCGAGCTGCGCTGTAGCCATCATTCGGCTATGGCGTGGTGGTTAAGTGGTTAATAATAATAATATGCAATTCCAAGCTGCGGTTTCTAAAGCGAGCAAAGTCCTTTCTTGTATTAACTGCTAGCTGACATAGCTGCGCAAATCGCCGTAGCTATATGTCACTCCTTTAAGACATCATAGTAGGTGCTTGCCCATCGTGTGTCCCCGGAACCGATGCGCGTGCAGGCACCGCACCGATCGCTTGTGACTGAACGAGAATGGGGATGTGTGTGTGTAAACACAAATCCCGGTTCCTCTGTTCATACCAAGTATGAACACCAATCAGTCTTCTCCCCCAGTCAGTCCCATCCCCCCTATGGTTAGAACACACCTAGGGAACACATTTAACCCCTTGATCGCCCCCTAGTGTTTAACCCCTTCCCTGCCAGTGACATTTATACAGTAATCAGTGGCTATTTATAGCGCTGATCGCTGTATAAATGTCAATGGTCCCAAAATGTGTCAAAAGTGTCCGCTCTGTCTGCCGAAATGTCACAGTCCTGATAAAATTCGCAGATCATCACCATTACTAGTAAAAAAAAATTATAAAAATTACATAAATGTATCCCCTATTTTGTAGATGCTATAACTTTTGCGCAAACCAATCAATATACGCTTATTGCGATTTTGTTTTATCAAAAATAAATAGAAGAATATATATATCGGCCTAAACTGATAAAGAAATTAGTTTTTTGTTTTTTGGGATATTTATTATAGCAAAAAATACAAAATATTGTGTTCTTTTCAAAATTGTCGCTCTTTTTTTGTTTAAAGCATTATATGAAGCTGTTAAAGCTGTTATATTATGATGCTGTACTGCCCTGGTGACAGTACATATAAAAACATTTTTTTTTTTGTTTCTTAATTTTCCCAAAAATTATGCCTAAAAAATTACAACTTCAAAAACCCGCCATGCCTCTTACTAAATAAGGAAAGGGAAGGACGGCACTCAGGGTGATATCCAAAATTGTATTTCTTTATTAAATACATATACAAAGCTGTAAAACAGCCTGCGTGTTTCAGACGTTAGTCCTTAGTCATGGCCATCCTGAGTGCCGACAATCCCTTTCCTTATTCTGGTACATTGGAGGTGTCAGCAGCCTCAAGGTCTGAGCACCGGGCAGAGATTTTACGTGGGAAGGGTGCAGTGCCTATACACCTGTTTTTCTTGGATGCCTCTTACTAAATACCTTGGACTGTCTACATTCCAAAAAAGGGGTCATTTGGGGGATATTTATCTACTTCCCACCCGGCCAATGTACATAAACGGCCGGGTGGGTGCTCTCTCCTTCTGAGTGGACGTTCAGGAACATCCCTCAGAAGGAGCGGGATCGCGCGCGCGCGTGCCCGCGCAGCGGCGCGATCCCGATGCGCTCGTGTCACCCGGACACGGCGCATCTCGGATCGGCAGGAGGGCTCTGTGATTGGCCCTCCTGATCACATGACGGCCGTGTCCAATCACAGCCGCCATGTGATGTAAACACAGCCGGTTGCTAGGCGATCAGCTCTCCTCTCCTCACACGGAAGTTGTCGCTGAGGAGGAGAGGAGAGGGGATCGCTGCAGCCGGCTGATGATCAGTGAGTATGAGCTGTTTTTTACAGCTTTTTACTCACTGATCACCAGCCTAGTGTCAACACACATGTAAATACATACATGTAATTCACACACATGTCCCCACATAATGTAAACACACACACATGTCCCCACATAATGTAAAACACACATGTTTCCAAAACACATGTCCCCAAATAATAAAAAAAGCTGTCCCCCACATATGTCCCACTAAAATCACATGTCCCAATGGTAATCTGCACACATATGTACGTGATCACCTGCACACATCTGTACATGATCATTTGCGTACATATGTCCGTGATCACACAAACCAATTATTATACACTTAACAGGATTTTTTTTATCAAAAACATGTAGCAGAATACATTTTGGCTCAAATTTATGAAAAAATTCGATTTTACTGGATTTCTTTTAAAACAGAAAAAAGAAAATATTGTTTTTTTTCCAAATTTCCACTATTTTTGCGCTTATATCGCGAAAAAAAAATAACGGAGTCGTGAATAAATACCACCAAAAGAAAGCTCTATTTGTGCAAACAAAATGATAAAAATTTCATTTGGGTACAGCGTAGCATGACTGAGTAATTGTCATTAAAAGTGTGAGAGCGCTGAAAGCTGAAAATTGGTCTGGGAAGGAAGGGGGCGAAAGTGCCTAGTATTGAGGTGGTTATACTGTCCTGACATTCTAGGGCCTTTAGGAAATGAGGCTGTCAGTACATCAGGACTGATCATTTTTCAGATATATACCATAGTTTGTGGACTCTATAACTTTCCTAATATACACTGATTGGGTTATTTTCACCAAAGAAATGTTTTTGCCTGAATTTATGAAGAAAGATTATTTATTTGCAAAATTTTATACGAGAAACAAAGAAAAACTTTTTGTTTTCTTTAAATGTTTGGTCTTTTTTCATTTATTTAGAAAAAAAAACAAGTGTAGATTAAATACCACCAAAAGAATGTTCTAGTTGTGTGAACAAAATGATAAAAATTTAGTTTGGGTACAGTCTTGCATGACCGGGCAATTGCTATTCAAAATGTGACAGCGCTGAAAGCTATTGGAGTGGTTAATGGTAACAATAACATCCCAAACAGGATGATTAGATTTTTGGGGTAGATTAGTTTATGAAATACAAATTGTTTTTCCTTCAAGTAGGCATTACTTTTATTCTTGACACAAAAATCAGATGCAAATCAGACAAATTAATCTGTCTCTTATATGTTAGGTCACTTCTCCGTGCAACCATTAAAGAATGCCAATATGATGACAACATAGTACATACATACCTAGACTGAAAGGGTTTGTTTGCCACATTCATTCTCTTCAGATGCAAGTCTAGTTTAAAACTAGGATTAACCGGTTATTAATCGGTTATTGTACACAGACAGGTAGAGGAGACGGGAAGGAGGGGCACCACTGTGTGAGCTGCACTGATCTGAGGACTGCAGTAAGTTTACTATGAATGGAGAGCTACAGGGGAGAGAGACAGTGACTAGGAAGGGGGTGGAGGGGGGCAGGTAAAAAAGGGTGTACACATGGAGGAATGATTTGGGGGGTTGAGGGTAAGAGTATATTAACCGGGGGGTACTTTTGGAGAGGAGAGGACTTGTGCTAGAAGGAGGAGCGAATTTAAAATCTCCCCACCCCACCTTCTAGAACAATTCCTCTAATCCCAGAGCACCCCCCAGCATATATCTGACTCCTACCTCCAACCCACCTTCTATTACAAGCCCTCTCACCTCCCAAAGCAATCCCCAGTACATATCATCTCCCCCACCTCACCTTGTAGCACAAGTCCTCTCGCCTTCCAGAACATACTCGACCCCACACCCCCAAGCCACCTTCTAGCACAAGTCCTCTCCCCTCCCAGAGCACCCCCCTGCATATATTCAGCCACCCCAATCCACCTTCCAGCACAAGTCCTCTCCCATCCCAAAGTAACCCCCAGCACATATCAAAAACCTGGATTTTGTTTAACCATGCTCCCAATGTAAAGTTTGACCGCATCCACTGTTTTGCCACTGAGTGAGCAGATTACGCCTCCAGAATGTTTGTCAGTGCGGCCTGTATTCTCAACCAGGGGTGTATGGGACATCACAGCGCAGTTCAGTAGATGGTGATAACAATAAACAGTACAAATAGAGGGGGGTCTCCCTAATAGGGGCATAGATAGCCATAAGAACTTGACAGGTGTTCTAATCCCTCTCAATGCTATCTAAAATTTAATCCAAAAGTATTGTCCACTTTAACTGTGGCCTTGGACATCCCCAGTGTGCTGCATATAATATACAGAAGACTGTCAGAGACTGTGGACATACTACAAGAAGAAAGAGACAGAGACTGTGGACAGTTACATGAAATGGCTAGAGTTCACCACCATTAAGATCACTTTACATATCAATGGTTCCACTCCCAGTACTTGAAAATGTACCTGAGAACTGCACAATAAACACATAAATAGGGCTCCCAGGCCCCAGGTTGAGCACAAGAGCTCTTGGGTTAATGCATACAGAAACTACTTAGCCTACCAGTTGGTCTTTGGTCTGTGGAAGCAAACCAGGAAGAACTCCCTAAAATAGGGATAAAGCATAAAAATTAATTGGTTCTGATGGTATGTGAACTCTATGACCTTAGTGTTACACCACTAGACACCTAAACTGTTGTGCTCAGTCTCAAATATTTCCATAAAACAAGACGAAGTTCTTCATTTCTTAAGCTGTAAATTAATGGATTAAACAATGGGGTCAGTACAGTATACAGAATTGATAAGAACTTGTTATTATTAATAGAGTTTCTTTGGTAAGGTACCATATATATTACAATCAGAGGACCATAATATGAACATACTGAAGCCAAGTGTGAGCTGCAAGTGGAGAAGGCCTTTTGCCGCCCAGCAGAAGAGGAGATCTTGAAGATGGTGATAAAAATATAGATGTACGTCCAGATGATGAACGAAAATGAGGAGGCTACAACAGGGACGGAGAGTATGACAACTTCTGTTCTCACCATGAAGGTGTCTGAACAAGAAAGGGCCACAAGAGGATCAAAGTCACAAAAGAAATGGTCAATGGTGTTAGACCCACAAAATTCCAGCTGACAAAGAAGAATTACAGTTGTTAAGACAACTGTAAAACAAAGAAACCAGGTGACAGAAACAAGAGTTCTGCATAACTGGAGGTTCATTATATCTGCATATCTCAAAGGGTTACAGATGGCCATGTACCGATCATAAGACATTATTGTAAGAAGAACAGACTCTACACTGCCTGAGGCAATATAGACATAGAACTGGATAATGCATCCTGCAAGAGACATGATGCTACCGTTTCTCAATAAGACATGAAGCATGTTTGGGGTAATATTAGTGGTAAACAAAATTTCAGAGATGGAAAGATGTTTGAGAAAGTAAAACATAGGGTATTGTAGCCGTTGGCTTGTAGAGACAAGTGTAATAATGAGGAAATCACCGGTTAAAGTTATTAAATATGCCATGAGAAACAAAGCAAAAAATATGGGAATACAAGGTCCACAACTCCTAAAACCAAGTAGAGAAATTTCTGTGATGGTCTTGTTACCAAACATTCTATATTAAATATGGTGGTCATACAGAGCCGTCTGTTGGGATATTATTGGAAGTTTGGAGTTCCTCAGAGGATTCTGTAAAAAAAAAAAAAAAAAAGTTGCATAAATATTTATTAAAAAAAATTCATAAGGCTCGCACTTGGCCTCAACTAAAGCAAGACTGCTGCATCAAATAGTAGCTGATTACTGGGCCACACAAATTCTATAAAAAATATTAATGGTGTGCTATCTCAAATAACGAAATGTGAATATAGAAGTCAGAAATAGTTTAAAGTGTTTATAACGTCACTTTTTTGTGACTTTACATGTATCCCATGCAGATATGCTGCCATTAACAAAAGTGTAAGTGTTTGTTAGAAATGAAAAGGCGAAATACCTTTTCTGACACCGCAGCCGTGCGGTCACTTGATCCCCCTGTGCTGGCCGGCCCTGATCTATAGAGAGAAGCGGGAGGGGCCGAGATTGCCTTATGACGTCAGCCGACCAGCAAAGGGGAATTCCGGCCCCTTCGGCTTCTCACCATAGATCAGCACATGGGGATCATGTGACCGCACGGGTGCGGTGTCAGAAAAGGAATTTCGCCTTTTCATTTCTAACAAACACTTATGCCCTGTACACACGGTCGGACATTGATCGGACATTCCGACAACAAAATCCATGGATTTTTTCCGACGGATATTGGCTCGAACTTGTCTTGCATACACACGGTGGCACAAAGTTGTCGGAAAATCCGATCGCTCTGAACGCGGTGACGTAAAACACGTATGTCGGGATTATAAACGGGGCAGTAGCCAATAGCTTTCGTCTTTTAATTTATTCTGAGCATGCGTGGCACTTTGTGTGTCGGATTTGTGTACACACGATCGGAATTTCCGACAACGGATTTTGTTGTCGGAAAAATTTTATAGCAAGCTCTCAAACTTTGTGTGTCGAAAATTCCAATGGAAAATGTGTGATGGAGCCCACACACGGTCGGAATTTCCGACAACAAGGTCCTATCACACATTTTCCGTCGGAAAATCCGACCGCGTGTACAGGGCATTACACTTTCGTTAATGGCAGCATATCTGCATGGGATACATTGATATGTAGGGCAAGCTCTGTGCTGTTGTTATTCATGCTTTAAGGAACAGTATCTTAGTTTTTTGGGGATTTCAATGGGTTTTCTTTATTGGAAGCATATGATTAGAGCCTGAGGCTCTAATTGGCTTAAAAAAAGGGTGGGCTCAGGGCGCAGAGCACTGCGTCCTTAGTCCACCCAGTTGTGTGACAATAGCGAATTAATATTCATTATTGTCTGCCTGATTCTCCTCCAATTCTCCAATTCTCCACCAATCAGGAAGCGGGTCCTGAGAACAAATTGGCCTGGGAGTCTTAGGACTCCCGGCCAATTGGGTCTCAGGCCCCATTTCTGTTCGGCTGGGAGGAGAAGCAACATCTGTTGGGCCGGGAGGAGAATCCCCGGCTCTTCCCTCGGCTGGAGTGAAGAGCAGCAGCCCTACCCCTTGTCCTCTCTACTCATCATCTCCTAAGGTAAGGCCGCCTTCCCGTCCATATCTCGTGAGAGGGGGGTGGCAGGGGCAGCGACGTTGCGAGTGAGGGGTGTTTATTTGAAACCCCCACAAAAATATTGACCACCAGTCACCACTGCTAGAAGGTCATTTGCCTCTGATGAGTCATATAAACCACTGGCGTGGGAGCACTGGAGCACTTTATTTGTTACTGGCTGAAGCACTGTGGCACTTTGCAAAATAGAAATTCACAGAAAATAAAAGAAAAGGACTCACATACAGTATATTTTCTAAGAGCACTTTTATTTTTGACACAATATTAAAGTGTTTAAAGGGACACTATCGACTACTTTTAGGCTGCCTCGATGGTTGTACTTTCAATATTTCCAGTTACAGCATGCAATACGTTCCCAATTTACAAACCCCCCAAGCTTGAATCTGACCCAATAGAGAAGCTCCTAGCACAGGAATCTTTGAGTAAGCCCCTGTCCGTGCTCTATCTGGCTCTTCTTACTGTGCAGTCACCTAAGATGGACAAGCTTTGGGAACAATGGCATGCATATTCCTACATTAGATAGGGAAGAATGGGAGGAATGTTTTAAGAATAGCTTAAAAAATAGCTTAATGATAGCCTCCAGGAACACATTTATCCAGACAAAATTTCTCCATAGAGTATACTTTACGCCGCAGAGGATGCACAGAATTTATCCGCAGCGTCCCTCTATCTGTACTAGATGCCAGATGGCTGAAGGTTCTTATTTTTATGTGTTTTGCACATGTCCACGGGTGGCACGGTTTTGGACAGAAGTTTTCGATTTTGATTAACTCCCGTCTGCAGCTGTCCCTCCCTTGTACACCTGAATTGGCACTGCTGGGTATACATGTTGATGAGCAGACACCTAGGTATAACAAACTGCTGATCTCATACCTGCTGTACTGTGCTAAAAAAGAAATACTTTTAAGTGGGCTTCCCCCTCACCTCCTACTTTATCCTCCTGGGAATCGACCATCAATGGGGTTCTGCCAATGTATAAATTGACATACCCTGTTTCCCCGAAAATAAGACCTAGCGTGATTGTCGGTGATGGCTGCAATATAAGCCCTACCCCCCAAATAAGCCCTACCCTGTTTCCCCGAAAATAAGCCCTACCCTAAAAATAAGACCTACAAGGACTTTAACTAGGGTTTATTTGGGAGGTAGGGCTTATATTGAAGCCATCACCGACAATCACGCTAGGTCTTATTTTCGGGGAAACAGGGTATATCAATAGAAACTGCCCCCAGAAATATGGCAAAATATTGCAGCCATGGGTGGATTTTACATAATCTTGTCCCTAGGGGACGACTTCATTTTTTCTTTTTTCCTTGTTTTGGGATGGTAACCATTTATTATGGGTTTCATTTTGGTTGCTAGTAGACATGTCCATTGCCAAACAATTTGTTCTTTTTCGTTTTCGTTTTAATTCGTTTTTTTTTTTTGGGTCATTCGATATGATCGCAATTCGTAAATTCGTAAATTCGTACATTCGTAAATTTGCAAATTCGTAAATTCATAAATTCGTACATTAGAAAATTTGTGTATTCGGAAATTCGTACATTCGTAAATTAGAAAATTCATAAATTTGGAAGTTCGAAAATCCGAAATAGTAACTAACTATTAAATTAGGTATAGGTATTGTAATTTCCTTTCAAATTTGGCTGTTAGTGAATGTAACGAATACAAATTTATCCGAAGTTACAAATTATCCGAAATAACGAATGCCACATCTAAACAAATGGAACAGAACAAATTAATAATAAATAATAATAATAATAAATAAATACGTTTTTATTATTATTATTGTTATTTATTATTATTAATTCATTACGTTCCATTCGTTTAGATACGGCATTTGTTATTTCGGATAATTTGTAACTTGGAATAAATTTGTATTTGTTACGTTCACTAACAGCCAAATTTGAAAGGAAATTACAATACCTATAATTTAATATATAGTAATAGTTAAGTAATAAAATTAGGTAATTAGTATTTCAGATTTCCGAATTTCCAAACTTTCAAATTTATGAATTTATGAATGTACGAATTTACGAATGTACAATTTTTGTCGAAATTCGTTAAAAAACAAATTCGGAACAAAACGAATTGCACATGTCTAGTTGCTACCCTGTTTCCCCGAAAATAAGACCTAGCGTGATTGTCGGTGATGGTTTCAATATAAGCCCTACCTCCCAAATAAGCCCTAGTTAAAGTCCTTGTAGGTCTTATTTTTAGGGTAGGACTTATTTTCGGGAAAACAGGGTAGGGCTTATTTGGGGGGTAGGGCTTATATTGCAGCCATCACCGACAATCACGCTAGGTCTTATTTTTGGGGAAACAGGGTAGGCAATGTATTGTTCTATATCACTTGTTGAAAAGTCTCCTACTATATCTTGATTAGCATAATCTTGTACACCTGCTGATTATGTTTTATAAGTTTTTTCAATAAAGAGCAGTTCTGTTTGTAAAAAAAAAAAAGTTTGTAAACCTAAAAGAAACTAAAGTAATAAACATGTCGTACTTACCTTCTCTGTGCAATGTTTTGCACTGAGCAGTGCCGGTACTCTTCTCGGGTTTCCCACTGGCACTCCTGGCTCCTCCTCCTCTTCATCCAGTGCCCTCATAGGGAGCTGCTTCTTATGGGGGCACTCGTGAGGGCTTGCTCCTGAGCCCCGCTGCCTGCATCCATAGACACAGACAGTGGGGCATGGCCCCGCCCCCCGCTCACATGTCAAAGAGTTTGCAGGCTCAGTCTTGAGTCCCACTGCCTGCATCTAAAGACTCAGTCCCCCCCTCGCTCCCTCGTCACAGAATTTGATTGACAGCAGTAGGAGCCAATGGCTCTCGCTGCTATCAATCTGCACTGTGAGGAAGGACAGAGCTGCTGTTGTCATGCATAGTGCTGGATCGTGATAGGGCTCATGTAAGTATAACCCTGTTTCCTCGAAAATAAGACCTAGCGTGATTGTCGGGGATGGCTTCAATATAAGCCCTACCTCCCAAATAAGCCCTAGTTAAAGTCCTTGTAGTTCTTATTTTTAGGGTAGGGCTTATTTTCGGGGAAACAGGGTAGGGCTTATTTGGGGAGTAGGGCTTATATTACAGCCATCACCGACAATCACACTAGGTCTTATTTTCGGGGAAACAGGGAAGTAGGGGCTGGAGGGGATACAAGGCACAGAAGGTTTGTTACCTTAATCCATATGTAGTAAAGACCCCTGAAGGAGCTGCTGATTTAAATTGGGTTGTTGCCGTCACCCCTTACCTGTAGTTTCACCACATCAGGAACTTAGAGTCTATGTCAAGCTTTGCGTCCATCAATGTATGCACCAGTCACTTTGTTCTGTTTCCAATGCTTTATTGCAAAACTTGAAAGGAAGTAGCAGTGAAGAGGTAGAAAGGGAATTGCAGGAGAATTCAAATACCTTTTTCGGATCACTGAGGAATTTAAGATCTTGCAGACTAACACACCTTCAGTCTAAAGATCTTTGCCCACCTTGATACGTCTCTCTCACTGACCTAGCAGCCAGAATGACACACGACAAAAAGCCTCTGCCACAGACTTGAGAAAACAAAATGGTTGTACAATCCTCTGCTACAGAATTGTAGTATTAGATGAACAGCAACACAGTACCAGAACCTTTAAGCTGACCCGGCAGTAGTATGCGGTAGGTTAGTTAGGATGCATCCTCCAATTGAGTCACCAGGCCCTTCTTGAGATACCAGCCTTCCGCACGGTCCTCTCCAAGATGAGTCCTCCCCTGGATCTTTTCAATTGCTTGGCTTCTTCCCGTAGGACAGACAGTATTGGACCACCTCTAAACCAATAGGCCCCAGACGACCTCTGGGCCTACTTGTAGTAACGTAGCCTCAGGCCAGCATGGTCCCGAGACAGAAAGGAAGCTGTCACATACCTTAGGCCAGGAGGGCCAGGCAGTAAAAGACAACCAAAAATGGCATCTGCCCCTTAAGTACCTCTTCCCAGAATGCACAGCGGCAGACGACCTCCGCTGAGTTACCTCTGAGAAAGAAGAGCACTCAATACACTTCAGCCTGTTGCTTTTCCAACACTGGCCTGTGGTGACAACGACACCTACAGACAACAGTGTGGAACTACACGCAACACAGCCAATGCTGGAACAGAAGCTAATTTAGCCATAGATTAAATCTGAACTATGTACAGAACAGACAACCCACTAAATTTACATATAAGCGCCTGATCAACAGGAGCAGGGTGCTACACATAGAATGCATTGAAATTAAAAAAAAACCTTAAGGCTTTACAACCACTTTAAGCTTTCCAAGCACATTGATTGTTACAGAGACTTGATTGGAAACATATGCACAATTCTTTTTAGCACATTGATGGATACAGAGATTTGATTGTTTTTGATATTACACTTTTATTTCCTCTTTTCTTACGATATTATGATTTTTTTTGTATAATTAAGTGCTGCCAATTTAAACTTTCAATCTGATCTTGGGGCGCTTCATTGGAGTACACCTATTTTGGCAGCTGCTGGGAAGCTTCTTGAGATACACTTACCAGTTTAATTAGGCACAGCTGTTTCTACTTTATAATAAAAATCAAATAAATGTTATTGAAATGGATACATCAGATTAAAAGACAACTTTCTTATATAAAAAAAAAGATTATTTCAGTATAGATGTAATGTGATGCAGTATATGTTTTCCAATGACAAAGTTATTGGTGGAATGGTGTGCTGTCTCAACGCATTTCACCGACTTCGCTTCTTCAGGATGGAACAGTATTATTACACTAAGCATATGCCATAAAGAGAAAACACGATTAAAAATTTAGGCCAACATGTATAGTAAAATATTTATACAGTCATTTTTCCTTTGTATTTTGGCTATATCATAGATGTAGTGCAATATAGACCCTTTCTTGTTATATGTAAATATTTCTTATAGTCAATGCCTATAGCAAATCATACACTATATTACCAAAAGTATTGAGACGCCTGCCTTTACACGCACATGAATTTTAATGGTATCTCAGTCTTAGTCCATAGAATAGCTGAAGCTGTTATAGTTGCAAAGGGTGGGCCAACTCAATATTGAACCCTATGGACTAAGACTGGGATGCCATTAAAGCTCATGTGCGTGTAAAGGGAAGTGTCCCAATACTTTTGGTAATATAGTGCATTTCTTATAGTCAATCCCTATAACAAAACATATGTGAAATGGAAATGTTCATCCCTCTTATATTCTGAGCTCTGTTGTACAGGGGCTGCAATAAACTAATGCCAAATTAAAGTTGAGCGTGTATATTATATAAAATAAAAAACAATTTGAATGTAAAGTGCTGAGAAAATTGACCGTGCTATATAAGTACTTGTAATAAATGATTAAATAAATACCAATTTAAAGAGGCACATTGTGCAATGACATAATGAAGCACCTTTGGTTATACCTACTTCCCCTCTCACCCCTGTACACCCTTCTATGGACCTGAGCAGTTTTTAAGTTTCTACTATAGACCTGTTTATTCCGCAATAACTTTGCCATTACTTAAAATAACAAAATAATACAAGCAATTGTGATATTTTCCTGCAAAAATTAACTTTTTGAAATCCTTAGACAAAACTAAAAAAAAAGCACTTTCTTCTTTTTTGACCAGTGATCATTTAAAAAAAAATAGTGTTACTGTAGAATAAAATTATATATTTTATTATATAATTTATCCTGTTAAAAATAGATCTGGTACAAAGCGTTGTAAAGTTATTTACAAATGAAATAAAGGTGATTTTTTTTTTTTTTTTAGATGTGACAGAAAATAAACAAAACAAATAAAATATATATATTTTTTAAATATTAATGGTTAAAAAAATAGAAATAAAAAACAGCAGATGAGCAATATTTGAAGGGAGTGTGGAACAAAGCATTGCAAAGTTATTCATGCATAAAAATAAGTTTAACCATTGTTGATAAATAAGATAGAAAAAAAAACAGCAGGAAAGAAATAGTTGAAGGGAGTGTGGACAGTTACATCACCACCATTACGAATGTGATACAAAGCATTGTAAAGTTATTTACATATAAAATAAAAGTTTTCTTCTTCTTTTTTTTTTTTGCACTTTTTTTAGATGTGACACAAAACAATGAACAAACAAAACAAATAAAAAAAGTATTAAAAAAAAGTTTAAATATTAATGGTTAATAAAATAGAAATAAAAAACAGCAGAACAGCAATAGTTGAAGGGAGTGTAGACAGTTAGATGAAATTGCTAGAGATCACCACCATTATGATTGTGGTACATAGCTTGCAAAGTTATTTACACATAAAATAAACGTTTATTTTTTATTTTTTTTTTATTTTGTACTTTTTAGATGTGACTCAAAAAAGGAACAAAATAAAACAATTAAAATGGAAAATATATATATATATATATATATATATATATATATATATATATATATATATATATATATATATATATATATATATATATATTTTTAATTTGTCCTTTTTTCCTTTTTTAGATGTGACACAAAAAAATAGAGATAAAAAAAACAGTAGGAAAGCAATAGTTGAAGGGAGTGTGGACAGTAACATCTCCACCATTATGAATGTGGTACAAAGCAATGCAAAGTTATCTACATATAAAATAAAACATTTTTTTGTTTTTGTTTTTTGCACTTTTTTAGATGTGACACAAAAAATTAACAAACAAAACAAATAAAAGAAAGTTTTTAAGAAAAGTTTAAATAATAATGGTAATAAAATAGAAATAAAAAAAAACAAAACAGGAAAGCAATAGTTGTAATAATAGTTATAATAATAGGAAGTGTGGCCAGTTAGATGAAATGGCTAGAAACTACCACCATTATGAATGTGGTGCAAAGCATTTTTTAGATGTGACACAAAAAAATGAATAAACAAAACAAATAATAATGAAAAAAAAAGTTTAAATATTAACGTTTAATGAAATAGAAATAAAAAAAAAAAACAGCAGCAAAGTAAGGGAAGAAGGGGAATAAGGGATTAGTTGGGATTGATGGGTTTTTTTTTTCAGCCTCTGCAGATCGAAGTTCATCCTTTGGTCTGCAGATGAATGAAACAGGGCAGATATAAAACTAACAATATTATGTTTTATCTCAATTTCATGCCTGAGCTACATTGATAAACACAGAATCAGACAGTTCTTTATTTGATAGCTGCAGGCCCTAGAGGTGCTGTATGTACACAGCAACTTCCCACTTCATTTCAAAGAGCACAGTTTTGCCGGCCTGTGATGGTGGTGGTGATGGTGGGGGTGATGGTTGCGGTGGTGGTGGTGGTGATGGTTGCGGTGGTGGTTGGGATGGTTGCATTGGTGGTGATGGTTGCGGTGGTGGTGGTGGTGGTGGTGGTGGTAGTAGTGATGGTTGCATTGGTGGTGATGGTTGTGGTGGTGGTGATGGTTGCGGTGGTGGTGGTGGTTGTGGTGGGGGGGCTCAGAAGGAGTTGATGTGCTACACAAAAACTTTGTACATTGATGATTTTGGGGGGGGCGTATGTGTAGCACATCCACTGTCCTCAACTGGTTAATAATACATTATTATAAGCAAATATCACTTTCAAAATCAAAAGTATAGGAGACACATCACACGCATATGAAAGTGTCTATATTCAACATCCTACTGAATTGCAAATTCAATGGGAGAAGAAGAGATATTGATATTTAACATATTTATAGGTTAATAACGTGCTCTTTGTCAATTGCTTCTTCTCCTATTTGCAAAGATACCAGTTAAAATAAAATATAATATTACTTTACAAATCTTTATGTTGCTTTTATATGAGGGTATTTGGACCAGGTAGAAAGATGCACTTTAAAAGGTCTTCTCCACGTCTACATCACTCATTGACCAAAGAAAACTCACCTTCCAGTAACAATGTAGTAAATTGCAGATAATGCATGAATCTCACAACACCGCAATGAGATAGAAATGCTATGTCATTAGCTCTGCTCATATTTATAGATCTGTCACATGTAATTAAATATAATTCAATTGGGTAGGGAGGTTGTTTATAAGCTAAGGAGGAATCCCAATGGTGCTGCATCTGTGTGTCTCTTATTTATTTATTTATTTATGTATTTATCTTAATTGGAGATGCCTCCAAAGAACACAGGTGACAGGTGTTGAAGAACACTAATATATTTTGAGTGCACCCATGTCCATGAAAATCTCAATAAACTAAATGCATTTTTCAAAGTACCGTAAAATGGTTTAGCAATAGGAATTAACCATCTGCTTGGGTTTGGTTCACCAAGCGTTGTATGGCAAGTCTTGTATCGGCGCTCCATCGACACACTCGTCCAGACCTGTGAGGACTTTGGCAAAGCTTCAAGGGCAAACGTCAACTGCGGCAAGTCAGAGGTCATGCTCTTCGGAAAGTGGTTCCTGGCTTCTTCTGCACTCATTCCTTTCAGCGTCAAAACGGATTTCATCAAAATTCTTTGAGTCTGGTTTGGAGTCCTGGGAGGAGACACTGGTCAAGATGAGACAGAAGTTTGGACTATGGAGACTCATGCCGCGTACACACGAGCAGACTTTACGGCAGACTTTGCCCGGCGGACGGGATTTCGTCGGACAATTCGATCGTGTGTGGGCTCCAGCGGACTTTGTTTTCTCAATAGTTGGACGGACTTGGACTTGAAACATGTTTCAAATCTATCCGACGGACTCGAGTCCGGTCGAAAAGTCCGCTCGTCTGTATGCTAGTCCGACGGACAAAAAGCCGCACTAGGGCAGCTATTGGCTACTGGCTATGAACTTCCTTATTTTAGTCCAGTCGTACGTCATCACGTATGAATTCGACGGACTTTGGTTGAGCGGACTTTGGTTGATCGTGTGTAGGCAAGTCCGTTCATTCAGAAAGTCCGTCGTAAAGTCCGTTGAAAAGTCTGCCGCAAAGTCCGCTCGGCATCAGAGAGCTCACCATTGAAGGGAAAACACTGGTACTCTACAGCGAGATTCTCCCTATGATATATAAAGTAAATGGTGCTGCGCTGTTAGCAGGTTAAAACTAAAACTAAAATGAAACTAACAGTCTTTCTCAACTCCAGTCCTCAAGTCACCCCAATAGGTCATGTTTTCAGGCCCTCCATTATTTTGCACAGGTGATATGATCAGTTTCACTGCCTTAGTAATTACCACAGCCGTTTCATCTGAGGGTCATCTTAAAATCATAACCTGTTGGGGCGCCTTGAGGACTGGAGTTGAGAAACACTGTGTTAAAGAACGTACAAACAGTAAAGCATACAATAAAGTGCTAAAGGTAGTAGTATACACGTGAAAGATTGTGCCAAATAAATAAATAACAACAGTCTTTTAGGTGAAAACATAATAAAGTGCTGTGTTCACTCTCCAGCTGAGTGAATATAACGTATAAAGTGACTTGTCCTTTTTTAACCACTTGCTTACTGGGCACTTAAACCCCCCTCCTATCCAGACCAATTTTCAGCTTTCAGCGCTGACGCACTTTGAATGACAATTGCGCGGTCATACAACACTGTACCCAAATGAAATTTGTATCATTTTTTCACTACAAATAGAGCTTTCTTTTGGTGGTATTTGATCACCTCTGCAGTTTTTACTTTTTGTTAAAAAAATGTAAAAAACTGAATTTAAAAAAAAAAAAATTTTTTATTTTTTTATATTTTGTTAAAAAAAAATTAAAACGGGTCATTTTTCTCCTTCATTGATGTACGCTGATGAGGGGGCAGTGACGGGCACTGATAGGCGGCAGTGATGGGCACTGATGGGTGGCAGTGATGGGCAGCACTGCCAGGTGGCACTGATTGGCACTACAGGTGGGCATTGATAGGTGGCACTTGTGGGCATTGAAAGGTGACACTTGTTGGCATTGATAGGTGGCACTTGTGGGCACTGTTAGGTGGCACTGTGGGCACTGTTAGGTGGCACTGTGGGCACTGTTAGGTAGCACTGTGGGCAGTGTTAGGTGACACTATTAGGTGGCACTGATGAGGCAGATGTGCCTCTTCCACTTTGGGACCGATGTCCCTCACATCCGAGCCAGTGATCGGCTTTTTTTTCTACTCACGCTGTTAGCGTGAGTAAAAAAAAAAAAACAATTACCGATCTTTTGTTTGCATCATGTGATCAGCTGTCATTGGCTGAAAGCTGATCACATGGTAAGGGGCCGGGACCGGCCCCTTACTTGGCTCGGTGATCAGCCGAGTCTCAGTGACTCGGTGATCACAGCGCGCCCAGCAGGGAGCGTGCACAGGGGAGACCGTCATATGACGGCCTCCCGGGAATTCAGGTCTGCGCTGTGGCCGTCATTTGGCCATAGCGCGGTGATCAGCCGAGTCTCAGTGACTCGGTGATCACAGCGCGCCCAGCGCGCGCCCTGCAGGGCGTGCGCAGGGAGCGTGCACAGGGGAGACCGTCATATGACGGCCTCCCGGGAATTCAGGTCTGCGCTGTGGCCGTCATTTGGCCATAGCGCGGATGTGAAGTGGTTAAAGTGCAAAAAATATTGTGCAAATAAATGCAATGTGCAAAGTGCAAGAGTGATTTCGCCTCTTCTGTGCATCACACTTCAGTGAAGATGGCCTCTTACCTTGCGGTTATGAGGCAACCGCATATATGTATATTAGTGGAGATCAATGGTGTTCACAGTGCTGGCTTCTTCATAACATAATCTCAGTCTAATTGGGCAGATCTGTTCCCTTTAAAACCAGTATTGGCAGTAATATTTCTCTCCCAATGGATGTATATATAATATGGAGGAAGAAGAAAGGGGGGATTCCGGATAGTGTAGTATTTTAAAAACAATGTTTTTATTTATTAAAACGGTTAGAAGTACTCACATTTCTTTACAGGTTGAAATAAAAACACCACGAGCAGCGAGCTCGTCTGCTGACGTCACTTCTGGTGTCTGTTCGTCCCAACGCGTATTGTCACGGTGAGAAGGAGGAGGCCTGCAGATTTCCTCTTCCCCCACTGTCCCCTGTGTGTCTCTGTCTTTTCAATAAAGCTTCGGGCCTGTGAATTCCCCCTTCCCCTACCCCTCTTCCCCATCCCCTATCCCCATCACATCCGTTGCCTGTTGAAATGTAATTTGTTTGAAACGTTGCATGACTCGCTTAAGTAATATGTATTTAGTAACATGTTTTTAGTAAAATCCCTTCGGGGTAATGCGGCGTTATCCATGATGTGATGTTTCGGGGTATTATTACTCTGTACAACACATCAGGCATCATACCGCAGGATGAATGTAATTTATTGTATGCTTGGAACTGTATTGTCATGTGGTGTGTTTATGCGTTGCATCGCAGTACAGGGTGGAATGTACCCCGTTGAAATATTTGTTTTTTGTATATTTTAATGCAAAATAAAGTATACATTTTCAACAAAAAAAATGAATTCTACGAAACTTAAATTTAGCAGAGAACCCTTTGAAGTCCATTGGAGGTGGATTTTGTTGGTAAGTTCTAGCAATTTTGGGGGCTAATAGGTGAACAAGGCATGAGAATCTGGGCACTGTCATGGATGGTATCTACAGCGGAGAGAGAGGGCCTCTTCATGTCATGTGGCTTTTAATACAACATTGGAAATACAGAAATTCTGGGAACCCTGGCTATCTTACGATTTTTCCACACTAAATCCAGCCAATTATGGCACCTTGTAACCCACTAGCGGACTAATACCATTGTCTAAGGGATCTCCCCCTCCACTCCCCCCCACATTTTTTGTTTTTTATTCATCTTCTTTCTCCTTTTCTTTCTCTGATCTCTCTTTTCTATCTTCCCTGATTGGGTCCTTCCTAACAGTAGCCTCATACGCTCTTATGCCTGGGTCTCTTGACACAGCCAGTTCTTCTGACAAATGGCCCTGCCCTATGGTTGTATTGTGCAATCTCTAAAACATTGTTCATTATACTGTCATGCATGCACCCACCCTTTTCTTGATAATTACTGTTTGAAGGTGTAAATGATTCTCATTCACTTGTTATCATACATGTCCCCCTGCATAGGTGACCCTTGCACTGTGTTTCCTTTGATTTTCAATAAAATTATTGCACCAGAATATTCATAAATATTTTCCCTTGCCAACAACGTATGTCATAATAGTGCAAAAAGTGCAGCGCTATAGTAAATAATATAGGATGGACATAAAAAAGTTAATGTGCCAAAATGTAAAAATATTTTTACCCAATTACAAAAATATGTAAATTAATTCAACATACCCTATATTACCAAAAGTATTGGGACACCTGCCTTTACACGCACATGAACTTTATTGGCATCCCAGTCTAGTCAGTAGGGTTTAATATTGAGTTGGCCCACCCTTTGCAGCTGTAACAGCTTCAACACTTCTGGGAAGGCTGTCCACAAGGTTTAGGAGTGTGTCTATGTGAATATTTGTCCATTCTTCCAGAAGCGCATTTGTGAGGTCAGGCACTGTGTCAGGAACCATGAATCAAACAGAGACAGAAAATCCACTTAAAATCACACCTTTTAATATAATGGTAAAAATGGAACAAATAGTAAACGTAGTCATAGCCAGGGTACGGTAGCCAAAGCGGATAGTCAGAACAATCAGTAAATCAGGAAGCCAGAGATCAGCGTAGTCAGAGGCAGCAGACAGGATCAGAAACCAGAAGGGACGTCAGCCAGCCAAAACTTCAACAGGAGAGTCTCCAGATATGTTTGACCAAGGCGAAAGCACGGAAGGACTGAACCAGGCAGTTTAACCACTTCAATTCCAGGTACTTATACACCTTCCTGCCCAAGCCAATTTTCAGCTTTCAGTGCTGTCGCAATTTGAATGACAATTGCGCGGTCATGCTACACTGTACCCAAACAAATTTTTTATCATTTTGTTCCCACAAATAGAGCTTTATTTTGGTGGTATTTGATCACCTCTGCGATTTTTATTTTTTGTGCAACAAATAAAAAAAGACAGAAAATTTTGAAAAAAAAACGTTTTTCTTTTTGTCTCTTAAAATTTTTTGTAAATAAGTACCGATGAGGTGGCACTGATGAGGTGGCACTGATGGGCACTGATGATGGGCTCTGATAGGCGGCACTGATAGGCAGCACTGATAGGTGGCACTGGTATGCAGCACTGATAGGCGGCACTGATGGGCACTCATAGGCAGCACTGATGGGTACTTATGAGTGGCACTGATGAGTACTTATGGGTGGCACTGATAGGTGGCATGGATGGGCACTGATGGTCACTGATAGGTGGGCACTGATAGGTGGCACTGAGGGACACTGATGGGTGACACTGATTACACTGGTGGGTCGCATTGCTGGGCATCACTTATTTTTTTATTTCTGTAATGGTGCCAGTCAGTGCCCATTTGTGGGCACTGATTGGCATGTATTGGCCATTTTTTTTATATGTGGATGGCCATGGGGTACATACCTGGCCATCCACACGCTATGTGCTTCCCTGGTGGTTCAGTGTGGGCATTCGAGGGGGGCTGCTCTGATGAATAATCAGGGCAGACCCCCCCTGTTAGGAGAGCCGCCGATCAGCTCTCCTCTACTCGCATCTGTTTACATCGTGTTTACATCGTGATCAGCCGTGATTGGACACAGCTGATCACGTGGTAAAGAGCCTCCGTCGGAGGCTCTTTACCGAGATTGGTGTGTCAGACTGACACACCGCACCACCGATCGTCACGATGCTCTGAGCACTGAGAAGGGAGGGCTGAGAGCCCATCCCTGACACACTTATGTTGGACGAGAAGGCCTGGCTCGAAGTCTCCGCTCGAATTCATCCGAAAGGTGTTCTATCAGGTTGAGGTCAGGACTCTGTGCCGGCCAGTCTAGTTCCTCCACCCCAAACTGGCTCATCCATGTCTTTATGGACCTTGCTTTGTGCACTGGTCCAAATCATTTGGTGGAGGGGGGAATATGGTGTGGGGTTGTTTTTCAGGGGTTGGGCTTGGTTCTAGTGAAGGGAATTCTTAAAGAGTTAGAATACCAATTTTATACCAACATTGTGGGAACAGTTTGGGGATGGTTCTTTCCTGTTTCAACATGACTGAGCACCAGTGCACAAAGCAAGGTCCATAAAGACATGGATGAGCGAGTTTGGGGTGGAGGAACTTGACTGGCCTGTCCTGACCTCAACCTGATGGAACACCTTTAGGATGAAGAAGAGCGGAGACTGCGAGCCAGGCCTTCTCGTCCACATTAATGCCTGACCTCACAAACGCACTTGTGGAAGAATGGTCAAACATTCCCATAGACACACTCCTAAACCTTGTGGACAGCTTTTCCAGAAGAATTTAAGTTGTAATAGCTGCTGCAGCAGCCTAGAATGTTTGTAGATCTGACAAGCCAACTGTTGGCTGCCAGATGGAAGCGGTCAAGCTGTTGTACAGTAATCCCTTCCATGCACCTCCTGAGCATTTGACCGCATGCACACCGATGTCATGTTTCCCAGGTTCCTTAACTTCACTGGGAATAGTCAGTGCCACTGGGTAGAGGGGAGGGAGATTAGTAAACATCTGATGATTTGCTGATCTTCTCTACATGGAAGGAAACCAGAAGCAACATGGATTACATCACTTCTGGGTTTGGTTGTCTCTTTATCCAGCCACTGTGGCTGGTGAAGTAGCCAATGGAGCATCAGGAGTTATAAAGGATCATAATGAATACCGGCCAGCTGCAGGCAGTTCTGTTCTGCTGTAGCCTTTGTGTCAATGGAAGTGAAAGGGTTTAACATGATACTAGATTGCAAGAAAAGGATGAGGGTGGATGAGAGATCTCAATTCAAGTATTAAACATGATACTAGATTGCAATGTTACATTATCTTTCTGTAAGAGCTCACTCCAAATAACAATATGCCTTCTATGCTTTATTATTTAAAACATATTTGACATTTATCAATTCTTATGCATAGCAAAGCAATGCCAAACAGGAGCAGTGAGACAGATTATGCTACAGAATTACTACAAGGAGGCAGCTTGATTTATAAATTCCTCCCTCAGCTGCCCTAATACTGAGGCAGAATCAAACCTGACCTTCATTCATTATTAATTTCACATCTGTTTAACCGATTCATTCCCGGAAGATTTTACCCCCTTCCTGACCAGAACACCTTTTGCGATTCAGCGCTGCGTCGTTTTAACTGACAATTGCGCGGTCGTGCGACGTGGCTTTTTTGTTCTCCAGTAGGTTTATGAAACATGCTTTAAAAAGGAGACTTTAATGTATGTTTCATATGTAACCTGTTTATAAAGGTTCTTCCTTTCTAAAGTTTTATATATACTTGTAGTTAGGGATGAGCTTCGTGTTTGAGTCGAACCCATGTTCGACTCGAACATCGGCTGTTCGATCGTTCGTCAAATTGCCAACGATATGGGCCGTTCGCGCCAAATTCGTGTGGCGCGTTACGGCCCATAATTCGCTGCGGCATCCCAGTGCATTGCTGGCTGATGATTGGCCAAGCATGCACTATGACCCGCATGCTTGGCCAATCACAGCGCCGTCGGTAGAGAGAGCTGTAATTGGCCAAAGCCAGGGTGGCTTTGGCCAATTATGAATAAGCCAATAAGAATAGTGCTGCGCTAATCCTAATGTGCACACCAGTGCATAAATGTAAATCAGCTAGAGCAAACAGTGGCTGGGAGGTAGATACCTACCCTCAGTGTGCTAACTAATATTCAACTCAAACGGTGACTTGAAACACCTATTGTGCTAGGTAGAAGTTTAAATAAGTGAACGTGAGTCTAAGTGGTGAAGTATTGCCTAATAGTATTAATCTTACATCAACTCATAAACATCAGTATATATATTGTGCAAGATAAACACTACATTGGTAGTGGAAATACATAAGCGAATAAATTGCTGGAGCCAAAAACACAAAAAAACAAACAATAATAATAAAAGTGCAATATTACAATGAATGTCCGTGGAGATCAATATTAATGCAATAAAGTGTCCAATGCCAAAGACTCACGTTCACTTATTTAAACTTCTACCTAGCACAATAGGTGTTTCAAGTCACCGTTTGAGTTGAATATTAGTTAGCACACTGAGGGTAGGTATCTACCTCCCAGCCACCGTTTGCTCTAGCTGATTTACATTTATGCACTGGTGTGCACATTAGGATTAGCACAGCACTATTCTTATTGGTTTATTTATATCTGTTTTTAGGGTCAGGCTGGACCCTATTCGGTACAAGCTGCTTCTCCCTTATTACTATCTTTTCCGCATGGTAGCGCAGGAATAAAAATATCTGACAGCTTTGGCCAATTATGGCTCAGGGGGTTTAGAACACACCACACACTTTATAAGGCCGCCTGCATGGCGGCCCTGTGTAGTGTGTTCCGACGTTGAGAGACAGAGAGACAGTGTCATTTCATTTGAGTTAGCTAGATTAGGTAGGACAGTTAGCTGCACTTACAGTGTATTGTGTATATATATGCATCCCAGGTGTTGTATATATGTATATACACTGTATTCAGTTTAGCTAGATCCTTTCCTGTTATCTTCCTACTGACAGGCAGGCTTGTCTTGTTACAGTAAATACAGCTACCTGAAGAAAATTGCTGGTGTTCTTTTGATCCTATTAGTACCACAGTCAGGCAGCTAGACTATTTACAGTTAGTGCAGTGCGTCCTGCTCACAGTGTTCAGCTAAAACTACAAGTTAGTGCTGTGCGTCCTGCTCACAGTGTTCAGCTAAACCTACAAGTTAGTGCTGTGCGTCCTGCTCACAGTGTTCAGTTAAAGCTACAAGTTAGTAACCTCTGCACAGTGTTCAGCTAAAACTACAAGTTAGTGTAGGTCACAGTGTTCAGCTAAAGCTACAAGTTAGTTTAGTGTGACCTCTGCACAGTGTTCAGCTAAAGCTACAAGTTAGTGCAGTGCGTCCTCCTCACAGTGTTCAGCGTAAACTACAAGTTAGTGTAGTGCGACCTCTGCACAGTGTTCAGCTAAAGGTACAAGTTAGTGCATCCTCCTCACAGTGTTCAGCTAAAACTACAAGTTAGTGTAGTGAGACCTCTGCACAGTGTTCAGCAGGGCTGGACTGGGACAAAAATGTGGCCCTGGACTTCAGCCAGACCGGCCCATTGCACGGTACATCAGGGCACGGCACATCAGGGCACGGCACATCAGGGCAAGGTACATCAGGGCACGGTACATCAGGGCACATCAGGGTACAGGGCACAGCACATCAGGGTACAGAGCACAGCACATCAGGGTACAAGGCACATCAGGGCACGGCACATCAGGGCAAGGTACATCAGGGCACGGTACATCAGGGCACATCAGGGTACAGGGCACAGCACATCAGGGTACAGAGCACAGCACATCAGGGTACAAGGCACATCAGGGCACGGCACATCAGGGCAAGGTACATCAGGGCACGGTACATCAGGGCACATCAGGGTACAGGGCACAGCACATCAGGGTACAAGGCACATCAGGGCACAACACATCAGGGTACAACACATCAGGGTACAGCACATCAGGCCACATCAGGGTACAGGGCACAGCACATCAGGGTACAGAGCCCAGTATATCAGCGTACAGGGCACAGCACATCAGGGTACAGAGCCCAGTACATCAGCGTACAGGACACAACATATCAGGGTACAGTGCACAGCACATCAGGGTACAGGGCACAGCACATCAGGGTACAGGGCACAGCACATCAGGTCACAGTACATCAGGGTACAGAGCCCAGCACATCAGCTAATAGGGCACAACACATCAGGGCACGTCAGGGCACAGTACATCAGGGTACATCACATCAGGGCACAGGGCACAGCAGATCAGGGTATAGCACATCAGGACACAGCACATCAGGGCACAGAACATCAGGGCACACAACATTGAGCCACAGCACACTGGGGCACAGGACATCAGGGCACATCAGGGCACAGGACATCAGGGCATAGGACATCGGGGCACAGCACATCAGGGCACGGGGCACATCAGGGCACATCAGGGTGCATTAGGGCACATAGCACATCAGGGCACGGGGCACATCAGGGCACGGGGCACATCAGGGCACATCGGGGCACATGGCACATCAGGGCACATGGCACATCAGAGAACGGGCACATCAGGGCACGGGCCATATCAGCGCACGGGGCACATCAGCGCACATTATGGCACATCAGGGAACATGATGGGGCACATGGCACATTATGGGGCAAATCGCACATCAGGGCATGGGGCACAAAGCACATCAGGGCACGGGGCACATCAGGCCACATGGTACATCAGGGCACAGGGCACATAGCACATCAGGGCACAGGTCACATGGCACATCAGGGCTCGGGGCACATCAGGGCACATGGGGCACATGGCACATCAGGGCACGTGATGGGGCACATTATGGGGCACATAGCACATCAGGGCATGAGGCACATTAGGGCACATGGCACATTATGGCACATCAGGGCACAGAACATCAGGGCACATGACATTGAGCCACAGCACACCGGGGCACAGGACATCAGGGCACATTAGGGCACAGGACATCAGGGCAAAGCACATCAGGGCACAAGGCACATCAGGGCATAGGACATCGGGGCACAACACATCAGGGCACGGGGCACATCAGGGCACATCAGGGCGCATTAGGGTGCATAGCACATCAGGGCACGAGGCACATCAGGGCACATTGGGGCACATGGCACATCAGGAACGGGCACATGATGGGGCACATGGCACATTATGGGGCACATCGCACATCAGGGCATGGGGCACATAGCACATCAGGGCACATCAGGGCATGGGGCAATTCAGGCCACATGGTACATCAGGGCACGGGGCACATGGCACATCAGGGCTTGGGGCACATCAGGGCACATGGGGCACATGGCACATCAGGGCACGTGATGGGGCACATTATGGGGCATATAGCACATCAGGGCACGGGGCACATCAGGGCACAGGGCACATCAGGGCACATTATGGCACATTGTGGCACATCAGGGCCCATGATGGGGCACATCAGGGCACATTATGGGGCACATCAGGGCACATGGCACATGGCACATTATGGCACATTGTGGCACATCAGGGCACATTGGGGCACATTGGGGCACATCAGGGCACATTATGGGGCACATTAGGGCACATCAGGCTACATGGCACATTAGGGCACGTGGCACATCAGGGCTCGGGGCACATCACAGGGCACATTATGGGGCACATCGGGGCACATAGCACATCATGGCACTGTAGAGCACGGGGCACATTATGTGGCACATAATCAGGGCACATTGTGGGATCTTACTAGCCAGCATGCAGAGTAGTGCAGGGAGCTTCTGTAGTAATAAGTTCTCTCTCTCTCGTGTCATCACGCTGTTCCCTGGCGGCCCCTCCTCTCTTCTTGACATTCTTGTCTATACCAGATGATCTTACAAGCCAATTGGTATAGACAAGAAGAGAGGAGTGGCCGCCGGGGAACAGCGTGATGACACGAGAGAGAGAGAGAGAACTTACTACTACAGAAGCTCCCTGCGCTACTCTGCATGCTGGCTAATCTTGATCTACCCGTCAGGCACCAGCTGTTGGCGGTTGACGGGTAGATCGCCGCGCACCGCAGATGTGGCTAAAAGTGAAACTGGCCCAGACTGAGCCATCGGCCCACCGGGAATCTCCCGGTAGTCCCGATGGCCAGTCCATCCCTGGTGTTCAGCTAAAGCTACAAGTTAGTGTAGTGCGTCCTCCTCACAGTGTTCAGCTAAACCTACAAGTTATTTTTTTGTGAGCTCTGCACAGTGTTCAGCTAAAGCTACCTGTAGAAGGTTGGTGGTGTTTTCCTGATCCTATCACTACCGCAGGCAGCTAAATAAGCTACAAGTTATTTTTTGGCGAGCTCTGCACAGTGTTCACCTAAAGCTACCTGTAGAAGGTTGGTGGTGTTATCCTGATCCTATCACTACCGCAGGCAGCTAAATAAGCTACAAGTTAGTTTAGTGTGAGCTCTGCACAGTGTTCAGCTAAAGCTACCTGTAGAAGGCCTTTTTTTCGGCAGCTGGCCACATTGAGCCGCAACATACGGAAGACTTGGTTGAGTGGATGACCAAGCCATCCTCATCCCCCTCATCCTCTCTCACCCATGCTCAGGGTACTTTGTCTGGGAAAAGCAGCGGCCTCTTCCCTCGGCTCAATGTCATCAGTGACTCCTTCCCTAGCCCCACCATGTCCTGCTGAGGAGTCCCTCGAACTGTTTGACCACAGTGTTGGGTACATGCTTCAGGAGGATGCCCAGCGTTTGGAAGGCTCTGATGATGTTACTGAGCTAGATGAAGGCAGTAACGTGAGCACGGACAGAGGGGGTGCCCAAGAAGGACAGCAATCTGGCAGTCATGCTCCCCCTGCTGCAGCATACTGCCAGGTGTGCTCCAGTGATGAGGAGGGAGGGGATGATGTGGTCACTGACTCAACGTGGGTGCCTGATAGGAGAGAGGAGGAGGAGGAGGAGGAGGCACATCACCAACGAGGCAGGATGCCCTCCAGGGGCAAGCCTAAGGGCAGCACACTGACTGCATCACACCCCAAAGCTCCGCATGTGCAGGGCTCTGCAGTCTCTGCGCGTTATTCAAAAAGTTCTTTGGTGTGGGCCTTTTTTGAGACGAGTGCATCAGATCGCACCGCTGCTATTTGCAACATATGTCTCAAGCGTATCTAGTGTGGCCAAAACATCTCCCGCTTGGGCACCACATGCTTGACCAGACATATGTTGACCTGCCATGCAGTTTGTTGGCAAGCGTATCTAAAAGACCCACACCAAAGAACAAAGAGGACCTCTCCTTGCTCCTCATCAGCTGAGATCTCCAACCCCACTATACCTTCAGTCCTCTCTGAGACCTGCACTGAGAGGAATGAAGGTGTAGAATTAGGTGTGTCACAGCCAAGTACTTGTGGGCAATCTGCTTTCAGTACACCGACGTCAGATTGTACCAGGCAAATTTCCCTGCCCCAGCTGCTGCACCACCGAAAGAAGTTCGCTCCCAGCCATCCACATGCCCAGCGGTTGAATGCTAGCTTGGCAAAATTGCTAGCACTTCAACTGCTGCCTTTTCAGTTGGTAGACTCTGCCCCCTTACGTGAGTTTGTGGAATGTGCGGTTCCTCAGTGGCAGGTACCCAAACGCCACTTTTTCTCACGGAAGGCGATTCCGGCTCTCTACCGGCATGTGGAAGGCAATGTCCATGCCTCGCTGGACAGGGCAGTCAGCGGTAAGGTGCATATTACCGCTGACTTATGGTCCAGCAGGCATGGACAGGGACGTTACCTAAGTTTCACAGCGCATTGGGTGACTCTGCTGGCAGCTGGGAAGGATGCAGGACAAGGTGCAGTAGTGTTGGAGGTTGTTCCGCCACCACGCCTCCAAAATGCCACTACTAATGATTGTGACACACCTCTCTCCTCCACCCCCTCCTCTTCTTCTTCCTCCATGGCCTCTTCCTGTGCTTTGTCCTCGAAACCAGCGGTGCTCTGTAGGCGTTCAAGGGGCTTCGCATGTACGCAGGCCAAAAGATGCCATGTGGTGCTTGAGCTGGTGTGCTTGGAGGACAGGAGCCACACTGGGGCAGAGGTTCTGTCAGCTCTGCAGGGGCAGGTTCAGAGGTGGTTGACGCCACGCCAACTTAAGGCAGGAATGGTGGTTTGCGACAATGGCACCAACCTCCTCTCTGCCCTCCGACAGGGACAAATGACCCATGTGCCCTGTTTGGCTCACGTCCTTAACTTGGTGGTGCAGTGGTTCTTGGGCAGGTACCCAGGCTTACAGGATGTCCTGAGACAGGCCAGGAAAGTCTGTGTGCATTTCTGCCGGTCATATAATGCCAGTGCTCAGCTGGCGGACCTCCAAAAGGAGTTTAACCTGCCCAAGAACCGCCTAATCTGTGACATGCCAGGTGGAACTCAACGTTGGCCATGCTGCAGCGGCTGCACACGCAGCAGAGGGCCATCAGTGAGTACCTGTGTGACTATGGCACCAGGACAGGGTCAGGGGAGCTTGCTTTTTTTCCCCACGCCAGTGGGCCATGATCAGGGATTTCCATTGAGGAGGCCACGAGGATGGTGAGCAGTGACAGTGCATGCATCAGTGACACTGTCCCCCTTGTCCACCTGTTGGAGCACACTCTGCGTGGAATAATGGACAGGGCACTTCAGGCAGAACAGAGGCAGGAAGAGGAGGACTTCCTTAGCTCTCAAGGCCCCCTTTATCCAGACAGTGTTCCTGCGTGCCCGCCGATCACACAGGAAGAGGAGGAGGAGGATTGTGTCAGTATGGAGTTGGAGCCTGGCACTCAGCATCAGCAGCAGTCTTTAAGGGATCAGTCCCAAGAAACACATGGACTTGTACGTGGCTGGGAGGAGGTGGCTGCGGACCATGTCGTCCTTAGTGACCCAGAGGACTCCGGACCGAATGCCTCAGCAAACCTACGCTGCATGGCCTCCCTGATCCTGCAAAGCCTGCGTAAGGATCCTCGTATTCGTGGTATCAAGGAGAAGGACCAATACTGTCTGGCAACCCTCCTTGATCCACGTTACAAGGGTAAGGTTGCGGACCTTATCTTGCCATCGCAGAGGGAGCAGAGGATGAAACATCTTCGGGAGGCCTTGCAGAAAGGTCTGTGCAAGGCGTTCCCAGAGACTGGGAGGTTACAAACTCCTGTTTCTGGACAACGTGTTGCTGAGGCTTCGGTCAGTCAAAGAAGGAGCAGTGGAGAAGGTGGCCGTCTGACCGATACGTTCAGACAATTTTTTAGTCCGCAGCCCCAAGGTGATCGGTTCGAGCAACCATCGCCAGCGTCTGTTTTACATGGTGCAGGAATACCTAGGGGCAAGATCTGACTTGGACACCTTTCCCACCGAAAATCTTCTGGGTTACTGGGTCTTGAGGATGGATCACTGGCCAGAGCTTGCACAGTATGCAATTGAGCTACTGGCCTGTCCTGCATCCAGCGTTCTTTCGGAATGCACATTCAGTGCTGCTGGAGGTTTTGTAACCGATCACAGGGTGCGTCTGTCCACCGACTCGGTCGATCGACTGACCTTCATAAAAATGAATCAGTCTTGGATCACCACCAGCCACCAAGCACCTGATGCTGATGTAACCGAATAATTTTTTTTTGAAATCTCAAATCCCTTCAAAGACTGCCTATGCTGATGCTGAGTGACTATCCTGAGTAATTATCCTCTTCCTCCTCAATGATCACGCTGATAGCTTGTAAGAACATTTTTGGTTCTGGGCACCGCCATCAGTGCCTAAGGCCCAATTTTTCAGCCCCTGTTTAATAGGGGCGTGTAATTACAATTTTTGATGCAATACTTTGCAGCAGGGCTCTTTCCTGCGTTCCAACTAGAGTATCTGTGAGGGGTTGCAGTGTTGTGGCACCAGCACCAGTGCCTAAGGTGCAATTTTTCAGCCCCTGTTTAACAGGGGCGTGCAATTACAATTTTTGATGCAATACTTAGCAGCAGGGCTCGTTCCTGCGTTCCAACTAGAGTATCTGTAAGGGGTTGCAGTGTTGTGGCACCAGCACCAGTGCCTAAGGCCCAATTTTTCAGCCCCTGTTTAACAGGGGCATGTAATTACAATTCTTGATCTAATATTTCACAGCAGAGCCTGTTTCTGCACCTACCAAGAGCGAGTGAGGACTTACAGTGTTGTGGCACCAGCACCACCACCACCACCAAAGGCCCAATTTTTCAGCCCCTGTTAAAAAGGGGCATGTAATTACAATTTTTGATGCAATACTTTGCAGCAGGGCTCGTTCCTGCGTTCTAACTAGAGTATCTGTGAGGGGTTGCAGTGTTGTGGCACCAGCACCAGTGCCTAAGGCCCAATTTTTCAGCCCCTGTTCAAAAGGGGCATGTAATTACAATTCTTGATCTAATATTTCCGTTTCTGCACCCACCAAGAGCGAGTGAGGACTTACAGTGTTGTGGCACCAGCACCACCACCACCAAAGGCCCAATTTTTCTGCCCTTGTTCAACAGGGGCATGTAATTACAATTCTTGATCTAATATTTCACAGCAGGGCCCGTTTCTGCGCCCACCAAGAGCGAGTGAGGACTTACAGTGTTGTGGCACCAGCACCACCAGTAAAAGGCCCAATTTTTCTGCCCCTGTTCAACAGGGGCATGTAATTACAATTCTTGATCTAATATTTCACAGCAGGGCCCTGTGAGGGCTTACAGTGTTTTGGCCACAACAACACCTAAGGCCCAAATTTCTGCTGAGTATATAGGGCAGGCCCCTACTTTCAAACATCCAACTTACAAACGACTCCTACTTGCAAACGGAAGGAGACAACAGGAAGTGAGATTAAATCTTCCCCTAGGAAGGGAAATTCTCTCCTATAAGAGTTAATATGGGAAAAACATTTCTCCTTTCCACTGATGCTTTATCACCAAATCCTTGTTTCACAAAAAAACCCAAATTTTCAAAAAACATTTGTCATTGGGACAAAAAGAGAGGTGAAATCTTCTGAAGAGGAGCACAGACAGCAAAACAAATGTCACAGGGGTGATAACCCTTCCCTATGTTTTCCAAAAAGCTTAAAAAAGATTTTTTGGCTGGAGTTAAACATGTACCCGTTCAAAATTACAAACAGATTCTACTTAACAACAAACCTATAGTCCTTGTCTTGTTTGCACCGCCTGTATACTGCTGTTCAGAGTATATAGGGCCTGGTGGCCCCACACCTTTCCTTTTTTTAATTTGGGTGCGGGGTTCCCCTTAATATCCATACAAGACCCAAAGGGCCTGGTAATGGACTGGGGGATACCCATGCCGCTTGTCTCACTGATTTTCATCCATATTGCCAGGACCCGACATTACATTAAACCCGCAAGCAGTTTTAAATGAGATTTTTTCCTTTAAAAATTACATTTTGTGCAGGAACTGTTCTAAACACGGGAATCACGCGCCACTTTACAGGCATACTATAGACACCCCCCAGGTACGATATTTAAAGGAATATTTCACTTTTTTTTTTTTTTTACTTTAAGCATCATTAAAATCACTGCTCCCGAAAAACGGCTGTTTTTAAAAGTTATTTTTACATTGATACATGTCCCCTGTGGCAGGACCCGGGTCCCCAAACCCTTTTTAGGACAATACCATGAAAATTAGCCTTTAAAATGAGCACTTTTGATTTCGAACGTTCGAGTCCCATAGACGTTAATGGGGTTCTAACGTTCATGCAAATTTTCGGTCCGTTCGCAGGTTCTGGTGCGAACCGAACCGGGGGGTGTTCGGCTCATCCCTACTTGTAGTTTATATGTAATGTTTATTCATGTGATTCATGTGCAATGACAATACTTCTTTAATAAAAAGTTTGTAATCAAAAAAAAAAAAAAGGGAGCTACCACATTTCATTATACAGTGCCTTGAAAAAGTATTCATACCCCCTTGAAATGTTCCATTTTGTCATGTTACAACCAAACACATAAATGTATTTTATTGGGATTTTATGTGATAGACCATAATGGCACATAATTGTGAAGTGAAGTGGGAGAAAAATGATAAATGGTTTTCAACACTTTTTACAAATAAATATGTGAAAAGTGTGGGGTGCATACCCCCCCCCCGATTCAATACTTTCGCTGCAATTACAGCTGCAAGTCTTTTTGAGGATGTCTCTACCAGCTTTGCACATCTAGAGAGGGACATTTTTGCCCAATCTTCTTTGCAAAATAGCTCAAGCTCTGTCAGATTGGATGGAGAGAGTCTGTGAACAGCAAGTATTGTCACAGATTCTTAATTGGATTTAGGTCTGGACTTTGACTGGGCCATTCTAACACATGAATATGCTTTGATCTAAACCTTTCCATGGTATCTCTGGCTGTATGTTTAGGGTCATTGTTCTGCTTGAAGGTGAACCTCCTCCCCAGTCTCAAGTCTTTGAACTAACAGCTTTTCTTCTTATGCCGCTTACACATGAGCGGACTTTTCGACGGACTGAACTCGAAAGGACTTTTCGACGGAGTTCCGACGGAGATCCAACGAAAACGGCCTACACACGATCACACCAAAGTCCGACTGATTCAAACGTGATGACGTACGACCGGACTAAAATAGGGAAAGTTCATAGCCAGTAGCCAATAGCCGCCCCAGCGTCATTTTTGGTTCGTCAGACTAGCATAAAGACGAATGGATTTTTTGATAGGACTCGAGTCTGTCGGAAAGATTTGAAATATGTTCTATTTCTAAAGTCCGTCAGATTTTTCAACAGAAAAGGTCACATAAAGCCCACACACGATCGAATTGTCCGACGCATTCGTTCCATCGGAGCTTTGCTGTCGAAAAGTCCGGTCGTGTGTACACGGCATAAGATTGCCCTGTATTTGGCTCCATCCATCTTCCCATTAACTCTAACCAGCTTCCCTGTCCCTGCTGAAGAAAAACATCCCCACAACATGATGCTGCCACCACCATGTTTTATGGTGGGGATGATGTGTTCAGGGTGATGTGCAGTGTAAGTTTACATAGCGTTTACATAGTGTTTTTCTTTTAGGCCAAAAAGTTAAATTTTGGTCTCATCTGACCAGTGCACCTTCTTCCATATGTTTGCTGTGTCCCTCACATGGCTCCTCGCAAACTACAGTTACTATGGGCCTCTTGGCTGCTTCTCTGATGAATGCTCTCCTTGCTCAGCCTGTCAGTTTAGGTGGACGGCCATGTCTTGGTAGGTTTATGGTTGTGTAATTCTCTTTCCATTTTCGGACGATGGATTGAACAGTGCTCGATGAGATGCTCAAAGCTTGTGATATTTTTTTTTATAAACGAATGCCCTGTACACACAATAGGTTTTTCCGACAACAAATGTTGGATGTGAGCTTGTTTTCAGAATGTCTGAACGTGTGTATGCTCCATAGAACATTTGTTGTCGGAATTTCCGCCAACAAATGTTTGAGAGCAGGTTCTCAAATTTTCCGACAACCATTTTCCGACAACAAAACTCGACACACGTGTTGTATGTCACCACGTTCTTCGGAATTTCCGACATTTGTGTGACCGTATGTATGCAAGACAAGTTTGAGCCAACATCCTTCAGAAAAAAATCCACGGTTTTGTTGGCGGAAAATCCTATCGTGTGTACAGGGCATAACTCTGCTTTAAACTTCTCCATAACTTTATCCCTGTCCTGTTTGGTGTGTTCCTTGGCCTTCATGATGCTGTTTGTTCACTAAGGCTCTCTAACAAACCTATGACGGCTTCACAGAACAGCTGCATTTATACTGAGATTAAATTACACACAGGTGGACTCTATTTACTAATTTGGTGACTTCTGAAGCCAATTGATTCCACTAGATTTTAGTTAGGGGTATCAGAGTAAAGGGAGCTGGATACAAATGCACCCCACACTTTTCACATATTTATTTGTAAAAAATCTTGAAAACCATTTATCATTTTTCTTCCACTTCACAATTATGTGCCATTTTGTGCTGGTCTATCACATATAATCCCCAAAAAATACATTTACATTTGTGATTGTAACATGACAAAATGTGGAAAATTTCAAGGTTTATGAATACTTTTTCAAGGCACTGTATGACCAAGGAGGAAAAAGTCACTACTGACAATCAAAAAATACAATGTTTTGGTATCTGTGCTTGAAAAATGGTCACTGCGACCTCACCTTCCTTTACTCTCCCCTCTGACCCTCGTTGTCAGCAAGGCCCACAAAGAGGAGATTACATTAGGTGTCTAAGCAGCACCTTTTAATCATTGACCCCCTAACCCCTTCACTGCCTTCCTTAACTCTCCCCCAATCACTCCCCAACCCACTGTTTCCATGAAAAACACCCTGATCCAATAACTAGAGCGGGTCTGCAGGTTAGGCCTTTTTCCTTTGCCTGCCTCTTCAATTCTCCCCCTTTGGTTTTATGTTTTTTTTTTTCTCCATATTCCTCACCTACATATGTCAACCAATACCTTTCTAACCCTCAATATTAAGGAATTGGGGGTGGGGGTTCCCACTTTAAGTTAAGCAATAAAAATGAAAAAAAATCCTTTACCTATAGTGCCTGGGGGTCCCCTTAGTTTTCCTGTAAAGTGACGCATCTGTACCATGTATAGAACCTGTTGCAGCAAAAATGACATTTCTAAAAAAAATTGTCAATCACATTTAAATTGACTTGTGGTTGCAATTGAAAATGACATTTCTAAAGAAAAAAAATGCATGAAATGACATTTAAATTGCCTGAAATACAATACCATTTCCGGCAATATAAAAATGTTTTAAAAAACAGTGTAGGGTTTCCCCCTCCAGTCCATACCAGGCCCTTTGGTTCTAGTATGGATATTAAGGGAAACCCATGCGAAAATGTAAAAAAAAAGGAGGTGAGGGGTCCCCCCAAAATCCATACCAGACCCTTATCCGGGCATGCAGCCTGGCAGGTCAGGAAAGGGGGAGGGAAGAGCGAGCACCCCCCCTGAATCATACCAGGCCACATGCCCTCAGCATGGGGGTGTGCTTTGGGGGCAGGGGGGCTCTGCAGTTTGGGAGACCTTTTTCAGTCAAGCCCCTTTGAGAGATGTTTCTGCCCCAAAGTATCTTGTCCCCATGATGGGGGCCCTCAGATCCCGCCCTCTCCTATGTGAATGAGTATCGGGTACATGGTACCCCTACCCATTCACCAAAAAAAGCGTCAAAAAGTAATAAACACAAGAGACAAGTTTTTGACAAATTCTTTATTAAAAAATAAAGAAATAGTGTCCCTCGATGTAAATCCTTCACGCGACCCACCGGACCCGAAAAAAATAAAAACGAAAAACGCTCTCGCCTCCTGGGAGGCTTCAGAAGGGGGCGGTGTCACAGGGTGACATAGCAAGGTGGCCCCGCCCCTTGCCTATATAAGAAAAGTCAAAGCGTAGAGCGGGCATACAGCGGAAGGCCTCCCAGGAGGCGAGAGCGGTTTTCATTTTTTTATTTTTCAGGTCCGAGGGGCGGCGTGATTGACGATGGACTTACGTTGAGGGACAATATTTTTACATTTTTTAATAAAGGAATTGTCAAAAACTGTCTCTTGTGTTTATTACTTTTTTACACTTTTTTAGTGAATGGGTAGGGGTACCATGTACTCCCTCATTCACATGGGGAGGCAGGATCGGGGGGCAAAGTCCGCTGACAGATGATGACTCATTGTTAAGGACGCTCTTCCCTGCTCGCTGCTTACCACTTGCCGACCGCCACACACCAATGTGCGTCCAAAGTTTGGCGGCGGATATCGTTGTTATGGCAGCAGCTAGCTGCCATAACCCCGGTATCCCCGTTTTCGTGCGGCGGGCGGCTTTCAGATAAAAGTGGTCTCTGCGGCGGATTCGCCGCAAGATCACTTTTATCGGTGGCGAGAGAGGGGACCCCTCCCGCCGCGATCCGGTGCCCTCCGCCACTTACCGGAGCCGCCGGTAGAGGCGGAGGCGATCGCGTCTGTCTCCCTACTGTGCCTGGAGATGAGTGATGCTAACATGGCGCCCACTTGTCTCCATGACACTGCTGGGCGGAAGTGATGTCAAAACGTCACTTCCGCCCACGCCTCTTAAAGGCACCTTTTTTTTCAATGTCATTTTTTTTAAATGACTTTTTTTTTTTTTTATTGCATTTTAGTGTAAATATGAGATCTTTTTGACCCCAGATCTCATATTTAAGAGGTCCTGTCATGCTTTTTTCTATTACAAGGGATGTTTACATTCCTTGTAATAGGAATAAAAGTGACACAATTTTTTTTTAAAAGAGTGTAAAAATAAATAAAATCATGTAAAATAAATAATAAAAATAAAAAAAAAAATTTTTAAACCCCCCCCGTCCCGACGAGCTCGCGCGCAGATGCGAACGCACACGTGAGTAGCGCCCGCATATGAAAACGGTGGTCAAACCACATATGTGAGGTATCGCCACAATCATTAGAGCGAGATCAATAATTCTAGCCCTAGACCTCCTCTGTAACGCAAAACATGCAACCTGTAGAATTTTTTAAACGTCGCCTATGGAGATTTTTGAGGGTAAAAGTTTGATGCCATTCCACGAGCGGGTGCAATTTTGAAGCGTGACATGTTTGATATCAGTTTACTCAGCACAACATTATCTTTCACAATATAAAAAAAAAATGGGCTAACTTTACTGTTGTCTTATTTTTTTATTCAAAAAAGTGATTTTTCTTCCAAAAAAAGACCGCTGCGCAAATACGGTGTGAAAAAAAGTATTGTAATGACCGCCATTTTATTCTCTAGGGTGTTAGAAAAAAAAACAATATATAATGTTTGGGGGCTCTAAGTAATTTTCTAGCAAAAAAACCTGTTTTAAACATGTAAACACCTAAATTCTAAAATGAGGCTGGTCCTTAAGTGGTTAACAACCAGCTATTTCTTCACACATAATTCTAATTGTTCTGAAAAGTTGGAATTCGTTAGAAAACAAATAAACTAAACAAATTTTAAGGGATTTCAAGGTAATTTATTACTATTCGTTACTATTTCATTCGGAGATTCGGATACATACGAATCTCCAAATAACCACTAGTCTGTTAAAATTTATATTCGGATCAGAACAAATTGCACATGTCTAGTGAACATATATGTATAGTTATCAATAGATACCTCTAGATGAATTTTGCAGCAAAGTCCAGTTGCAGGGGCCCCTGAGGATGATGCGGTGTCTGTGTTTGACCCAAAGATAAGCCTGGGGGTCAAGGCCAAGGACTGCTGTGGGAATCAGGACAAAGACACTCAGGCCTTGCTTGAAGAAGGAGGCTACACCCTTGGAAACTAGTTGCCGTATCCACAGTATTTGGAGTACATGGACTTGTGTTCCGTGACCCCATTGGCACACTGGCGTTCACAGCCACCCTGGGTTCCTCACCGCACCACCATAGACTTCAGTGACTGAGCGTCTCTATCCCGACTCCCACAGTAGCCCTTGGCTCAGATCCCCAGGCTGCAGGCAGAAGTTCATCCTGGAGCAGCCATTCAACTTTGTGGATGGATGAGATCACTCTGGCTTCTTTTACACTGCGACAGGGGTGTTGTTTCACTGGAACCATGTGAGTGCATCTTAAACAATCTTTTTTATTATGTCAAAATAGAAAGAGGTTTTACACTAGGGGAGCGCTTCCCTTGTTTTTTCCCTTCTTATCTACCAAATATTAGCAGACTACCCACTTAACTTACTAACTAAATACAATGCTTCTTAGGAAATCTGCATTATTAACCTCCTCTGGCTTCATTCCAAAGATAGGATAAATACTGTATTTGGAATCCAATACTGGGACATTCTCTTAGAGTATTGGGTAAACATAAAATATTCAGGCAATCTTCTTTCCTCGCACAAATCTTTTATGTTGTTCCTTCCAGGTATGGAAAGCATTCCCACCCAGGAAGTGGAAAACCATGCTACCTTCAAAGAATTGTTCCAACAAGGTGGCATTCGAATGTATCATTTAATAAAGTCACGTGCTGTGACGCAACGCGTCAGGGTAGGAGGAGTTAGGTGCCGACGCTTCACGGGGACGGCCGAACCCGGAAGCTTTGCTTATATCTACCGTTTGCTGCTTATTTTAATGTAAGTTATTACGTTTTTTTCAAATAAATGTTCTAAATACTACACCATGAGACCTCTCCTCTGTTCTTGATTAAATTGCTGGGACCGCTGAAAGCGCTGGAAGCTGGGGATGAGAGACAGACTCATTTGATGCTTAAAGACACGCTGCAGGGAACACATCCTTTCCTAGTTATTATCCACCCGCTCTACTTGGCCCATTGGGGGCCGCTTCTGGAGGTGAGAGGCTGGGGGAAACACTTGGGAGATGCACTAAAACGTGCATAGAAAAAAGAAAAAATCACTGCACATTGGTTTAGCACTGTGTGTAAAGACTTTGCTGTGGAAAACACCTACCACTACTGCACTTTTTTGGACTTTACTACACTATTGTCACTGTTTGGGACAGCATCCCTGTGGTGGGATTGGCTGCCCTATCAATTTATTATTTTTATTTTTATTACTTATTTATTATAATTTTATGGTACGATTGAAATTTGCATTTGGCCATTTATCAATTATTGCACATTTTATGCTGAACATTTTTGCACTATTTTGTCACTTTAATATTTGTATATGCAAACTCACGATTAAGGGTCACTTTACCATATTAGTCATATTTATATCCATATATTTATTTATTTCATTTACAGTGAATATGTATGAGGTATTGATTTGTTTGTAAGGCACTGATTTATCATTATCACATGTACTTTGTTTTTGAGCATCTTATTTGAGAAGTTAGTTTTATTTTTTCTCAGATCCACATAGAAAAATATTTTGTTTGCACTTAATCGAGGGGTAACTGGTATTGTTGATTAAGCACTTGATAGTATATTTATAGATTTTAAATTTTCCCTTACCTTAGAATTGTATCTCCACCATTTTTTATTCACTTGGTATGGTAATATTTATTGGGTACTTTCTCCGGACATTTACTGTAGAAGGTGGGATTTGATCGGCCCATTACATTATATTATTTCGAGTGGTACTACTGATTGATGGAATAGCGCCACATATCTTTTATTTAATTTAATATATAGACATGGGGTAAAACCTTTCCCAATGTTCAAATTTTTATTTCCAAATAAAAAATGTCATCATTGCAAATGTGCTTTTACCAGATGACACTCCAACCTTATCACTGTTTGAACACAAATGTTTGCAGGACCCGTACTCACCAGGTAGGATTCCACTTCTATATAGTGTCAGCAGAGAACTCGCCCCCTTCTTATTCCCCTAAATGACACCCTTAGGAAACTTTAGAGAATGCAGACTGGACAAAATTTGGATGACAGCAAAGTCTTGCTCACGCAGTGCACTAGCAGTAAAATCAGCCTATAAGGTCCTCACCATGTGGTATCTCATGCCCACTAGAGTTTCAATCTATGTTCCAAGCTATACCTCTATGCTTCAGAGGTTGCATGCAGAATGTAGACAAGGGATTGCAGCGCTCTCACAAAGGGGGCCTCCTGGATATAAAGTCCACGATAGGGGACTCTGGCTGCTGCGTTGTCCGAAGAACACTTAGACAATAGTAGAAGAGAGAGCGGCCGGAAACTCCATGTCCGTATCAAATGTAAATACTTTTAATTGGCACATGTTAAAAAAAATACAAAAGCAGATGCGTTTCAGCACATTGCCTTGATCACTGCAGTGACCTTGTCATGGCGTCATGTCATATCATGCAGCGGACCTTGTCATGACGGATGGTGTGTCTCACAGACCCCCAAAAATACAGGTATCTACTAGGTTATCTACTGTTGTGTGATCGACAACCCTACACAGAGTCTTTACCTGTGGAAGGTTTTGGATTAGAATAAGCATTTTAAATGATGCGATTAGAATCTCCTTTCCCTATTTTTCAGTCGCAACATTTGACATGGGATCTTCTATTGCAGCTATACTATGAATAGAGGATTTTGACTTGAATCCTGAATCTATTGATACTGCGAGAAATTTGGTTCATGACTGGAAGGTAAATAACGACTGGTGCATGGGGACTACTGGGGGGGGGGGAAATTGGGGCATTTAAAATGAATGATGAGCTCACTTTGCGAATATATTTTTTTTTTTCTCTGCCAACTTCACACAGTCTGATACTTATATTCTCCTAAAACCATTATTCGGAGGGTCTAGGACTATATACCCTCCCTGTGGGGGGGATTGATATTTGAATCGTCCAGGTTTAATCCAAACCTTTTCAGGGACCATCCTCTGACAGTACCATCAGTCACTTTAGATGCAATATTGCCACTTTTGCTTGAGTGTGATGCTACTCACCCCACTTTCGGTAGGTTGTTTGCTATTTATTTCCTTTCTCCCTCTTTTTTCTTCTCTTTTTTCCTTTCTCCTATAGATTAATCCCCTCTGGTAAAATATTGTCCCTCCTTTCCTTCCCTCTCTTGAAATGTAATAGCACAATGCTCACTATGCCTATTAAAACTGTGGTCTTGCACGATAAACTATACTATATTTTTCTTTATTTAAAAAGAAGGTTTGCTTTACCACATGTTTTGGGGGTGACGGGAACCAGTCCCACACCATATAGAGAAAAGTCTATTGTTTAGTTTAGCGCCGGACGGCAAGGATTTACTTTACTGTTTTTTGTTTGTTTTCATGCCTTTGCAAACCTCTTCTAAATAAAGCTGGCAATCCGCCAGATTTTAAAGAAGCTGCCTGCATTCTGACCTTAATTTCCATAAAAGGTGATCCCCACAAGTTAATCTCCCACAATATATATATACACACACACACACACTATTGGCAAAAGTATTGGGACACCTGCCTTTACACGTACATGAACTTTAATGGCGTCCCAGTCTAATGCCCCGTACACATGGTCGGACTTTGTTCGGACATTCCAACAACAAAATCCTAGGATTTTTTCCGACGGATGTTGGCTCAAACTTGTCTTGCAAACACACGATCACACAAAGTTGTCGGAAAATCCGATCGTTCTGAACGCGGTGACATAAAACACGTACGTCTGGACTATAAACGGGGCAGTGGCCAATAGCTTTCATCTCTTTATTTATTCTGAGCATGTGTGGCACTTTGTGCGTTGGATTTGTGTACTAACGATCGGAAATTTCCGACAACGGATTTTGTTGTCGGAAAATTTTATAGCCTGCTCTCAAACTTTGTGTGTCAGAAAATCCGATTGAAAATGTGTGATGGAGCCCACACATGGTCGGAATTTCTGACAACAAGGTCCTATCACACATTTTCCGTCTGAAAATCCGACCGTGTGTACGGGGCATTAGTGTGTAGGGTTCAATATTGAGTTGGCCCACCCAGCTATAAGAGCTTCAACTCTTCTGGGAAGGCTGTCCACAAGGTTTAGGAGTGTGTCTATGGGAGTGTTTGACTATTCTTCCAGAAGCGCATTTGTGAGGTCAGGCACTGATATGGACAAGAAGGCCTGGCTCACAGTCTCCATTCTAATTCATCCCAAAGGTGTTCTATCGGGTTGAGGTCAGGGCTTTGTGCAGGCCAGTCAAGTTCCTCCACCCCCAAAGCTCATCCATGTCTTTATGGACCTTGCTTTTTGCACTGGTGCGTAGTCATGTTGGAACAGGAAGGGGCCATCCCCAAATTATTCCCCCAAAGTTGGGAGCATGAAATTGTCCAAAATGTTTTGATATGTGGACGCCTTAACCACTTGACCACTGGGCACTTAAACCCCCTTTTTAACAAGACCAATTTTCAGCTTTCGGTGCTCTCACACTTTGAATGACAATTACTCAGTCATGCAACACTGTACCCATTTGAAACGTTTGTGCTTTTTTTCATACAAATAGAGCTTTCTTTTGGTGGTATTTAATCACCGCTGGGTTTTTTATTTTTTGCGCTATAAATCAAAAAAGACTGGAAATTTGGTAAAAAAAAAAAAAAAAAAATTCTTTGTTTCTGTTAAAATTTATTGCAGAGTATTGGCGAGTATTGGAAGAGTATTGCATAGTATTGCAGGGTATTGCATAGTATTGCAGAGTATTGCATAGTATTGCAGAGTATTGCAGAGTATTGCATAGTATGGCAGAGTACTGGCAGAGTATGGGCACTGAGCAGTGCTGTGGGCTGGATCTGAAAGTGCCCACAAGGCTGCAAATGATCTCTCCCTCTTTCCTCTCACACTGTACCGATCGGTACAGAGAGGGGAGGGAGGAACCGGCATCATGACATTTCATTTGACGGAACGACATTCATTTGACGGAGCGATCACGTGGTAAACAACCGCTATCAGCGGCCATTTACCGTGATCCATGATGCAACGGGTCCCCCGGACCCGGCGGTCACGGATGTTCCCGGGTGTGCACCCCAGGGGGCGGGCGGGAGCGCGATTCTGTGAGCCATCTTTCGGCTATGGCCCGGTCGGCATGTGGTTAAGAGTTCCCTTCACTGGAACTAAGGGGCCAAGCCCAACCCCTGAAAAGCAACCCCACACCATAATCCCCTCTCCACCAAATGATTTCAACCAGTGCACAAAGCAAGGTCCATAAAGATATGGATGAGCAAGTTTGGGGTGGAGGAACATAACTGGTCCGCACAGAGTCATGACCACAACTCGATAGAAGATCTTTGGGATGAATTAAAGTGGAGATTGCGAGCCAGGCCTTCTCGTCTGAGCTCAAAAATGCGCTTCTGGAAGAATGGTCAAACAATCCCATAGGCTCACTCCTGTGGACAGCTTTCCCAGAAGAGTTGAAGCTGTTATAGCTGCAAAGGGTGGGCCAACTCAATATTGAACCCTACGGACTAAGACTGGGATGCCATTAAAGTTCAAGTGCGTTTAAAGGGAGGCGTCCCAATACGTTTGGCAATATAGTGTACACCTGGATATATGTAAACAATTCCACCAGGACTCCTCTTGGGCCCTTTGGTGATGATACCTGTTTTTGCAATGGATGTATGTACTGTTATTAATCTTTTCTTTCTTTTCTTATATAAAGCTTCTATTATTTCAATTATTATCTCGTAATAATTGAGAGCTACAGTGGTTTATGTTTAGAATCATCTTAAGTAATGCTCTAGACCACAGGCTGACAGTTACAAGCATGACTCCCACAGGCAGAGGCATGATGGGACTTGTAGTTCTGCAACAGCTGGAAGGCCCCAGTTTGACACCCCTGCTCTAGACCATAAGGGATATACTTTCACAAGAGCTGAAAAGCTTCTCTCATTCTTTATTTTGCTGTAAAGTACAAAAAATAATAAATAACGAGAAGCACATGGGCAAAAATTCAGCAAAAGAAATGCACATCGAATTGTGATATTCTTTTAAAAAATACATTCACTGTATTTCTGATTATCTGGTTTCTCAAAGTGTATATAACTGGATTGAACAATGGGGTAACCAGCGTATATAAAAGAGATATGACTTTATTTGTATTGAGAGAGTTTCCTTTGGAAGGACTAAAATAAATGCTGATTAATGAACCATAAAACACACACACAACAGAGAGATGAGAGCTACAAGTAGAGAAGGCTTTCTGCTTCCCGATGTTGGAGGTGATACCAAGAATGGTGGTAAAGATGTACACATAGGTCACAATGACAAACAGAAAAGGAAAAATTACAATAATGGTGGTAAGAATTGATGCTCCCATTTTAGCCAGAAAAGTATCAGAGCAGGAAAGTTCTAATATAGGACTAAGGTCACAATAAAAGTGATCTATAGTGTTGGGGCCACAAAAATTAAAACTGTAGATCATAAAGAGAGAAATTAAGGAAATAAAAAATGCAGCAAGCCAAGAACTTGCTGCAAGATACAAGCACATATTGAAGTTCATGATCAAGATATAACTCAGGGGGTGGCAGATGGCCACATAACGGTCATAGGACATTGCCGTCAGGAGATAGCATTCTGTCGAGAGACAAGATCCAAAAATGTAAAATTGAATGAAACAGGCCAAGAAAGGTATACTGCTTCCCCCACGTATTATAACATTTAAGGTTTTTGGGATAACGCTTGTACATAGTACAAAATCACATAGAGACAAATGGCAAAGGAAGAAATACATGGGAGACCTCAGAAGATGACTGGTTGACATCAGCGCAACAATGAGAAGATTTGCACTTATAGCCATGATGTATGTAATAAGAAGAAGAAGGAAGAGTGGGATTTTGAAGGAGTTAAGATTCTGAAACCCAACGAGAAAAAACTCAGTTAAAGAATAGTTGCTCTGCAACAATGACATTTTTGGCACGGTTAAGAATTAGAAGGTAAATATAATGACATATCTGTATATCAGTGATAGGTTTTCACTAGTTCCTTTTATTAAAAATGTAAAGTATTGAAGAAGAAACTTCGATATGGACATGCAGTCTTCTCTTCTATATTAAAAAATGGTTTATTCCGTAATGCTGAATGAGATTTATTTATACTTGTATACCCTGAGAATGCAAACCCTTGAGGAGTTTAACTGTGCTGAAATCTTTAACAGCCCACATGGGAAATAACTGACTGCCTGAGGTTATTACGGTGATAAAAATAATTTATGATTTTATTATTTAAAAAAATAATTATAATGAAAATGAAAAAAAATATTTTAGGCACATTCAATGTTAAACAAATAAAACATATTGACGTTGCTATAAAACTAAATACTTAGTTTTTTTTTAAATGCATTAAAGTGGTATTAAACCCAAAATCAAAAATGTAATTTCCTGACGGACTCCATGGAAGCATACGTATGGGTTTAGCCTCGCCTCGTCTCCTACCCTATAGGACCCCACTCCTACAACTTTTGTCTCAGAGCCAGAGGCCACGTTCCTTTTTTGTGTTCCTCCTAGTACCCTGTGTGTTTGTAATTTTACTTTTGCTCAGGTGATAACGTCCGCGGCCAAGGCCTGGTGGCTCAACGTGCAAGCCATATCCGGAAGATGGTGAGGAGATGCGTCTCTTGTCAGTTCCAGCAATCCTCAGTGGGGTGGAAAATGGCAGAAGGATATGGTGCCGATGAAGAGCTAAGGCCTTGCTATTGGCGGGAAATTGGCGGGTTGGCTGGATAGCCCTGCAATTAGCGGATGGCCATGTAACGCCCTAATATATGCAGCAGTCTCTTCACACCAGGCTGGTCCCGTGAGTGCCGACATTATGATGATGTCTCTACCTCCCCTTTGCTCCACGGCAGTCGGTTTTGTCTGTATTTGTGTTCATGCCTAGTTGTTTGTGTCCTCTCATGGCAGTTGGAGCACATCTACATTTTAAGCTGCCGCTCTCTGTTTTTGTGACGGGAACCAGCCCCACACCGTATAGAGAAAAGTCTACTGTTTAGTTTAGCGCCGTACGGCAAGGATTTACTTTACTGTTTTTTGTTTGTGTTCATACCTTTGCAAACCTCTTCTAAATAAAGCTGGCAACCCGCCAGATTTTAAAGAAACTGCCTGCATGCTGACCTTAATTTCCAGAAAAGGTGATCCCCACGAGCTAATCTCCCACAATATATATATACACACACACACACACACACTATTGGCAAAAGTATTGGGACACCTGCCTTTACACGCACATGAACTTTAATGACATCCCAGTCTTAGTCTGTAGGGTTCAATAATGAGTTGACCCACCCTTTGCAGCTATAACAGCTTCAACTCTTCTGGGAAGGCTGTCCACAAGGTTTAGGAGTGTGTCTATGGGAGTGTTTGATCATTCTTCCAGAAGCGCATTTGTGAGGTCAGGCACTGATATGGACAAGAAGGCCTGGCTCACAGTCTCCATTCTAATTCATCCCAAAGGTGTTCTATCAGGTTGAGATCAAGGCTTTGTGCAGGCCAGTCAAGTTCCTCCAGCCCAAAGCTCATCCATGTCTTTATGGACTTTGCTATTTGCACTGGTGCGCAGTCATGTTGGAACAGGAAGGGGCCATCCCCAAATTATTCCCACAAAGTTGGGAGCTTGAAATTGTCCAAAATGTTTTGATATGTGGACGCCTTAACCACTTGACCACTAGGCATCTAAACCCCCTTCCTAACAAGACCAATTTTCAGCTTTCGGTGCTCTCACACTTTGAATGACAATTACTCAGTCATGCAACACTGTACCCATTTGAAATGTTTGTGCTTTTTTCACACAAATAGAGCTTTCTTTTGGTGGTATGTAATCACCGCTGGGTTTTTTATTTTTTGCACTATAAATCAAAAAAGACTGAAAATTTGGTAAAAAAAAAAAAAAATTCTTTGTTTCTGTTAAAATTTATTGCAGAATATTGGCGAGTATTGGCAAAGTATTGGAGAGTATTGACAGAGTATTGCATAGTATTTCAGGGTATTGCATAGTATTGCAGAGTATTGCAGAGTATTGCATAGTATGGCAGAGTACTGGCAGAGTATGGGCACTGAGCAGTGCTGTGGGCTGGATCTGAAAGTGCCCACAAGGCTGCAAATAATCTCTCCCTCTCTCCTCTCACACTGTACCGATCGGTACAGAGAGGGGAGGGAGGAACCGGCGTCATGACATTTCATTTATTTCATTTGACGGAGCGACATTCATTTGACGGAGCGATCACGTGGTAAACAACCGCTATCAGCGGCCATTTACCGTGATCCGTGATGCGGCGGGTCCCCCGGACCCGGCGGTCACGGATGTTCCCCGGGTGTGCACCCCAGGGGGCGGGCGGGGGCGGGCGGGAGCGCGATTCTGTGAGCCGTCTTTCGGTTATTTTTGGCACGGTTAAGAATTAGAAGGTAAATATAATGACATATCTGTATATCAGTGATAGGTTTTCACTAGTTCCTTTTATTAAAAATGTAAAGTATTGAAGAAGAAACTTCGATATGGACATGCAGTCTTCTCTTCTATATTAAAAAATGGTTTATTCCGTAATGCTGAATGAGATTTATTTATACTTGTATACCCTGAGAATGCAAAACCTTGAGGAGTTTACCTGTGCTGAAATCTTTAGCAGCCCACATGGGAAATAACTGACTGCCTGAGGTTATTACGGTGATAAAAATAATTTATGATTTTATTATATAAAAAAATAATTATAATGAAAATGAAAAAAATATTTTAGGCACATTCAATGTTAAACAAATAAAACATATTGATGTTTCTATAAAACGAAATACTCATTTTTTTTTAAATGCATTAAAGTGGTATTAAACCCAAAATCAAAAATGGAATTTCCTGAAGGACTCCATGGAAGCATACGTATGGGTTTAGTCTCGCCTCGTCTCCTACCCTATAGGACCCCTACACTTTTGTCTCAGAGCCAGAGGCCACGTTCCTTTTTTGTGTTCCTCCTAGTACCCTGTGTGTTTGGAATTTTACCTTTGCTCAGGTGATAACGTCCACGGCCAAGGCCTGGGGGCTCAACGTGCAAGCCATATCCGGAAGTTGGTGAGGAGATGCGTCTCTTGCCAGTTCCAGCAATCCCCAGCTATCAGTGGGGTGGAAAATGGCAGAAGGATACGGTGCCGATAAAGAGCTAAGGCCTTGCTATTGGCGGGAAATTGGCAGGTTGGCTGGATAGCCCTGCAATCAGCGGATGGCCATGTAACGCCCTAATATATGCAGCAGTCTCTTCACACCAGGCTGGTCCCGTGAGTGCCGACATTGTGATGATGTCTCTACCTCCCCTTTGCTCCACGGCAGTCGGTTTTGTCTGTATTTGTGTTCATGCCTAGTTGTTTGTGTCCTCTCATGGCAGTTGGAGCACATCTACATTTTAAGCCGCCGCTCTCTGTTTTGGCTGCTGCCTCTGGCTTGCCACACACATCCGAGGGCCTCGGGCAAAATATAGACTTAGTTTTGCGTCGGCGACTGCAGGGGCTTGGCGCATGCGTGCTGCGGCATCGGTGGCGTCAGCACAGGCTGGGATTTAAACAGCTGTCAAAGCTGTTCATATTGGGATTCCCTTTGGGCTATGTGCAGCAGCTTCCCTAGGTGCAGTGGTTCTCTGGCACAGGTATGTGCTTAGTATATACCCCCTGTGTACTGCCTGTTGTGTTCTAGTGCATCCTAACTGTGCTTTTGGCTCTTTTCCCCTACAGCTTGGCTTGACTGTGCAGTTGACCTCTCTATGGAGGTGTCACTGCCCCCCTGTGGCCAGCCCCTGCGTAGCAGGTATGAAAGGGTGTTTTTAACCCTTTACCTTCCTCGCTTGCCTGGGATCGTTTTCATAGGTGTTAACTTTTTCCTTTCTGCTTTATTTGTTCTCGTTATTCCTTCCAGGTTTGATCAGCAACAAGCGGCACAGGAATACAGAGATCTTCCTAGATCGCAACACCGTGACACCTCTTCCAGATCCAGACACCGTAGGTCACCATCTAGATCCAGGCATCACAGGAGAAGTTCTGAATCCTCCTCCAGGCACCACACACACTGCCATGTCAGCCGCTCTAAACAAAAAGCCTGCTGAGGATGCGGAACTTAGCTGCTTTATGAGCCATGCTATGACTGGGCAGTTGGAGAAAGAGAGAGCAGCAAACAGCAGATGGAGTCCCTGGTTAGAGGTGTGGTACAAGAGCCCCTTAAAGTGATTGTTAAGCTTCGCCAGCACTCCTGGCTCCTCCTCTTCTCTTCCCCACAAAGAGCCGCTCTCCCTTGGAGCACTCGTGCCAGCACGCTCCCGAGTCCTGCTGCTGCGTCCATTGACACAGACAGCAGGACTTGGCGAAGCCCCCCCCCCCCCCCCCGGCTGCCGTGTCACTGGATTTTACTGACAGCAGCAGGAGCCAATGCCTATCGATCTATTCAATGAGGACCCGAGACGTCGACTGGAGCTGCTGTGCAACCCCTTTAAAGAATTGGGTACTATCCACACCCGCAGTCCATCAGCCAGTTTGGCATGTTCCCCTGCAAAGGCCAGCCATGTTGAGCTGGAGCCTTCCCAGCCAAACCACCCATTGGTGAGGATCTCAGACCTGAAGGGCCTAGTAATGGACTGGGGGGGACTCACGCCATTTTTTTCAATGATTTTTATATATATTGCTGGGATCTGACAATAAATTACAGCCGCAAGCAGCTTTAAAAGACATTTTATTCCTTTAGAAATGTCATTTTGCTGCAGTACTGTTCTAAACATGGGAAAGATGCGCTACTTTACAGGCATATACTAAGGACATTTTCCGGGACTGCAGGATCATTTATTGGCGCTATAGTGAATGACCCCCAACGTGTCTATGGCACCTGTGGTGAACAATCCCAGAGATATCGATAATAGATAACAATGTATCAATGGGTGTAAACACAGGATAGTGCAACAGGTGCACAAGAGGCGATCAAGGAAGAAAAGAATTTCCTAAGAAAAAAATTTTAAATATAAAAGATATAAATGTATTATATTCCTGAATGTTTATCGCATTCCATGATTATATTTAGCAGTATATTATATAAGAAAACTAGAAAGTGGGTGCAAATATTCTTGTATAGATGCTACTCCCACCCCACATGGGGCTTAATGTGTGATCGCTCCGTGACCGTGCCCGCGGTTCCCATGGACTCGATGTCCGCCGGGGGCATGCAATCGTGTCATGGAACGTAAGAATGGAGAGATGCCTTTGTAAACAAGGCATTTCTCCATTCTGCCTATTGACATGACAGGGAGCTACTGCTCCCTGTCATCGGAAGTGGAAGCCCATCCCCCCACAGTTAGAACACCTCCCTAGGACACACTTAACCCCTTGATTGCCCCCTAGTGTTTAACCCCTGCCCTGCCAGTGTCATTTACACAGTAAGCAGTGCTGATCGCTGTATAAATGACAATGGTCCCAAAATGGTGTCAAAAGGTATGATGTGTCCGCCATAATGTCGCAGTCATGACAAAAATCGCAGATTGCTGCCATTACTGATGAAAAAAAAAATAATAAAAATGCTATTAATCTATCCCCTATTTTGTAGACGCTAGTACTTTTGCGCAAACCAATGAATATACGCTTATTGCAATTTTTTTTGCCAAAATATATGTAGAAGAATACATATCGGCCTAAACTGAGAAAAACATTTGTTTTTTTTATATATTTTTTGGGGAAATTTATTATAGCAAAAATTAAAAAATATTGCTTTTTTTTCAAAATTGACGCTCTTTTTTTGTTTATAACGCAAAAAATAAAAAAACCACAGAGGTGATCAAATACCACCAAAAGAAAACTCTATTTGTGGGAAAAAAAGGACATCAATTTTGTTTGGGTGCAATGTCGCACGACCGCGCAATTGTCAGTTAAAGTGATGCAGTGCCGTATCGCAAAAAGTGCTCTGGTCAGGAAGGAGGTAAATCCTTCTGGGGCTGAAGTGGTTAACAAGTTGGATAACAAAGCAGAAAGGAAAAGCCAGTTTGGGCTTAGTTTAAAAGAACAGCAGGATGCTAGGGCAGTTGTGTGTACTGAATTGGAAGCAAAAAATCATTGAAAGAAGAATAGAATAAACTATAACAGTATCTAACATAGCTGTAAGTCCAAAAACCACTCGCCACCCTCCCTTGTGATCTCTTTAGCCACTAGCAAAGACATTGGAGAAGCCCGCCTTTCATGTCCTTATCCTGTCTGGCGGGAAGGATGGAGGGGGGCAGTCTAGCACCGCAGAGTGCAAATTTTATCTCAGAACAACAGTCTGTGAAGGGATCCGGCAGCATTTAGCACAGTATCAGCCCGCCGGCTATTTTTCGCCAGTGAATCATGAACAGCACTCCTCAGCAGCTCTCTGCTTGGCAGCCATCTCCAACCTTCTCGGTGTTTTCCCCAGACTTTCCTTTTTAACCTCCTTGTTCGTTCCCCCTGCTCCCAGGTACATTTGGGTACAGTAGTTCTTTCACCCAGCAGTGGCTCCAATTACTGCACAAACTACATTTCCCAGCATTCTGTGTTCTAAGTTCAAACCCAACAATAAGAATATCCTCTGTTGCCATCTTGTGGAGGAAAAAATAACCTGTATAGTCCAGTAACATTAATTCAGGTTACACATTACTCCCACTAGATCTCCCAAAGAGGAGTAACATTTTCAAACAGACATCATCAGACAACATTAATTATTAGGAACATATATTTGGACAACTTGCATAATAATACAAACTCAACAACCTCCCACCAATGACTGAAAGGAGTAGAGTAGCTCAGAATGAAGGCCATTGATTTAGGGACAGCCCACCTAGTGGTGTCAGAGGATTGGTTCATCAAGAGTCTGTTGGCTTGCATGGATGATTTCTTCAGAGCTCTCACTTAACACATCATAGGTTAATCTCTTTGGGGGCCTAACAGCATGTTTGTCTCTTTGTTCTGGGGACTGTACAGGTTCATTTTCAGCATCTTAAACCACGTCCACCTCAGACTCTTGCTCAAACCCAATGTTTTCTATGGCTTGCAACTTAGCAACCCAGCTACCTCTGAAGATAGTTTGACAGATTCAAGATCAAGCATTTCAAAATTTAATGTCTCTACTTCAATGTTTGAGCTGGGTGCATTCTTCTCATTAGGCGGTGGGGCCAACAGCCATTTAAACCCTATCTCTTCTTCTTCTTAGTCAATGACTAGAGGGGTTCCTGGAGGTGAAGCTGGAGGTCGAGGCCTACTTGAGTCCCTTGGGGGAGTAGAGTCTAATTGTAATGAGGTTCTGACAGCATCTGCAAAGGTGATTTCGGTACCACATTTCTAATGGACCAGTTTTTCCCCCTGGGCAGATTTGGTACATTGATAAACTGGGTAACAGTCTGCAGATTACAAAGGGCTGAGACTTCCAGTGATCAGCTATCTTATGCTTTCCCGGGATCCGAAGATTCCATAGTACCATCTGGTCCCCCAGTTGCAAGTCTTGTACCCTCACCCTAAGATCAAAGTTAAGTTCTTTTTATTTCATTTGCCTAGGGCTTCAGAGCCTTCCAGGACCTTCTTGTATGCAGTCTTCAAGTTTTTCTTCAGTCGTTCTATGTACCCCTAATAACTAGCTGCAGATGTGTGGTCGGCCGAGGTGCCAAAAGTCAAATCTACTCTACACAACTCTAATCTAATTGTGCTTCTCTGCCAAACTTCAGCAAGTAGGGACCTGTGGCATCATTCTCAATGCTCTAATGATATATTATAATGCAAAGTGTGCACTACAGTGGCAATGTGCTGGCACCACTGTTGTTTCTTCTCAGCAGTTAGAGTGTCAAGCATATCCAGGAGAGTTTGATTGAACCATTTAGGCTGAGGGTCTCCCTGATGGTGATAGGGAGTAGTCCTAGACTTCCGTATCCCTAGTAGGTTCAACAGTTCCTGGTTGAGCTTGCCCTCGAAGTCTCTAACCTGTTCTGAATGTAAGTACCTGGGCAAGCCATAGTGCACCAAGAACTTTTCAACAAAGACTTTGGTTACATTGGGCTCTGTTGTTTTTGTAGTTGGGAACACCTGAACATATCTGATGAAATGATCAGTTACCTCCAAGACATTGCCATGCTCGCTAGAATCAAGCTCCAGGAAATCAATGCATGCCAACTCCACTGACTCCTGATTCTCGAGATGCCTCATGGGTGCTGCTTGTCTTCCCAGGGTTTTCTGCTGGATGCAGCATGAACAGATACAACAATAGCCCTCTACATTGGTTCCCATATAGGGCCAGTAGAAGTGGTCTCTGACCAGTTTGAAAGTCCGTTCTGGCCCTAAATGGCCATTCTCATCATGTAATGACCTCAGCCCTGTATTTCTCAAGTAAGAACAGCTGCCATTGGTCATTTACGTGACCCAAGGGGCCCTTTCAGTAGACCACCCTTTACTGCAGCTGCAGTCAGTTTCATTCTTTATACACTATTTTTGCATCCTTCAGGTCATGCACTAGCAACATGTCTGCCAGTTTGTTTTTGAGTGCCTCCCTAGCTAAGCTACAGAGGGGATCCCTTTTCTGCTGCTCTTGCAAATCTTTCTTTGATGGCATGGGCAGCCGCTTATTTCTCAGCTGAGATAAATTGCAGTAATATTGGGGCACACCAGTGATGCTGACTTCCATGACCTCCTCACAGGCAGCACCCTTGAAGTGTCCTACTCCTTAAAAATATTTTTAAAAAGTGACAACTTTGTGTAGAATAAAAAAAATATTTTGTCAGTTTCTAAAAACTTGTGGCAATAAATAAAATCTTATATGGACTCAACATGCCTCTGCGCAAATACATTGGGGTGTCTATTTTCTAAAAAGAGGTCATTTGAGGGGGTGTTTGAACTGTCCTGGCATTTTTTTTCCATAATGATTTTATTAATATTTGAATAGAAAAGTGAATACAGTAGAAGGAACATTACAAAGTATTTCTTTTAACAAAATTCCAGGGGACAAATACAGAGCATAGGTATGAAATTGTCATCAAGCCAACTGGAAATCAACTTCATAGCTCAAGATTAGTGTAATGTAGCAATAGAACCTTCTAAGGTGGCAAGAAGGGAACAAATTTATTCCATTAGAAGAGTAATGCCCCGCACACACGGTCGGATTTTCTGATGGAAAATGTCCGATCGGAGCGTGTTGTCGGAAATTCCGACCGTGTGTGGGCTCCATCGGACATTTTCCATCGGATTTTTCGACACACAAAGCTGGAGAGCAGGAGATAACATTTTCCGACAACAAAATGTGATCGCGTCAATTCCGACTGTGTGTGGCCAGTTCCGACGCACAAAGTGCCACGCATGCTCAGAAGAAATTCCAAGACGGAACAGCTCGTTCTGGTAAACTTAGCGTTCGCAATGGATACAATACTTTCGTCACGCTGCAATGTTAAAAATGGTTTAATACAGCGCACTCTCTTCTTCTTTATAATGTGACAAGAATTAAGTAGTTTTGCTGCTCATATTCACACAGACTTCTCACAAAGTTTTATTTTTGTTTTTTATTGGGATTCCCTGAATATATTGTTATTAGTTGTCACATCGGACAGAATTTTTTTTTTTATTTAATTTTTTTGGGGATTTTAAGCCTTTTTTTTATTTAATGTTTGGATTTTTTCAAAGGCTGATCTTTGTTCAATGTTATTTTTATTTTTACTCCAGAATATTTTTGTGTGTGTTTTGTGTGTCAAGTTACCCCAACACCATTGATATCTTTTATTATTTAATCTCAAGGAGATTGTTTGTTGTTGGTGTCCCTTGTTCATTTCACATTGTATATTTGAAATGTACCTGAATCCTCACAAACCAACTGTCCTTTTTGAAGTAAAACACATAGGAGAGTATAATTCAAAACAAAAATCCTTTATTAAGGGATCATAACCAAACAAAGAGGAAGGCAACACTGGATCAACATGAGAAATTAGCGAAGCCTGGGACCCCCACGGCAGACATCAATTCTTGAACATCAAAATTGGTGGCCTGAGGAGTCCATATGTAAGGGAGGGCAGTCTGGTCCAGAATTCGCAGAGATCCGGATAGCAGCAGATGACATCTGTGTCCCCAGGCTGTGGTACCACAAGAGGCTGCATTTTTTGGCTGACCAGACTGGATCCAGGGTCCTCACTTTCTGGCCTTCTTTTCACGCTTCCTTCCCGGCTGTGCTGTTAGAGATGTGGCAGGAGGAGGAGTAGGACCTGGAGGAGGAGGAGGACTGGGAGGACCTGGAGGAGAGGGAGGAGGAGGACCATCGCAAAGGTGTGTCTGAGCTGTCATTTGGCCCCTCATACCTTTGTTAAGAGCCTCCAATATGAGCACCTCACACATGACTTGTTGGCCCTCCTCCATCCTCTGCATTTTATATGCAATGACGGCAGCAATGTCCTCCTCCACGGTCTGTCGTGCTCCCAGGACCTCTGTAGCCCTCCAAAAGAGTCCTCTGGTAGCCTCCTCTAGGGCACTCCTCCTACTGCCACTTTCTCTTTCCAGGGGGGGTGGAGGGACCGGCATATCAGGCAGCCGGCTCGGCCCGGCCACCTCCTGGCTGCGACTTCCCTGTGTATGAAAAAGGGACATGGTTGTAATGTTTTGCTTCATCAATCACAATCCTAAATTAGTACTCCAAACTAACATCTAGTTAACATCATTGATTGGACAAGCAGAAATATTTAGAGGAATGCTATACCTGGCTCAATCTGGGCTCCTCCTTGTGTTGTTGCCTGGAAGGCCCAGGTTGGGCGTCAGAAGCCTCAGCCGGGGGGGAAGGAAGCGTGGAAGGAAGACTGGAGAGGGATGGCCTGGGTTCAGTCTGGCCTGCCAGAAAATGCAGCCTGTCATAGTACCACATCCTGGGGACATAGATGTCATCTGCTGCTCCGGATCTCTGTGAATCCAGGACTTTCTTGCGCTCCCTTAGATATGTGCTCCTCAGGCCACCAATTAATTTCTTTAAATAGGTGATGTCTGCCGTGGGGATCACCTGCTTCACAATTTCACACAATTGCTCCAGTGCTGCCTTCCTCTTTGCTTGGTTCTTGTAATGGGGGTGTTTAATTTCCCACAGACAGGGCAGCTCCCTTAACATATCTAGGAATACTGACATGAAGTCATTATCTTTCATTAGCATATCCATGTTCACTGCAAGACACAACACAAGACAAAGCCTAATGTCAGACAAAACTCTCCTAATCTTGTTACAATATAGGCTTCAATGAAGAAGCAGTATAGGCACAAGTTTGTCTCTTACCTTCGTTCTTACGATCGGCACGTCCAATGCTCCTTCCTCCGCTCACAGATCGTACGTAATCCGCATGCCTGTTACGCTTTATACACACTGCGCATGCGTGTAACTCCGCCCGCCCCTGATGTTCTTTCTAGTCTATTCCCCACCCCCTTTTGTTCGGCGCAGTGGGGGAAGAGCATATGGCGGAGTCATAGCAGGTGCGTGATAATTGCAGGAACGAGGAGGAGGAGGAGGAAAGCCTGGATCCGGACACGTCCCGATCCAGAAGGAGACGTTTTAAGGCCACAAATATGTCCTTTGGGGAGATGTTGGAGATGGTCGACATCATGAAGAAGTCCGACTATGACGGAAAGTATGGGCCTTACCCCAACCCCAATATCAGAAAGGCCAAGATCATGGCGAAAGTGATCAAAAGTCTGCAGATGAATTTCGGGGTACGACGATCGAAAGATTAGCTCAGGAAGCGGTGGTCGAACCTGAAATTGAGAGAGCCAGAGCAGTACCGAAAGATCCGGAGAGTGCTGCAAAAAAGTAAGTAGTTGTGCTGTGTTCCTATTCTTTCTGTCTTTATTCCGTTCGTGCTGCTCCATATGCTTTTATTAATTGTAACGTTTAAAAGGGCAACTTTAATGTTCATGGGCCCATTATTCGTTCGTATCAAACATTTTTCTTTTGGCCTCTAAAACACCATTGTTTAGGCCATATGCATTTTCCCACATTTTTTTTGGGCCTACTTGGATGCCAAATATTTGTTTGTGTAGATGGGTTTGTTACTCAAATGAAATGCAAACTAGATTCTGTGTAAGGAGAGGACACTGAGCAGCTGTTTTCACATCTGGACACTGGAGCACTAGTGTGGGACCCCAGAACACCATTTTTATTAGGGGGCCACACAGGTGCTCCAGTGGATACTATAGGGGGTCTCCATCTGTGAAGCTTGTACAAAACAGGTAAAGGATTGCAGGTTGACAAAGGACACTAAAAAAGCTACATCTTGGAACTCTGCTAAAATTGACAATTGTACCCCACTTCCAAGCAATGTTTCCTATTTATAGTTCTGCCATCAAATATCTGTGTGCTAATTATAACATTTTTGTTTTACATAGGGGAGAAAAGACTCGGAGGACACCACTCATCCGAGGAGACCACAGACCCCCCACCTATGGAAGAAGCTGAAATACCCCCAAACTAAGAAGAGCAGGAGGAAGAAGAAGATGTGGTGGAGATTGGCACCACAACAGGTGAGTGTCTGTGACCACAGACTCAGGTAAAAGAGATGGATGGTGGCAGATTTTTGATACCTGTTTTTGTTTTGTTTCTCTCTTTTTAGGTGATCGTGATGTGAGGGATCCAGAACGTTTCACATCAGAAGGTGCCCAGATCCTGATCGGGGAGATCATTGGGTGTAAAGTAGAACTGCAAAACATACAGCAAAAAATCAATGATGTGATTAAAAAAAATAATAACATCATTGATGTTTTGGGGCGAATTTAAAACCCCACAAAATCACTTTTTGGATTGTGGTCCAATCTTTTAAAACTTTTTGCAATGTTTTGAAAAGCCAAATTTGGAGGATGCACACAGTGTGCCAACATGTGCTATCTGCCATCACAGGAGATCAATGGACGCGTTTTGGGGGTGCAACCCCTTCCTCAATTATAAAGTAGCGTTGAGGAAGGGCTTTCTCCCCCAAAACACGTCCCTTGATCCCCCTGATGGCAGATAGCACATGTTGACATTCGTAAATTGGTGTGCATCTTCCAAATTTGGCTTTTCCAGGGGTGATTTCCCCCCATCTGAACGCTATATCAAACCCAGTTCCTAAATACTGATGTCTGATATAGCCTTCAGGTTTTACCTAATGTGAACTTTGTAAGTTCAAGTTTTTTGTCTTTCTTGTTGGTTTTACACAGGCCTGTTTTATCTGAAAATGAAAACTGAAATGGACATTTCGATTTTTGATAATGCTACTGGAAAAATTGTTATACAACAAACATGTTGGTTTGTTTTAAAAAACCTTTGGTAAATGCACATGTGATTGTGCAGGTATAAAAAAGTTGCTTACTCAAGAATGTGTGGATTATTGTCTCAACACTACAATACAACACTTTTGGGGTGATGTAATTGCTGTTTTCAGCAAAAATGGGGGTTATTTCCTAAGGGCAAATCCTCTTTGCACTACAAGTGCAGTTTCAGTGCAGTTGCAAGTGCACTTGTAGTGAAATGTGTTTTTGCATTTAGGAAATAACAGCCAACAGTGCTTTGTATAAGGTTACACAATCACGACATTTTCTGGACTCAACACATTTCTGTCAGGGTCAGCTAAAACAAACACAAGCAGTAAATGTCCACAAAGAATTTCTTTTTTTTTTATTATAAAAAGGCTTCACAGATTGTCTGGCATATTGATAGCCCCCCTACCCGCAAAGAACTCCAGGTAGCGTAACCGGACATCACGGGCACTCAGGGAGGGCAAGCCAGGACGACCACTTTCAAGCGCCGTCAGTGTGGTTTGATGTAGGATTCCGGCCTCAGGCCCAACTGAGCCAGCATAGTTGGTCGAATGTTTCCTTAAAAAGTTATGGAGAACACAGCACGCCAGTATAATATGGTTCAGTTTATACTCCACCATATGGATGGGTGTCAGAAATAGTCGGAACCGGCTGGCCAGGATTCCAAATGTGTTCTCCACCACTCTTCGGGCTCTGGCCAGCCGGTAATTAAAAACCCTCTGTTCCGGGGTGAGGGTCCTCATTGGGAATGGCCGCATCAGGTGGTCCCCCAGCGCAAACGCTTCATCAGCAACGAACACAAATGGGAGTCCTTCCACATTGTCCTCTGGAGCTGGCAAGTCCAAGCTGCCATTCTGGAGACGCCTGTAGAACTCCGTCTGGGCGATGACTCCACCATCGGACATCCGGCCATTCTTCCCCACGTCCACATACAAGAAGTCGTAATTAGCCGACACCACCGCCAACATCACTATACTATTAAACCCCTTGTAATTATAATAGTACGACCCCGAGTTGGGTGGTGGGATGATGTGGACGTGTTTCCCATCAATTGCCCCTCCGCAGTTAGGAAAGTCCCACCGCTCGGCAAAGTGGGAGGCCACAGTCTGCCATTCCTGTGGCGTGGAAGGAAACTGTTGAGGAAAAAACAATAAACATTACTATTTTTACTCTGAAACATGGCAAGCAGATTATACACAAACATTATGGGGCAACCTCCAGATAGCATTTACTAAGGGGAATTTAACAAGGCCAAAGTATAAGGTACACCTATCATATGCCCCCTCCCCCCCCCTCTCATGGGCCATTTCTAACATTATAGGGAGTGTGTGGAAATCTTGGACAGGTAACCCTCTTCACTTCATTGAGAGATGAATGCCTAAATAATGGGTATTACTTTGAACAGACCCTCCTTAGTTACACTATTGGCAAACCACTGGACAGGTAAGAAGTGTCATAATACAAAGATATAAATAAACATTGTACACATTTGAGGACATTTGGACATTCTGCTATTACCTATCAAGATAATAATAGGATCCAAAAACTTTAAACAGTACCATTGGAAAGTATACAGGCAGGCCCTTGCACTACATGCTTTGGGGAATTCATCCATAAATCTGAGCACTAAAGAAATGGGTATAGCGTGTATGGGTTTGGCAAAGTCAGCAGATAGATCATTGAGGATAGATAGAGAATTGGTATCAGCTGACTTAGCAGTTGGGGGAGGGAGGGTTACTAAAAATTATTTGGGGACACCACAAAAAAATAACCTCTGGCACTCTGCCTGAATTTAAATCAAAAATAACATTTCCAAACATTTTAGGGGGTGTTTGGGGTAAAGCACTACTATGGAGCTGATAAAATACATTGTTAAGTGACTACATGAGGTGAATATAGGCCAGGAGACACCATGCTGGGGAGGTTAGTGAAGGGCAAATATGTATGAAGGACATAAAATAATAATTACATAAAAATCCAGCATGCATGAGAACAAAGGGGACATTCACAGCATATTACAATCATGGTAATTAGGGAATGAGGAGAGAAATACAATATATTAGCAAACATTCAATACAATAAAATGTGATATTAAAGGATAAAAATCTTACCTTCATATACTCCTTCTGTAGGACCTGGATGATGGCAGAACAGGTCTCTGGGATAATGATCCCCAGAGCCTGGGGGGAGATGCCTGTCGAGAACTTCAAGTCCTGCAGACTTTTCCCTGTGGCCAAATACCGCAGGGTAGCGACCAACCTCTGCTCCGGAGTGATGGCTTGCCTCATGCAGGTATCCTGCCTGCTGATATAGGGGGTCAGCGAAACCAACAAACGGTGAAACACGGGGTCCGTCATCCTGAGAAAGTTCCTGAAATCATCAGGATTATTCTCACGGATCTCACGGAGCAAAGGCATATGAGAGAACTGGTCACGCTGAAGCAACCAATTCTTGGTCCATGAACTCCTCCCCACCCTGTTCATGGACTGGACTTGTGTCAAGGTCAGGACCCCAACACCAAGCCCCCGCACAGCATAAACTCTACGAGGAGTACGCATACGAAACATGGCTAGAAAACGGTCGGCTGCTCAGAACTAAGTAACAGAACGCACTGAAGAACAGCAAGGCCTGTGAAGAGCGACCTGAAAAACAGTAACGAACGAACAAGAATACAATGACTAAGTCACGCGGAACTTGCTTGCACGCACTGAAGAGCAGATACAAACCCACAAGCACAAACTGAACGACAGAAAATGATCTGAAAGCCACGAGTCTGAAAAAGCGCGAATCGTCTCTCACTAAACTTTTACTAACACGAGATTAGCAAAAGGAGCCCAAAGGGTGCCGCGCTTGGTTCTGAACCGGCCTTTTCTAGTCTCGTCGTACGTGGTGTATGTGACCGCGTGGTTGGCGATCGGAAATTCCGACAACTTTGTGCGACCGTGTGTAGACAAAATAAGTTTGAGCCAACATCCGTCGGAAAAAATCCTAGGATTTTGTTGTCGGAATGTCCGAACAAAGTCCGACCGTGTGTACACCCTATAAGAGTAATGTGTAGAGAAAGAAATAGAAAGAGAGAGAGAGAGAAAGAAAACCAGAAGGAAAGGGAATTACTAGAGATAAGGGGAAATAGGGTGAAAGAAAGGGAGGAGAAAAAAAAGAACAGGAGAGAGAGAGAGAGAAAGAAAGAAGGGGGGGAATTAACAAGGAAGTAGGGAGAGGGAGTGGGAGGGTGAAGAAGAGGGGAGGGGGGGTGACAAGGTCTACATACGCTCCCCAGTGTGGCTCCACCGCCTCGACAAGGCCTCCCCTGCCTCCTGCTGCTGGGATGGTGGCAGTTATAGTTTAAGAGCTGTATGCTCGGTAGCGTTGTGTAAATTAAAAATGAGTCCAACAGGCCCATGTTGCCGTAAACTTTTGAATTCGCTCTTGTGAAATGTGGACTAGCTCTTCCATCTCCTCTATTTTAGAAATCCTCCAAAACCACTTGTCAATCGTCGGAGGGCATGTGGATCGCCAATGTACCGGGATGCACAATCTCGCCACATTCACCATATGCATGGCCAATGATTTGTAGTACTCAGTTTTGGTTAGATGGGTATGGTGTAAGAGATACCGTGCAGGAGAGTAGTCTAAGGAGTACGTAGTAATATGCGTAATAAGTTCATGTACCTCCTTCCAAAATGGTTGGAGAGAGTCACAGTCCCATCAAATGTGGAGCATGGTACCCTTTGCTTTCCCGCATCGCCAACATGTATCAGGGATAGATGGGGAAAATGTATGTAAACGTAATGGGGTCCTATACCAACGTGTCTGAATTTTATAATAATTTTCCTGAATGGCTACATTAAGGGAGCCCTTATGGACGTATTCGTTAATGCGAGTCCAATCCTCAGTAAGAGAGATCTGTAGATCAGATTCCCAGGCTGTGTGCGCTGCGTCTAAGGCGCAAGAGGTGTCTTCTATGAGTATATCATATATATATAGGAGATAAGATGCCTTTGTGGAGGAGATTGGGTGCATAATAATTTGAAGGGTGTTAATTGTCTTGTCCACGTCGTTGTCGTCGCCTGAGTCAAAAGGAAATGTCGAATCTGTCGATATGTCCAAAACGGGAAGGAATTGAGTGGGGACGAGGCTACTGAGTTCTCATATGAGCGAGGGGCTCCGCCAGTGAAAAACTGATGTGCTAGTATTTTATCATGTGGCCATGCTTGATTAAGAAAGGAAGTTGAAAGTTCTGGTGTAAAACTGGGGTTCCTTTTCAGTGGGGTTAAGGGACCTGGGACTAAAGAGACTGATGTGGTTTTTATCGCTCGCCCAAAGGCTCCCAGCGATGTATGAATAAGAGGGTGTACTACTATCTCTGGTGGCCATTGTCCAGGTGGCAATCAGGGTAGAGACTCGAGGGGGAGGTGAGTGAATGATTTTTCTAGGGTCACCCAAACCTTTCCAGACTCATGAATGTTCCAATCAACAAGTCGTATAAAGTGGCTTGCTAGGAAATATTTCTGAAGGTCCGGTAGCCCGATACCTCCCCTAAGTTTTAGATGCGTAAGGTGGGTGTACTTAATATGGGGCAGAGAATCTTTCCATAGAAACTGTGTGCATGCCTCTCGATATGTAACAAAGAAAGAAGCTGGTAGGTTGATTGGGATACACTGAATAATATATAAAAAACGCGGCAGAGTTATCATCTTTAAGAGAACAGAACAACCAAACCAAGAAACGTTAAGGTTTCCCCATTCTTTTAAATCATGTTGGGCTTTTTCAGATCATTACAAAAGTTTGCGTTGTACAGATCAGCTAATTTAGCCGTACTAAGGTAAGTTATGGCCTGCTGGCCTAGGTAAGTTATGGCCTGCTGGCTCCACTGAAAAGGGAAAGAGTTCTGGCATCTGTCCACCTCCATTTTTGTAAGAGTAATATTCAGAGCATGGGATTTCGCATAGTTGGTCTTTAGGTGTGATAGGGTCCCAAAGTGTTCTATGTCTTATAGCAAGTTAGGTATAGAAGTAATTAGGGAGGTCAAGGAGAGCAGGATATCGTCTGCGAAAGCAGCAACCTTATATTCCAATTCCCATACTGTAAGGCCAATATAAGTACAAAAATCAGGGGGGATGAGGGGCAACCCTGACGGGTACCATTGCTTATGGGGAAGGCGTCCGACAGGTGGCCATTAACCCTTACATTTGCACTTGGAGAGGAGTATAACGCTGAGATATGGGCCAACATGCACAGATGAAGACCAATCGTCTTAAGGACCTCCGCATGTAGTCCCAGGCATCCCTGTCAATCCTGTTTAGCCTATTGGCTAAAAGTTTAGCATAAAGCTTGATGTCCACGTTAAGAAGAGATATAGGTCTATAATTCTGTACTTGCGTGGCATCCTTACCCTCTTTAGGTATGACCGTAATGTGGGCCTCTAGCATACGACCGATTGACACCGTGGGGTTGGCCAAAGTATTGAAGGTGGCTATCAGCTTTGGGGACAGGACAGTGAAAAAGCATTTATAATATTGCAGTGTGAACCCGTCTGGGCCCGGGCTCTTCCCCGATTTCATCTGGTTTAGGGCAAAGTTCCTCTACTGAGAGGGGTTGTTCCATTTCCTCAGCCTGCGCCTGTGAGAGTGGTTTTGGGCATGATAAAAACAATAACGGGATGATGCCTGCAGCTGCAGGTATAACCACTCAATGCCCAGTGACGTATCAGTACATTGCTGGTCCCTGTTGGACATATACTGTACTGTATGTAATGTTCTTTTTTTTTCATACAGCCTGTGGGCTGAGTAAAAAAAGAGAACCTAACAGATTCCCCCATTCACATCAATTGATGTGGATGAAGAAATCTCTGCCATAAAAAAGTGAAGAAATGTTATGCCGAAGCATAAAAGCGATCACCCCAGGCCCCTCATGCTTGGGCATACACTTTTTTTGGAACTGCAAATGAGAAATCTCCTCCTGCAGTGCTTTAGGCATTGACGTATGTATTCTGAGAGCAGCACCCTGCTGCTGTCAGAATAAACAGATCAGTGCTGCAGCTGATTGGCGTTTCTGCAAAGCAAACAACAATAGTTAACAATAACACACACAACAGTATAACATTAACTCAATGAAACAACTTTTGTTCTTACTGAAATCTGTGCTGAAGCATAGGCGCAATCTGCCCACTGATCAACCCAGGTCCCTCATGCTTGGGCATATATGTTCTTTTTTAACTGCGAATGAGAAATCTCATCCTGCAGTGCTGATCAGAGCTGCAGCTGATTGGCGTTCCTGCAAAGCAAACCGCAACGGTTTACAATAAAACACAGTAACAATATAACATTAACTCAATATAACAACTGTTTTTATTACTTTTTTACTTTTTTTTAACTTATTCGAACCGTAACTATAATTATTAATTATAATAGTTGATTATATGGTTTGCTGTTCTGATACTTTTTTATTAATTTGTAAACTCATGCACATTGGATGTTTTTACAGCTGCTGTTTTTGGCTTCAGCTGTTTTTTTCTGCAGCCAGTAAACTCCCTAGCATGTTATCCTATGTATCCATGCACACATAGGCTATTAAAAGTGGCATTTTGTGGCTGTAAAAAAATCCCAGAACTAGTGGGTTTTAACAGGAGTTTTTCCAGCTGTAAAAATGCTCTAACTTTGATAAAAGCTTAAAAACGCTGAAAACCCCCAAAAAATTATTAAAAACGCAGCTATTTGCCATTTTTTTGAGCCATTAACTTTTGTGGAAGTACAGTTTTGCTACAGCTTAAAAATGCTAAAAAACGCTGAAAAACGCTACTGCAAAAACGCTGCAAAACTCATTCTACAGCTATAGATTTTTTCAGCTAATGCTACTGGCATTTTTATATCGTCCAGCGTGCATGAGGCCTTAGCCCTGGTTCACACCAGTACAGCTTTGAAATCACGCTACTTCAGCGCAATTTCAAGGCCGCAGATCAGTGTGATTTGGACCTCCGATTTAATTGCGTCTTGCGACTTTGTTTACTAGAATTAAATGCAAGCCGCAAAGAAATCTCAAAAAAGTAGTGCAGGAACCTTTTTCAAAGTTGCTGCGATTTGAGTCACAATGTTTGGACAGTTCCATTTCTGTCAATGGGGTGCGACTACATAAATACACTTTGTAATTATTATGTCTCATAAACAATGAAGGGTGATGTCTTCTTTCTCTTCTTTTTTTGGAAATACTTGTTCATTAACTTTTGTTTCTGTTCTTTTTTATGTGATTGTTAGAACTTTTTTGGCCACTAAATGAAGCATTTCTCAGTCAGAACTGACTTTTTTTATTAGATTTTTTTTGGCTGTGTTTATTTAAATTTATTTTTGAAATTTTTTGGGTTTGGATGGCATCCTTTGAATGCTTACCCTTTTTGGTGCCTCAGTATAATTGGGGACCTAAAGTTTTTATATTGGCCTTCTATAAAGTGGTAGTTTTGGTTATATGATGGCTTATGGCCTTCCATATATTTCCTATTTTGGACTGCAATAAAATGGTAGCTGATTAGTATTTTTAAACCTTTGTGTTATTTGTAGGGAAGGGAATAGGGAAGGAACGTTTTGTTTTTTCGTTTCTGCTGTCCCCTCTTGATTGTTTAGTCAAAGCTTGTATAGTCAAAGCTATGATATTCTCAATAGTAACCTATGGCTGTGAAAGCTGGACCATAAAGAAGGCTGAACGCCGGAGAATTGATGCTTTTGAACAATATTGTTGAAGAAGACTCTTTAAAGTCCCTTGGACAGCAAGAAGATCAAACCAGTCAATCTTGAAGGAAATCAACCCTGAATATTCACTGGAAGGACAGATCCTGAAGCTGAAACTCAAATACTTTGGCCACCTAATGCGAAAGGAGGACTCATTGGAAAAGGCAATGATGCTGGGAAATATGGAAGGAAAAAGGATAAGAGGACGACAGAAAACAAGATGGCTAGATAGCATATTTGAAACAATGAACATAAAGTTAAGCAAGCTCCGGGAGGCAGTGGAGGACAGAAAAGCCTGGCTCGTTCTGGTTCATGAGGTCACGAAGAGTCGGACATGACTAAACGATTGAACAACAGCTTGATTGTTTATGGAGGTGTACATAAGCATAACGAACCGGCGCTGTCTCCATGCCCCTGATGACGTCAGATGTGACGAAAAGTGTAGGACAGAGCGACATCATGACGTCATCAAGCTAACCAGAAGTGTGTCACTGTGTCTCTGGGACAGTAATTTCAATACAATGCTGTTAGTAAAGGTTTCTGTGTAAGTGTTTTTAATCTATTTAAATAGAAAAATGTCAATTTGACATCTGTGCTGGTGGGTGTGAACTCACACTGTCTGTGTTTGGACTGTGCACACAAATCCACTCACATGCCAACATAGAACACCTGTGCACCCCGTGCACACAGGCTTACAACTTTAGTACACCTCATGTGAACAAGGTCTTAGTATGAATTTAACAGAAATTTTGTAAATTATGTTGCGTTTATGTGTACTAATAATGATTTTATTGTATTTTTAGTGAACACAGTGATTTGATAAACATTTGAGCAACTATTGTGGAGCCTAAAAAAATCAACTATTCCAATATTTATAACGTGGGCAGACCAACCTTTGGAGGGATTATGTTGGAGGATAGACTGACCTGGGGGGTATTATACTGGGGGACAGTTTGCCCCTCGGGGGTAAGGATTGTATTGGAGGAAAGACTGACTTGGGAGTATTATACTGGGGGACCGGTTGACCTGGGGGGAGGGGGCAGGATTATACTGGGGGACAGATTGACCTGTGAGGGAAGGATTATACTGGGGACAGAATGACCTGAGGGGGATTTTACTGGGGGACAGACTGACCTGAGGGGGATTATACTGGGGGACAGACTGACCTGGAGGGGGGAAGGGGCAGGATTATACTGGGGGACAGATCGACCTGGGAGGTGAAGGATTATACTGAGGGACAGAATGACCTTGGGGGAAGGATTATACTGGGGAACAGAATGACCTGGGGGATTGTACTGGGAAACAGATTGACCTGGAATTGGATTGTTGTGTGGAAGAACCTACTGTATGGACAAGAAAAAACTGACAGTCTATAGACAGCTTAACAGACTCCTGCACTATATATGCTATATTGCAAATTACACACTTCTGCACCCTATACACTATATTGCACATTACATACAGATGACCAAAGTGTTCATTGTCTCAACAGTTGCTGGTAGGTAACTAGTCCCTGACTGCATTAAAGAAGTCTACTTTCAGTGTACACAAAATCATATGTAATGGAAGAGTTTTATTTTTTATTATTATTGTGCTGAGGTTTATACATGTCTGTGACTTGTGGCACAGAAATCTAAGCAGATTTGATCGGTACAGGAAGGCTTTCTTTTTATTTAACCACACCCCTTAACCCCCTCCCACCTTTAACACAATTTGACTACACTCACTACTTGTTGCTGCATGCTACATGCGCCACATTACTCTTCCACTTGGTGTGCCCAAAGGTACCCCATGTCTTTTACAATTCTAGCAATGCCCCTGGCACAATGAAAACCATGCCCATTCTTAACTGTGGTGTACTAAACACACCACATTTATTTTTTTATCAAGCAACGGGGTCCAACTTATGATCTTTACACACAGGCCCACTAATATCACAAAGCACCCCTGTCTCCCACGAATGATGCTGTTCAGCATTATCATCCCATTTAGTTTGTTATAATAATAGTATGAAGTGGCACATAGAAAAAAAATGAAAACAGGTAATTAACCTATTTACCGAATAGCTATTATTAGTTTATTTGACTCTCGAGGCCTAATTAAAGAAAGGCTTCATGCTTTGCTTTCCACTGCAGAAAAGTATATAAGTGAGGATTAAATAATGCACAACAAGCAATTCCCATCACAGTGTTTTTACATCTATAAACATTGACTTTATCATTTAAATTATTTTCATACCATCCTATATGCAATCATTTTTTTAAGTATTCTGTTTGAATAGATATTTTATAAGATATCTGGGATTTTCTTGGTATTTGAAGCATTTAAAATTCTTTGCTGAGCATAAGATAACAAAAGACCTATTATAATTTCCACTGGTACAAGAGTAGGTTTACAAGTTGAAAAATATTCTACAAAGAAAAATAGCTTATCTTATATCAATCAGTCAGCTTCCATCTGTCTACAATACATTGTTAATGACATAAGGGTTTTGACTGATTACTATGGTCAACAGTTTTCATGCATGGGTTCCATACTATTCACTCAATTTCATACAAGCCATCTTCTGTGAAGGGAGTTTTATAATATACGTTGCAGAAGAGCGTGCTTTAACATTTATCACCGACAGAGAAGCGGTAAATTTCATGAACAGTTTCCAGTTGTGAACCGTGCTGTAGACACAAGGACAACAGGTAGGATTACCCTTTCAATAGCTTATTGTTAATTTTGTACATTAATAATAAGCCAAGTGTATCTACCTGGCTTTCTTAATCCAGCTACAGGAAAAAAAAAGTGAATAGCATTCTTTTCTACGAGCAATTTTATATTGTATTCAGAAGCAAAATTACAATTCGGCATACTACAACTTCAAATGGCAGAGGCAAAGAGGTAGCTTGTTCCTCTATTGGTCAAACATTTTTTTTTCAAATGACAAATAGTAATTTCATATAACACCTAATATAACAAATGATAATCACAATATTCTAAGCCAGGTTTGAACAGGAGAACAAGGAAATTGAGTGCTGGGGTGCCAAAAGGTTACAGACTTAGGTGGTGAAAATCATCATAGCTTACAGACTTATACTGGCCATACACTATACGAAAAATCGGGCGAAAATCGGTCATTTAGACCGTTTGTTCATTTTTCGGCACAAAATCGATAATCTTTTGAATGTTTTTGAGCCGAAAAAACGAAGGACAAGTTTGGAAATTTTCTGCCGAATGAAAGATAAATTGAAAGGTTAATGTGTTTCCCGTCCGAACTGTCTGCACTAGGTATATGTAAAAAAAACTAACAAAAAATGTATTTATTTATGTCCACTGAACGATTTATCAGTCATTACATGATGGATCGTTTGCGCTCACGGCCGAACGTTCGTTTTTCGAAAATGGGTTCGGCTGATTTTTCGTATAGTGTATTGCCAGCATAAGATGATGAAAATCATCAAAACCTACAGACTTAGGTGATGAAAATCATCAAAGCCTATTGACTTAGGTGGTGAAAGTCATCAATGCCTAAAGACTCATGCGATGGGAATCTAGCTCTAATTCTAATCATTATTAACCACCGAAATGTATTAAAAGTGGAATAAGTTTTGCTATGTTATAGGGGACATCTAGAAATGTTAATGTTAAACAGTATTCTGAAAAATGTATCTTCTTGTGTAGAATTCTTCTCAAAAACTAGAAGTACACGTCCTGGTAACTGAGCATGCCTACAGCCTCATAGCTCTATATTTGCATTGTGAGAGGTCACCACTGGGCTGCTTACTGGAGGGTAATGTGTACTGCATGCGTCTCCCTTCATTCATTCTGTTGACCTGTGCTTCCAGCACATCTCTGGCTCCTTTTGATCTTGATTGCTTAACCAGTCATTAAATCACAAGTCATCAGCAGGGAAGCAAAGCCCTAAAAGGTGGCCACCTCTACACAGAGATATAGTGCAGAGAAAGATACGGTAAGTGATTAATAGAAAAAGGTCAGCTGCAGAGAGACCACAGGCAAAACTGGTGTCATAAACAGGTGTGATCAGAATTGTGTGGACGGTAACAGAGGAAACCAAATGCATGTAAAGTGAAATAATGAAGTTTAATAGGATTAGTGAATATAGATATAAAAACACCTCCAATACCACACAGTGTACAACAATCCAACAACCAGACAGTGACTCACAAATAACAACAGTCCAACAGGTATGTACAATAGATGGGGAATACCAGAATCTTAAACGTAGCCAGGCCAGGATCATAAACGGGAGATCAGCAGATGGGGGCAAGGAGCAAGACAGGACAGGGAGACGGTGTAAGGGATCAGGCTGCAGGGCAGGGGTACAGGAATACAGGAACACAGGATGCACAGGAACAGGTACAAAAATACAGGTTCAGGTTTGGGTTCGGGTACTCAGGATCACAGGATACAGGTCAGGGCAAGGACAATACCAAGGCAAGGGTGTGAGTGCCTGCCGGGTATAAGTACAACTCTCCTGCAATTAGCCTCAGGTGACGCCTGATCGCAAGAGATAATGTCGGCTCCACACTGCCAGGAGACACCCGCTGGTGGACACCAGTACTGCAGCCCAAAGATCATACAGTGCCACCAGCAGGTGAAGCCTTTCCTGACAACTGGTGACTAGTCCTTTGCCCTACGCTTACCTTTTTTGGCCACAGGTTCCAGAGTTCAGGTCCATTTTAAGATCTGAGCCCCATATAACATCCATATCCCCCAAAACGACCTCAAATTGTAATACTGATTGAACGCTCCAACAGACCTTGCAAAGCTGTCATCTGATTTACCCTTGTCTTTAGTAGGGTAGCAATGTTTTAAACTGAAAACTTTGGGTCGGTCCCCACAAATGGGACCAGGCACCCATACTGCAACCTTCACCCTTTACTGCACTTCTTCCCAAATTTACTGCTGCTTAGCTGTACTCACCAGCAATATGAGCACACCAGATGGGGACTTTTACAGGAAGGTTGTAAAGGTGAAACAACACAGGGAAATATCTGTTGACCCTGCACAGTGATTTCACAGATCACATCACTGATCGCTCAGAACATATAGCTCACAACATCTTCCCTGAAAGGTCTTCTTTTTATAACATGTTCCCACCCAGCATGCTTTGCTTAATAGTGATTGCTACTTAAAGTGGAACTTGAGGCCAGAATTGAAGATGGGCGAACAGGCAGGAATTGCTTAGTCTCTTCTTCATTAAAGTTACTTACCTGCCACTCTACCCTTGCCAAATATGACTGAGCTCCCGCACATTCACTGGAGTAACATCATCCCCACCTGACCAATAGCAGCAGCTGGCGATCAAGACCCGGAAGCTGGTCATCTGAAAATGTCAGCGGAGCCGAGGTGCGTATAGTTCCACTTTTTTTTTTTTAAACTTTATTTCTTTATTCAAATATTTCTTAATTTTTACACAATGTATCAAAACAGATATTTCCTCCAGGGCCCAACCTCTCTCCCCAGTACTTTTCACCCCCTACATAAGCGGTGTATATAATATAATAGACACGTTTTGAGTATTGCTTGGGTGGGGTGGGCATCCTGCAAAGGGACCTGTCTAAAATTCTATTTATATCTAAATTCACAACCAATTCACTTCACCCTCACAACTCCATCCATTCCACTCATTCACTCATCTTTCAGTCTCTCATGATCTATTTCTCTTTTAGGTCACTACCCGTCTTTTACCTGTTTTTCTATGCTAATAGAATTTACACATTAATCCCTCTTGCTTCCCACCAGGATTTCCAAATCAAGTCATATTTTTTTAACGCCCCTTCCTTTATATATACCGATTTCCCCTTGAGAATCACCTCGTTCATGCTATTTAGCCAGTCCCCACTTGACAGTGGTGACACCGACTGCCATCTCCGGGCGACCAGGTTCCTAGCTTGGAATAAGTATCTCATAACTGCTACCTGACTGTTTCCTGGGTTTCCCACTCCCTCCACTAATCCCAGTAGGCAATGTTTTACCTCCAGCTCCGTAGAAGTTCCAAACGCCTGATAGATGATTCCCGTCACCCCTGTCCAGTAACAGAACAACTTCGGGCATCTCCAAAACATATGGAGCATATGCGCCTCTAGATCCCCACACCTAGCATCTTGAGTCTGGCCGACGGCCGAACTGGAAAAGTATTTGAGGGGTATAATAGGTTCTATATAGCAAGAACAAATGTGACATCCTCTGAGAGGTGGACAGCGAGACCATTGTGGCCAGTTCTAAAATTCTGTTCCACTGCCCTTCAGAAATGTCTCCCATGTTTTTTTCCCATTTTCTCCTGTAAAAAGGAGGCTCCATCCCTCCCAGTCTCCCCTTATTGGTATGTGGATATATTTTTGGAATTAAGCCTTTCCCTGACTCTGCATTGATTAGTTTTTGAAGTACTGAAATTGTATTCCAATCTAGGGGGCTCCCTCTAAATTGTTCCTCCAGTGCATGCCTGACCTGTAAATATTAAAAAAAAAGATTCATTCGGTAGAGCATATAGGTCTCTCAGTTCCTGAAAGGATTTCAAAGTGCCGTCTAGGTATAGCTGGGTAATAGATTTTATTCCACATCTCTCCCATTCCTTTACTACCCCCAACTTTTGTAATCCTCCCAGTTTGCTATCCTCCCACAGGGGGGTGTACTCCGTGAGACCTCTATACTTCAAAATTGTTTTCACTGTGTCCCATACTCTCATCATTAGATTCAGGGTAGGGAGTCCTGAGGGAAAGGATCCTGCCTCCAAGGCTGCAGCTATTGAATCATGTGTTGTGTTTTGTAGGAGCATCTTTCTTCCTGATTCTCGGCCTACTAGGATACACCCCACTATGTGCTGGAGTTGTGACATCAAAAAATAACTAAAGGGGTGCGGGAGAGCTACTCCTCCTTCCGACTTCTGGAGCTGCAGGGTAGTTAACCGAATTCTTGCTAGACCACCCTTCCAGATCATTCCTTTGAACAAAATATCTATGCTTGGGAACCGCTTTTTATACAGCCAAATTGGGGAATTATGTAATACATAAAGAAGCTGTGGCATCCATATCATTTTAATTAGGCTACAGCGACCTGCCACATATAGTGGCAGGCGTTTCCACACTTGTATTTTTCCCCTAAATTTGGCCAATAACGGGTCGATGTTGTCTGAGGTATAAAGATGAGGGTCTCTGGTGATATTTATATCCAGATATTTAAATTTATTCACCACTTGAATCTGGGCAACCTCCTCGGGCAGGGAGCCTTCCAAGGGGTATACCGGTAGCAAGCTAGATTTTGCCCAGTTTATCTTTAACCCGGAGATTTGACCGAACCTATTAATAATGTTCATAGCTTTCCTGAGAGAGTCCTGCCTGTCTCCAAGAAATAACAGAAGGTCATCTGCGTATAGTGCAAGTTTTTCCTCCAAATCACCTCTTCAAAAACCCCTCACCTGATCAGAGGATCTGAGGGTGATGGCCAGAGGCTCAATCGCAATGGCAAAGAGCAGGGGTGACAGGGGACATCCCTGTCTCGTCCCCCTCCCCAATCCAAATTTATCAGATTGTTCATTATTTACCTTTACTCTGGCCTCTGGTGCTCTGTAAAGCATTTTGACCCTGTTGATGAAACCCGGTCCGAGTTGGACTGCTTCCATTGCCCTCCACAGATACTGCCACTCTAAACTGTCAAAGGCCTTGGCAGCGTCCAGCGACAGGATGGCCCTCTCTCCACCCCCGTCCTTTGGGACCTGGAGATTCAAATATAGCCGCCTTATATTTGTGCTAGTTGTTATTCCAGGTATAAAGCCGTTTGGTTGGGGTGGATGAGTTTTGCTATGACTTTGTTCAACCTAGCCGCCAAGACCTTTGCAAGGATTTTCAATAGTATAGTATAGTTCCACTTTAAAGTAGATATAAACTCAATCATTTAGTCTACCTTTGTATATTAAAGATCCCTTATTCTCTGATAGTGTGGTTGCCCCTTTACTAATATTAGAATGTAGGCAGCAGAAAATATATGATTGACCTGTGCTCCATTGGTTACTTCAGCGAGGATCACATCAATCTGGTAAGGGAGCAAGCAGATTATAAAGCACCTCAAGTAGACTTACTTGGGCAATGCTGTGCAGTGATAAAAGAAAAACAGGGCACACCAATCCCATGCATTAATTTTACCAACCATCTTTAGCACCCCTCCATGAACACTGACAAGGTTACTTATGTGAGCTGGAAACTGGATGCTAGCAAAGAATGGACCAGTCGAGCAGTGGAAGGTATCTGCATCCTCCAGCTTCTGAGCAACACTTCTGGGTTAGGTTCCTTCCTATGGCAACACATTTCAAGGAATTCCTCCCCTTTCTAAAGCCTAGTGTGTGGACAAAGCCAAGCTATGAGAGCCTAGCAACACTCTGGGTACGGACTCTGGGTACTCAGAATTGGGTATAAGTTCAAGTGTGTTCAGATGCTCTTCCAAAACAGCATGGCCAAGCCCAGCAAGAAGCAGTCACCTGTAAAGGTTTAAAATTCTGCAGAGTGATAGGGGGATATTCATCTGCTACAGATAATTGGCCCATTACAGGTGACAATTTCCTTCTAGACTGGGCCACATGGGTTTAGAAAAGTATCCAAACACATCTCAGCTCTCTACTCAGAATAAAACTAAGACTAGGTAACATAAGACCAAAATGTGTGAAAACATTTTTCATAAATTCATAAAAATATAATAACATAGTTAAATTATTATTATTATTATTTATTATACTTTCCATCTCATTAACTATTGTATATGAGACACAGGGATTGATTTACAAAAGCTATAGTGCAAAATTAATTAGCACGATTGTTCCAATGCTTGCTGGGTGGGTGGAGTTTTCTGCACACTATATATACTTTGTATCTCATTTAAATTTTTGTGCTGTGACCAAGGCGGTTTGCTGAAACGCGTTAGCCCTTTTGTATACTCTTTTAACATGTAACCTATAAACCTTTTTATACGGACTTGGAGTTGCAGGCTCTCTTATGGGATTCTATAGTGCAAAATGTGCTGTAGCTCTGCATAGAAACCAATCAGCTTCCAGGTTTTCTGTCAAAGCTTAATTGAACAAGCTGCAGCTATAAAATGATTGGCCACGATGCACAGCTGCACCAGATTTTTCACTCTCCAATTTTAGTAAATCAAACCCACTGTGTTAAAAAGATGGAGAGATTAATATGAGACTACGTTACAGTTTCTGATGTTTTTCCTTTTTTTTCTAGGCAAGTAATCTAACACTTAAATTCAAAGATCTGAATGATTCATGAATAATTAGTTCTGTGTTATTTGACTTATTCTTTAAATGAGTTGGAAAAACGAAACGTCAGCCACAGAATTTTGGCTCCTTGGCTTTCAGAATTTTCACAACCTGAAAATTCCCCTTTTTATTCTTTTCTTAGCAATCTACGTTTCCATATTATCCGGCAACCTGTTGATCATAGCTTTAGTGTTGGTGTCCATAAACTTGAACACACCTATGTACTTTTTCTTGTCTAACCTCTCATCATCTGATATCATTCTCACTACTGTTGTCTTTCCAACCATATTATCGGTCTTGTTGAAAAATGGGGAATCCATTACTTTTTCTGGCTGCATTACTCAACTTTACCTATTTGGTTCTTCTGCAATTACTGAGTGCTTTCTACTCACTGTGATGTCCTATGACCGGTACCTTGCCATCTGTAACCCTCTTCACTACCTACTCATAATGGACCAGAAGCTCCAGGTTCTTCTGGTAGCTTGGTCCTGGGTGTTTGCTTTTCTTCTGACCATGATAACAGTCAGCCAAATGTGCCAACTCCAATTCTGTGGTCCCAATGTCATTGATCATTTTTTCTGCGATCCCACCCCACTGCTGGAACTTTCCTGCTCAGATACTTCAGTGATTGAACTTGAGAACCTAATCTTGGGTATACCTGTTACACTTTTTCCACTTGGTTTCATAACTGTGACTTATGCCTACATACTTATTACCATCCTGAAGATCACATCTTCTACAGGTAGAAAAAAAGCCTTCTCCACCTGTAGTTCCCATCTGGCAGTGGTTTGCATCTATTATGGGACTTTAATAATGCTTTATGTTATTCCATCTAAAGGTCTGTCAGTTAATCTGACCAAAGTACAGTCCCTTCTGTATACTGTGGTGACCCCACTTTTCAATCCCATAATATATAGTTTAAGAAATCATGAGATCCAAATGGTGATTAAACGGATAATATACCGTACATAAGGTAATTATGTGGAGTTAATTCTAGGTTCCTGTATTATGACTGTAATGTTTATACACTGCAAATAAAGTTTAAATAAAGCTTAATTTTTATTAAAAAAAAACTTTTGAATTTTCACTGATCAGTTTTCACTAGGGATGAGTAAAATTAGGATTATTCATTTCCCCAAATTTCTGCTAAAATTGGGAAATGTAGGCAAAATTTTAGCATTTTGATAATATGCATTGGGATCAGTAGGGTAAAAAAAGTTAAAAGTGTATTATCTGTGCCCAGATACGTAGATATCTCCCAATCTAGTAGACAGAACAGAAAACAAGGAAATAAAGGGAATTTCTGTCTTAGACATTGGGGGATTTACAAGTGGAAAATTTAGAATTTCCCTTTGCTTATACTCTTGGTGACTTTCTAACCGGGACATAATCAGCAAGAAAAACTTAACAGTGGTTTTAACCCTTCCACATTTTATTGAAAGCTAAAAAAGTTTTGCTTTACATATGCTTTAAATCGCAAGGCCTGCTTAATACATTAGATCTTCTTTCCTGTCTCATATAGCAGCCGTACAGGTAAAAAAAAAAAACTATAGGGAAAGAAAAATGAGTACGTATTCGTTTATCTTTCCTGGCTTCCATACCGCGGGGGGGTGATGCCATGCTTCAACCAGCAAAAATGCTAAGTACCCAAGATGCTGCCAACAGTGCATAATCATGATCTTGTGAGATCTTGGATACTCAGCATTCCTCAGGATCTCCTCAGAAGGAGGATGATGTCACCCTCACCCAGGCACTGTGTGTTGAAGCAAGGGATAAGGTAAATCTATTGAAAGCAAAATAAATCCAAACTGCCAAACTCCAAGAAAGCCCAAGTGTCAGATAAATGAAAGCAGCTTCAGCCTGGCTCCATCCAAGCAATGCCTGAATGGAGTCAGGCTGAAGCTGCTTTCATTTAGCTGGCGCATGGGTTTTCTTGGATTGCAACAGTTTGGATTTCTTTTGCTTTCAGTGTGTGTGTTGAACCAGGACAGACTCTCCCCATGCCCGCACCCTGTTTAGCGTGAGTCAACGGAGTTTGAGATGAAGACCTGTAGTGGCACCCAAAGCTTTCTTAGTTAAAGAGGACGTAAAGTCTTCCTGTTTAATTGTACCTACAGGTAAGCCTATAATAAGGCTTACCTGTAGATACTGTAAATATCTCCTAAACTTGCACCATATAGGAGATATCTACTATATACGCCGCTACCGAAATTTTCGGCGCATGCGCATTGAAGAAACAGCCAATCGTGCCATTTCTTTAGGGCCCTGTGCTGTGACGGGAGGTCCCCGTGTGCATGCGCAGGAGTGACGTTATCACGGCTCTGGTCAATCACAGCGAACCCGGAAGAAACCCTGGGGAAAATGTCAGCCATCTCAGCAGTGTGTTGGCTCAGCTGCAACAGCTTCATACTAAGGTAAGTATTTCCTAATGAGCCAGTATGCGATGCATACTGGCTCATTATGCCTTTGTCTTACAGGTTTTTTTTTTTTGTTTGTTTTGTTTTTTTTTAGGGTTTACAACCTCTTTGAAGGCTGGAAGAGATGATGTGAATGCTGCCGACCACAGCGGGACTATCACGTACCTGGTAATGACTGTAATGTTGTGGAGGCCTCTCTTGCACCTCCTGCCCAACACTACTGAAGGTGGAGACAGAGAGTGTGAGGGCACAAAATGGCACAAATGCTGGGGTAGCTTGCTAGTGAAGTCAGCTCTTTAGGTGGATGAAGCTGGGGGTCGCAGTCCTAAGAACAGGATATCAAAGTAGCTTAGAACCAGAGAAGGAGATAGTAGCAGAGCCAGTATGCAGGCAGTGACCAGCGGCAGCCAGGTAACAAGGGACTGAGTCAGCAGGCAGAGCACGTCCAGGAAGCAGGCCGTCAGAGAGATCAGGTGAACAAGGTTAAAACATGAGCAAAGGCAAAGTTTAATGCCCCGTACACATGATCGGATTTTCCAAAATAAATGTTGGATGTGAGCTTGTTGGCGGAAAGTCCGACTGTGTGTATGCTCCATCGAACATTTGTTGTCGGACTTTCCGCCAGCAAATGTTGGCTAGCAGGTTATCAAAGGTCCAACAAATGTTTCTTGTCTGACTTTCTGATCGTGTGTACACAAGTCCATCGGAAAAAAGTCCACGCATGCTCGGAATCAAGTACGAGCCGGAAGCACTCGGTCTTGTAAAAATAGTGTTCGTAATGGAGACATCATGTACGTCTTGTACGTCACTATATTCGTAATTGTTGGCCAACATTTGTGTGTCCGTGTGTATGCAAGACAAGTTGGAGCCAACATCCTTTGAACAAAAATCCACGATTTTGTTGTCGGAAAGTCCGATCGTGTGTACGGGGCATAAGAGTAAGTCGGGTTATGCACACAGGTAAGAAGGTTCAATGGATCAGGTCACAGGAATACAGCTACAAGCTGAAGACCATTCAGCAACTACTCATAGTGACAAGCCAGTTTAAAGCATAAAGCCTCATACACACGATCGGACTTCCAACGGACTTTTCCGTGGATTTTGCTCTGAAGGGCGTTGTCCGTGAACTTGGTATACATACACACGGCAGGACTTTTTCAGCCAACTTTTACCAAATCACGTGGTTTTTCAGCTCTTTACCGCCACCCTGTGGGCAACTTCTGCTATTGTTGACTGATCTTTAGCATTGGTTCTGAGCATGTGTGTTTGTACTTTGGACTTTAGTCCGATGGACGTGTGTACACACAATAGGATTTTGCTCCATCGGACATTTGTTGCTGGAAAGTTGTCTGTTCTCACAGCGAACATTTGTCCGATGAAAAAGTTTGTCCAATGTAGCGTACACACGGTCGGATTGTCCGATCAAACAGGTCCGTCGGAGGTTTGTTGTCAAAAAGTCAGCTCGTGTGTATGGGCCTTAACTCCACTTTTGTTGAGAAAAAAAACATTCCTCTCTGGGTGATCTATGTACATTGTAAGGATTATAAAACCTCTGTTGCAGATTCCTACCTTTTGTTATTCTGAAGAAAGCACTGTTTGTTCCTCTGTGCCCCTGTGCTGAGTGGGTGTAATGGGAGTGATTTCATAACTATCAATCAGCTGTGTCACCTGCAGAGCACTAATGAGGAAATTTGCTGGGCCTGCATTCCTAGACGTGTTCCTTTTGGGAGTATCTAAAAAAAATGACTATTTTGTTCCAGGGGATGCCTGAAATCTGACTTGTATCTTAGGCAGACTTCTGGGAAAATCAGTGAGCCAATCACACAAGCAGGAAATTATGTTTCTGGGGGGGGGGGGGGGGGTAGTCAGTACACACTCTGTGTACAGAACAACTCCAGGTAGCCATATTAAATTGCATTTTCAGAAAACGACAGCGCTGTAGATTGAAAAGGAAAGGTCATTTTTAATAACATTCAATTACAATATGACTTGTCGCAATTGTATATGCTATATTATTTTTTCTTTATTTGCTATTTTATTTTTTCCCACGAAAGTGGAGTTACCCTAAATAAGCAACTGGGCACTAAGTACTATGTGAGCAATGCACATGCGCAGCAATATGAGCATAAGTCTTCACTGGTTTTCTGGTACTGGGAATCTGGTTTACCTTACAAGGACAGTACCTGGATGCCTGATGGTAGGTTAATTGACTTTTGTCCAAAATTGGCCCTAGTATATGAATGTGAGTTGGGGACCTTGGATTGTGGGCTTCTTGAGGGTAGGGACCGATGTGAGTGTGTGATGTATGTGTGGAGCGCTGCGTAAATTTATGGCGCTATATGGGTACCTTAAATAAATAAATAATATATAATAGAGGAGTATCTTAATGAGACACAATGTACAGGGATAGGGACAATTGTAGACACGCACCCACACTCAGGTTGAACTGGATGGACTGGTGTCTTTATTCAACCTTACTAACTATGTAACTATGTAACTATGCTATCAATACTACTGCCCACTGCCCTCCCCCACACATTACATCAACTGTGTCCCAGCCATGGGAGAAGGAGTGGCTTCGAAAAGGAATTTATGCTTAGGGGGTAAGTGTGCAGATTTGTGCTCAAATTCTTTTAGGGAGGGAGGGGATTTTTGCTGTCACACAATGCTCATACATCTTGGGGGGGTATTTGGCATCTTTACCCTGGGCGCTAGATGGCCTTGTCCCGGCATTGACTGCACACGCTAACATGTGGTTTAGATAGAAGCTCCAGCAGCCCAACCATCCACCCAGGGCCCATGAGACATGGGGGCCCAGGCCACCTGATGCATGACATATGAGCGATTGTTTCTCCTTTTCCTCTATCACAACTTACTCCAGAGCCAACCAGGCTTGCCCCATTAAAGCACACAGTTATTCAGCCCAGGCATTGACTGCACTTGACTTCTATTAGAACACCACATAGAGACCTAGTTACTTTACTTAATAAGCATAAGCAGACAGTCCATAATGATGGCAATAATTTTCCAAATAATGGTGGTGTAGAACATAGTTACATAGTAGGTGAGGTTGAAAAAAGACACAAGTCCATCAAGTCCAACCATTTCAGTCTATTGCAGTATTACATCTTGTAAGGCAGTAGAATGAGGTTGTACTCACACCCTAATGACAGTCCACACTTCATTCCTGAAAACTATGGGCAAAGTTCTTCACAGCCCCTCCCCTAAAGGGAAGAGCATATCAGCAACCCCTCAGTTCACGACTCCTTTTGATGGCATCAGGATGTCTCCCTCCCCAAGTTTCTGCTATCTAATAAAGGTACACCCCACATTGCTACTCCACTTATGAGAAGAGCAACCCTTAAATATGAACCCTACCTACCTACAAGAGGATCAGGAATGGATTTCCAACCCTTTGGAAGATTTAATTAGAAAACATATACTGCATGTATTTTTAACATGTACCTAGTTGTTTGTCTGGAAATTCACTTTAACTAGAGATGTACAGATCAGTTACATAATTAGACAAATTGAAAAAAGACATGTCCATTGAGTTGAAATGACAAAGAATGAAATGAAAACTCACATCCACAGAACCTTAAACTCACATTTGAGCCAGAGGAAGGAAAAAAAAACTATAAAATTTGGTCAAAAGGGCTGCAACAGGGATACAAGTTCTTACCGATCCTAGAATTGTTATTTGACTTGAATGGCTACACTGGACATTTCTGGTAATGATTCTCTTCTTGGGTCAAGACAGAGTAATCTTCTTAATCAGGTTCTCAAATTAAAAGGTTTAAGGACCCCTACCCTAAGGCAGTTGGATACACGCCGGATAAACAATATAAACTGTCTAGTATAGTCAGCTATATTTTGTGCATTTAGAAATACATCCAGCCTTCCAGGAGTCACTATTCTGCCAACTGCGTCACATATGTAAGTGATGCTGACTTTGCCAAAGCGCACTTTAAGGACATTTTCTTAACTTTAGAGCTGAGAAACTAGGATCCTCCAGGGCCACACACCACAGTGTGCCCAAGCTCATATGCAATACTCAGGGTCAGAGGCGTAAGTAGAGCCTTCAGGGCCCCGATGCAAGAAACTTTGACTGACCCACTGGTCCTGGGGCCTTTTCTGTCGGTCCCGGGCCCTTTCCTCTGGGGCAGCCATTTAAAGTTTAGTATGATGTTCCCATTCATCAAAGCAAGCTATGGATCCTTTATATAATGACTATAATAAATGAGATCCTTGGTTTTGCATGTGCATGGAATGCAGAAACCTGTGGCTCAAATGCCCAGTCATTGACAAGTCATATCCTGACCTAAGGCTATTATATATGTGAATGTAGAATCGGCATACAGACAGCCCTCTGAATGGCAGTATTACCCTCAACCCTGGAACCGACAGACACCTGAGCACTGGTGGATAGTCCCCTGATGAGGCCAAAGATGGCAGGTCTGGCGATTCAGGAAAACATGATGGATGACGAGCACATACACACAGCCTTGCAGTGACTCCAACAACCTCCAGCAGCAGAGACAGAGCCAATGCCAGGGATCTGTGTGGAGGGGGACAATTACAATAACCATTGTCCTGAATGGCTCTCCATGCAGCAGCTAAAAGCCGCAGGAGGGAGAGGAGGAGAAGCGACTTTCAGCTGCTGCATGGAAAGCCATTCAGGGCACCGGTCCTTGCAATTGCCCCATGCCACACTGATCACCTCCTCATGTCTATGGATGGGCCTACCTGACGCATGTGCCAATTCGCAATTGTGACCTTTGTGACCCTGGTAGTTCCACCATTGTTTAGGGTCTTTCTGAGTGGGGGTGCCAAAGCTTCAGCTCTTTAATCTCCAGGCTCACACTAGGAGGTCATTCACATCCTCTTTCAGGTTTCTAGTCCTCTCTAGTAACAAAATGTCTCTCTACCTGCAAAAGAAAGAACTGAATACTTACTTTTGCCACTGCCCATGCCAACAGAGAATGATCTGAATTCTCCTGAGAAACTGACACTTCTGTGAGTGTCAGTCTTTTTCTTCCCCATGCAGCTTTCATTGGCTTCTCCCACCAAAAGGACACAGTAAAGACTCTGTGATTTGTGGAATGAACCAGTGAGCTCTGCAGGAGACCAAGGAGACTGACTTGAAGTGTTGTTTTGCCTACAATCTTCTGCATATGATTTCTCTTGAAAGGAGCTGTGTTCTGGCAGTTCAAGAGACAGAAAATGTAAGTATGCAAGCTTGTTTTGCAGGTATGCCAGTTTATATTTTAATAAAAGACAGGGTTTCTTTAAAGGGTATCTCTAGTCACAACCTTCTTTGCATGGTTATCGATAGAATAAGAAAGGGTTAGAACCTATATGAGTAAATACGGTTCTTATTCTTGTCTTTGTCTCTGTTTATCCTGGTAACCATTTTGGACCCCTGAAATGTGTTGGATACTCTTTAGATTGTCCCCCCTGACTTTTATTTGAATAAAGTCTTATCTGGACCTTTAAGTAGTGGTTTATTGCTTTAAATTTTATTTTGTTAAATTTTATTTTTGTTGTTCTGTACACACTCTGTGAACAGAAAAACTCCAGGTAGCCATATTGCATTGCATTTTCAGAAAACTACAGCACTGCAGATTGAAAAGGAAAAGTCATTTTTAGTAACATTCAGTTACAATATGACTTGTATACGCTATATTATTTTTTCTTTATTTGCTATTTTTTTCCCCCACGAACGTGGAGTTACCCTTTAAATAGGCAACTAGGCGCCAAGTATGCATGCTAATTCGTATGTACACCTGTGAGTGTGCGAGTGTGAGCTTGGTGCTATCAATACTACTGCCCACTGCCCTCCCCCACACATTACATCAGCTGTGACCCAGCCATGGGAGAAGGAGTACAGCGGCCGGGCCCACCATCCAGGGTGGAAGCAGGAAGGGGAGCAGTTGGCATTTAGGGGGGCACAACTGAAATCTGGTGGGGTGCCGCCCACCCCAGCACCCCCTAGATCCAGCTATGATGCACTAGCAGGGCAGTGCAGGGCACTGGGGGGTGAGGTGGGGGGCGCATAAGATTTGTTCTAGGAGGGGAAATTTGGGGGAAGGGAAAGGATTTTGTGCTGGGGGGTTATATGTAGAGAATGTGCTAGAAGGAGTGATCTGGGGGATTTTTGGCTTCCAAAAGGAATTTATGCTTAGGGGGTAAGTGTGCAGATTCGTGCTCAAATTTTTTTATGGAGGGAGGAGATTTTTGCTGTCACACAATGCTTATACATCTGTTGGGGTATTTGGCATCTTCACCCAGAGCGCTAGATGGCCTTGTGACGGCACTGACTACATGCTAACCCCTTCATATCTGGAGTACTCTATGTTTTGCACACATGTGGTTTAGATAGAAGCTCCCGCATGCCAACCATCCACCCAGGGTCCATGAGACATGGGGGCCCAGGCCACCTGATGCATGATACATGAGGGGTTGTCTCTCCTTTTCCTCTATTACGACATACACCAGAGTCCAGCAGGCTTGCCACATTAAAGCACACAGTTCTTCAGCCCAGGCATTGACTGCACTTGACTCCTACTAGAACACCACTTAGAGGCCTAGTTACTTTACTTAATAAGCATAAGCAGACAGTCCATAATGATGGCAAACACTTTCCAAATAATGGTGGTGTAGAACATTTCAGTCTAAAGGGACTGAAGGGAGGAGCATATCAGCAACCCCTCAACTCGCGACTCCTTTTGATGGCACCAGGATGTCTCCCTCCTCAAGCTTCTGCTACCTAAAAAGGTACACTCCACATTGCTACTCCACCTATGAGAAGAGCAACCCTTAAATATGAACCCTACCGGCCTACAAGAGGATTCGAGGAATGGATTTCCAACCCTTTGGAAGGTTGAATTATAAAACATATACTGCATGTATTTTGAACCTGTACCTAGTTGTTGGTCTGGACATTCACTTTAACTAGAGATGTACAGATCAGTTACATAATTAGACAAACTGAAAAAAGACATGTCCATTGAGTTGAAATGACAAAGAATGAAATGAAAACTCACATCCACAGAACCTTAAACTCACATTTGATCCAGAGGAAAGCAAAAAAAAACAAAAAAAAACTATAAAATTTGGTCCAAAGGGCTGCAACAGGGATAAAAGTTCTTTCCGATCCTAGGATTGTTATTTGACTTGTATGGCTATGCTGGACATTTTTAGTAATGATTATCCTCTTGGATCAAGAGTAATCTTCTTACTCAAGTTCTCAAATTAAAAGGTTTAAGGACCCCTACCCTAAGGCAGTTGGATACACCCTGGATCAACAATATAAAGTGTCTAGCGTAGTCAGCTATATTTTGAGCATTTAGAAATACATCCAGCCTTCCAGGAGTCACTATTCTGCCAACTGCGTTACATATGTAAGCGATGCTGACTTTGCCAAATTGCACTTTAGGGAAAATTCCTTAGCTGAGAAACTAGGATCCTCCAGGGCCACACACCGTAGTGTGCCCAAGCTCATATGTAATACTCAGTGTCAGAGGTGTAACTAGCACCTTCAGGGCCCGATGCAAGAAACTATGACTGACCCACTGGTCCTGGGGCCTTTTCTATTGGTCCCAGGGCCCTTTCCTCTGATCCCCGGGCAGCAATTAAAAATTTAGTATGGTGTTCCCATTCATCGAGCAAGCTATCAATTCTTTATACAATGACTATAATTCATGGGACCCTTGGTTTTGCATGGGCATGGAATGCAGAAACCTGTGGCACAAATGCTCAGTCATTGATAAGTCATATCCTAAACTGAGGCTACTATATAAGTATGTGAATGTAGAATCAGCATACAAGCAGCCCTATGAATGGCAGTATTATCCTCCACCCCAGAACCGACAGACACCTGAGCACTGGCGGACAGTCCCCTGATGAAGCCAAAGATGGTGGATCTGACGATGTGGGAAAACATGATGGATGACGAGCACATACACACAGCCTTGCAGTGACTTCAATGACCTCCAACAGCAGAGACAGAGCCAATGCCAGGGGGAGGAGATCTGTGTGGTGGGGGACAATTACAAGAACCATTATCCTGAATGGCTCTCCATGCAGCAGCTAAAAGCTGCAGGAGGGAGAGGAGGAGAAGAGGCTTTTAGCTGCTGCATGGAAAACCATTCAGGGCATCGGTTCTTGCAACTGCCCCACGCCACACTGATCAACTCCTCCTGTCTATGGATGGGCCCCCCCTGGGGCATGTGCCAATTTGCAATCATGACCTTTGTGACCCTGGTAGTTCCACTATTACTCAGGGTCTTTCTGAGTGGGCGTGCCAAAGCTTCAGCTCTTCAATCTCCAGGCTCATAATAGGAGGTCATTCACATCCTCTTTCAGGTGTCTAGTCCTCTCTAGTAACAAAATGTCTCTCTACCTGCAAAAGAAAGAACTGAATACCTACCTTTGCCGCTGCCCATGCCAACAGAGAATGATCTGAATTCTCCTGAGAAACCGACACTTCTGTGAGTGTCAGTCTTTTTCTTCCCCATGCAGCTCTCACTGGCTTCTCCCACCAGAAGGACACAGTAAAGACTCTGTGATTTGTGGAATGAACCAGTGAGTTCTGCAGGAGACCAAGCAGACTGACTTGAAGTGTTGTTTTCCCTGCAATCTTCTGCACAGGATTTCTCTTGAATGGAGCTGTGTTCTGGCAGTTCAAGGGACAGAAAATGTAAGTATGTAGCTTGTTTTGCAGGTATGCCAGTTTATATTTTAATAAAAGACAGGGTTTCTTTAAAGGGTATCTCTAGTCAAAACCATCTTTGCACGGTTTTCGATAGAATAAGAAAGGGTTAGAACCTATATGAGTAAATCCAGTTCTTATTCTTGTCTTTATCTCTGTTTATCCTGGTGACCATTTTGGACCCCTGAAATGTGTTGGATACTCTTTGGATTGGACCTTTAAGTAGTGGTTTGGTGCTTTAAAAATGCTTTAAATTTTATTTTTGTCTCCGCTGGAGACATTCACCATTTCTGTTTGTCCTGCCCCTCAGCTTGTTCAATTAAGCATTGACAAAAAAAACCCTGGAAGCTGATTGGTTTCTCTGCAGATTTTTCACTCTCCGGTTTTAGTAAATCGGACCCACTGTGTTCTACTCCTTGTGGTGCACTTAGACAAAATGGAGCCTGTGCCAATTTCTTGTTCATTGAGGTGTGCTTCCGTCCATTCAGCGACCCACAGAACTGTCTTCTGGTGTGAATGGAATCTAAGTGTAATACTTTAATCCTCCTAAAGCATGTTGACCATCATGAATAAACAAAAGAATAGAAAGCCATAGTGCAGTCATTTTTATTGCAATAGTAAAATCACACCCAATGAGATTAAAAATACAAACACCAGCATTCAATATGGTTACTCTACCACATGGATCCAAGATGGCCACCACTGACCCAACTTTGACCCGTTCTATTCCTGCATGTGTTCACAGAATGGAAGTGATATAGGTGGAAATGATGTCACAATGCAATTGCAATTGCATTACAATACAAAATTACCACACTATTCTATGTGTATTCATGATGGCCAAAATGCATTTGGAGGATTAAAGGGTTCAATGACCAGAAGCTGGAAGGAGATGACTTGGCAGGCTGGAAGTCTGCCTCGTAGGACAGCGTAAATCTAAGCTATTGTGGACCCACTTATTAAGTTAAGAGGGCCAAGAAAGTCTGGTGAATGCAGAATTGTGGATGTGAGCATCACGAGAGCACCAGATTTGTGTTTGAGGAAGGAGGTGTTTCGTAGTCAAACATGCATGGTTTGCGTCAGTTTATATTTTTTAGAGATATTATTTGTGTTTATATAATGTATTTAAGTATAAAGGACACTCTCGGTAGCTGGCCGTTGCAATTTAATTAAAATGGTTTGGATGCCACAGATTCTGTATGTGTTACATAACTCTCCAGTTTGGATTCCAAAACACTGGTTTAAGAAATTGGACAGTGTTTTTAGAGAACTGATCTGGAAGAATGGAGTGGCCAGAATCCGTTTGCGGGTGTTGCAGCTGCCAAGGGAGGAGGGGGGGGGACTAGCCTTGCCAAACCCAAGAAATTATTTTTTAGCCGCACAGATGCAACATATGAGAGGGGGTGTCGTGGTTATGCAATAGAGTTTGTCGATCAGCATACCTGTCTCCATGTGTTCATCTCTAGAGACCAGCTGACCCTCACCTGACTGCTTTTGTAACCTCTCCTCTAAGCATGGCCCCACCCCAGGCCCTATCAGGGAACCCTATATTAACCTGTGCACTGCAAGCCAGCAGTGCTGATCAACCATTGTGTGTTAGCCTCTGTGTGTACGTGCTGTGTTTCCTATATCTGATTCCTGTTACCGACTTTGGCCTGTTCTTAACTATTCCTGTCTGCTCGTGACCCTGATCTTTGGCGTGTTCCCGACCATCCCTGTTTGCCTGTGACCCTGAACCTTGGCGTGTACTCTGTTGTCCTTGTCTGCTAGTCGCCCTGACATTTGGCTACCTCCTTACTATCCTTGCTGTCCTGGGCTGCTGTTTCCTCTCCATCTTCCTGTAGTCTACAGTGGGCGTGAGCTGGGAGACCCTGGGGGCCGCGACCTGGAGCCAGTTGCAGCCCAGTCCATCCTCACCACTAGAGGCTCTGGTGAACACCAACTGGCTCTTAGACTCCGCGCCCTGGGGAATCTATGCTCTAACTCACTGTGGGATCCGTGTTGGTGCTCCAGGGGACCTGCCTTCCTGAACCACCCCGAGTTCCATCTGCAGCAGTCAGCCTTAGGGTCCACTATCATAGCGGTGCACTCCTGACCCCAACGGGGTGCATCTGTCACCCGGATACAGGTGACCTGACAGGGGGAAATTTACCAGCAGAGAGGGGAGTGGGAGGGAATTTGATGTTGGCGGATACTAGCCATGATACAGTAGTAGAGGCAGTTGAGGCGGATTTGTTTGGCTCTAGATGCCCTACGGCCCAATTGATAGTAAAAAGCTGGGAAGCTGTTAGGGCCACGTTGCACTACGGTGGCTTCTCTGAATTCTTCCCCTTGTGGGATAATAAGAACTTAAAGGAGCTGATGGAAATGGGGAAGATTGAGGAATGGGAACGAAGTGGCAGCCACTGCCTGGCACAAATGTATAAAGCTGGTAGGTTGAAAACATTTTAGGAGATAAGAGAGAAATATGCAGTTTCAAACAGGTCTTTTTATAGGTACCTGCAGGTAAGACATGCTCTGGACACACAGTTTGGGGCAGTGGAGTGGAGTGAAATGCCCTCTCTCCAAAGGGTGGTCAATGCAGGGACGTCTAAGGGGTTAGTTTCCGACATGTATGGGTGCATATGTAGGGCTGAATTGGAGGGTGATGGGGGACTCTCCATCAGACCCAAATGGGAGGAGGATAACTGAGGAACAATGAAGCAGAATACTGGCATCAGGGCCGGAGGTCTCACTGTCCCCCTCACAGATTGTATCCATTTATTTCTGTTACATAGAGCATACTATACCCCTTTGAAAATGTTTCAGTTTGGAAGAAGGCCAGACGCGAAGTGCCCAAGGTGCAGGGATGAGAAGGGTGACCTGGTGCATATGGTCTGGAGATGCCCCAAGTTGCATAGATATTGGAGTAAAATAGTGACAAAAATAAATTCCGTATTTGGGACATCTCTGGTCTTGGAAGCCAGGAACTGCATCTTGGGACTGGTGGAAGGGAATGGCTGGTTAGGAGATACACAGATTGCAATTATTAGATCAGTGGTTCTCAACTCCTGTCCTCAGGGCCCACTAACACGCCAGGTTTGCAAGATAACTGAAATACATCACAGGTGATATCATTTGCTGCTCAGTGATTGCAGTATTCTAGTCTGCATCTCCCCAAGGTAATACATAAAACCTGGCCTGTTAGTGGGCCCTGAGGACTGGAATTGAGAACCACTGTATTAGATGTCTGTTTCAAGCAAGGAAGTTGATTGCACAAAAGTGGCAGGCAAAGGTCCCTCCAGAGTGGAAGAATGGATGATGGTGATGAAAGACACTATGTGAAAAGAAAAATTCACTTACTGTAAAAGGGGCAACATTAAGAAATATGAGAAAGTGTGGAAACGATGGTTAGAGGTGGAAGAACCCCAATTATAATTAAAAAGGAGAAGAGTGAGGAGCGGGGAGGGGGGAGGGATGGAAGCGAGTAGGGAATAAATAAATGAGATGGAAGTATGAATTTGTGTGAGGAAGGATTGGGTGGGGGATGAGAGGAGTGGTTAGGGGGTTGAGGTGGGAGGGGGGAGGGAGGTGGGGAGTTGGGGGAGGGGGGAGGAAAGGAAGGGGGGATGGTTTTTTGTATTGTTTTTCTTGTGTGCATAAAATGTAAAATGAAGAATTTATGTTTCAATAAAAAGTATTTGATTTTTTAAAAAAAGTATAAAGGACACATTGGATGGACTTTGAATTCATGGTTTTATAGTGGATACTTATCACTTCAACCTCCTGCTGACTGCTCACAGTAAATATACTGCAAACGGGCCGCAGGTGCAGGCTTGGCAACCTACATCTATGACATGACCGTTTCACTGTCCAAAGTCACATTTACTTTGTTGTTCTCTTCATGACCTTTATGATTTTTTCTTTGAATTTTGTTGTTATAAATGCTTTAAATATTTGGTTCTCCAAAGGAAAATGGTCTTCAGAGCCAACATGATCTCTCTGTTCTTCAAACTGTAAATAATTGGGTTAAACATTGGAGTAAACACTGTGTAAATTAAGGCGATAATCTTGTTAGCATTTACAGAATGTCCTTTTGATGGCACCATGTACAGTCCAAGCTGTGTCCCGTAGTATGAAGAAACAACTGACAAGTGGGAGCTGCAAGTGGAGAAGGCTTTCTGCCTTCCGATGGTGGAAGAGATAGAGAGAATGCTGTGAAGGATACTAATATACGTGGCAACAATAAACAAGAGTGGTAGAAGAGCTACTGGTATGGAAACCAGAAGAATTTCCATTTCAACAAGAGAGGTATCTGAGCAAGAAAGCTCAACAAGGGGAAGTATGTCACAGAAGAAATGATTGATGGTATGAGGCTTGCAAAAATATAGACTGAAAACAAGAATTGCTGTGCTGGACACCAGGACTATACCAAGCAACCAGGATGACAAAACTAGGTAAAAGCACATCCAAAGGTTCATGATAGAAGTGTAATGCAATGGGTTGCATATGGCCACATACCGGTCATAAGACATGGCTGTAAGGAGGAAGCACTCAGCCATACCTGACAAACCAAAAATGCAAAACTGGATGACACAACCACCATAAGATATGTTGCCTCCTCCTGACAGCAACAATCGCAGCATGTTTAGAAGAACATTTGTAATGATCAATATATCAGAAAAGGAAAGGAAGCTGAGAAAAACATACATAGGAGAATGAAGCTTATGCTCAACCACAACTGCCATGATCAAAAGGAAGTTTCCAAACAATGTGGTTAAGTAGATGATAAGAAAGAAAAAGAATAAAATAAACTTGACGCTATGGAGCTCCCCAAATCCTAGAAGGTGAAATTCTGTAACCGGGGTCTGGTTCTTCCCACTCATGGAAATGTCATGGGAATGCCTTCTTCTGGAGGAGAACCTTGACATAGGGTACAAAATAAAAGTATGGGTATAAGTGCATCCAGGTGTCCAACATGAGAATGAATATATATACATATATATATATATATACAGTATCTCACAAAAGTGAGTACACCCCTCACATTTTAGTAAATATTTTATTATATCTTTTCATGTGACAACACTGAAGAAATTACACTTTGCTACAATGTAAAGTAGTGAGTGTACAGCTTGTATAACAGTGTAAATTTTCTGTCCCCTCAAAATAACTCAACACACAGCCATTAATGTCTAAACCACTGGCAACAAAAGTGAGTACACTTCTAAATGAAAAAGTCCAAACTGGGCCCAAAGTGTCAATATTTTGTGTGGCCACCATTATTTTCCAGCACTGCCTTAACCCTCTTGGGCATGGAGTTCACCAGAGCTTCACAGGTTGCCACTGTTGTCCTCTTCCACTCCTCCATTGACATCACGGAGCTGGAGGATCTTGTGCTCCTCCACCTTCCGTTTGAGGATGCCCCACAGCTGCTCTATAGGGTTTAGGTCTGGAGACATGCTTGGCCAGTCCATCACCCTTACCCTCAGCTTCTTTAGCAAGGCAGTGGTCATCCTGGAGGTGTGTTTGGGGTCGTTATCATGTTGGAACACTGCCTTGCGGCCCAGTCTCTGAAGTGAGGGGATCATGCTCTGCTTCAGTATATCACAGTACATGTTGGCATTCATGGTTCCCTCAATGAACTGTAGCTCCCCAGTGCTGGCAGAACTCCTGCAGCCCCAGACCATGACACTCCCACCACCATGCTTGTCTGTAGGCAAGACACACTTGTCTTTGTACTCCTCACCTGGTTGCCACCACACACGCTTGACACCATCTGAACCAAATAAGTTTACCTTGGTCTCATCAGACCACAGGACATGGTTCCAGTAATCCATGTCCTTAGTCTGCTTGTCTTCAGGAAACTTTTTGCGGGTTTTCTTGTGCATCGTCTTTAGAAGAGGCTTCCTTCTGGGATGCCAGCCATGCAGACCAATTTGATCCAGTGTGCAGCAAATGGCCTGAGCACTGACAGGCTGACCCCCCCACCCCTTCAACCTCTGCAGCAATGCTGGTAGCACTCATATGTCTATTTCCCAAAGACAACCTCTGGATATGACGCTGAGCATGTGCACTCAACTTCTTTAGTCGACCATGGTAAGGCCTGTTCTGAGTGGAACCTGTCCTGTTAAACCGCTGTATGGTCTTGGCCACCATGCTGCAGCTCAGTTTCAGGGTCTTGGCAATTTTCTTATAGCTTAGGCCATCTTTATGTAGAGCCACAATTCTTTTTTTTCAGATCCTCAGAGTTATTTGCCATGAACTGCCATGACGAACTTCCAGTGACCAGTATGAGAGAGCGAGAGTGATAACACCAAATTTAACACACCTGCTCCCCATTCACACCTGAGACCTTGTAACACTAACGAGTCACATGACACCGGGCAGGGAAAGTGGCTAATTGGACCCAATTTGGACATTTTCACTTAGGGGTGTACTCACTTTTGTTGCCAGCGGTTTAGACATTAATGGCTGTGTGTTGAGTTATTTTGAGGGGACTGAAAATTTACACTGTTATACAAGCTGTACACTCACTACTTTACATTGTAGCAAAGTGTCATTTCTTCAGTGTTGTCACATGAAAAGAATAAAATATTTACAAAAATCTGAGGGGTGCACTCACTTTTGTGAGATACTATATATATATATATATATATATATATATATATATATATATACATATATATATATATATATATATATATATATATATATATATATACAAAATTACAATATAGGTGATGAAAATTTGTTCCAAATGGCGGTTCCATGTGATCTCGAGAATGCCAGACAACTGGCGACAGTTACGGTAAAGTCCCCTTATCAAGCTTTTAAGTTGTTGTAAACCCTTGCATATACGCAGTTAAGTGACTGATAACTTCAGGTGACAAAAACCGAGGAAACAAAACAACCAAAGATATGTTGTACCTGTTTATCTGGAGAATTATCTTCTTTACATCAATTCAAAGTGCTGAATTTATAAAGTTTGTCTGAGCTGAAGTTACACTCTATAGAGCTCAGTGAGGAGAGCTCTGAGAGCTAATTGGAGGGAAGGGACACCCCCCTCCACACAGCAAACAGTCAGGAAAAGAGCTGAGACTGTCAATCAACTGGAGCCCCCTATTCTGTCATTTTTTTTGTCTTGGTGTCCAAAGTGACTCATGCTGATAGCAGAGGAATGAAGCAGCAGACACAATGAAACTTAGTGCTATTAATTGAGACAAGTACACACTACAGAGGGATATGCTTTGTTCATATTTCATGTCTGAAGTTTACAAGCACTTCATATAGTGTAGTGGGGGGAGATCTCTAGCCAGGAACATTCCTCACGATTTTGCAAAGGTAATAGACACACCTAAGAAAGAGGAAGTTTCCAGGGTGGGAAAAGGGATCAGGATAAGAGGTTGAAGTTGAGCCAGTATGGACACCTACGCTCAAGGTCCCCCCCCCTTACACACACACACACATCTACAGAAGGTTGGATCATCCATAGAGATTTGTTGGAATTGGCCCCAAAATAGTTAGAGATCCATGGACCATCCAAGACTTTTATCATGTAGGATGCATTTTATACATTGGGCTAATGGAAGCCAGTGAAGGGATTGGCAGAAAGTGGTGGCAACCATGGATCGGTTATTAGGGTGGATAAGTCTAGCAGCATTCAGACTTTAGTAGGCACCACTAGTACATTTATTGCCACTAGATTCCATGTTCTGTTCTAAGTGTGAAGTGTGATGTCATCTCCCCGCCTCTTCACCTTCAATCAGAGGAGGCTATGCATAAACTGAAAAACATGTAAAGTGTTCTCTGAATGGCACTTGTGCTGAGCAAGTAAACCTCCTGTGTTCAGTAAGCAGCAGGGCAGCCACTTGGCACTGGGCCTGGACGCTAGCGGCGATCATTGGCGTAGAGGTACCTACTACAGCAATTTCCAGCATCCCACAGGTATGACACATAGGTGGAGATTTACTAAAACTGGAGCACCCAGAATATGGTGCAGCTGTGCGTGGTAGCCAATCAGCTTCTAACTTCAACTTGTTCAGTTAAGCTTTGACAATACAACCTGGAAGCGGATTGGTTTCTGTGCAGAGCTACACCAGATTTTGCACTCTCCAGTTTAAGTACATCTCCCCCATACATGCTTACACCAAGCTGGACCAATGTAACTAAGCAAAAATATCTGTAATTAAACTTCGGTTCACTAAGCTAACGTGTGTTATTTGCCATAATAACCATAACCATGGAAGGACGTACTACAATTCCTCCCAAAATAACTATCCTATTAGTGACTGAGACTGTATCCTGGACTAAAAAAAATCCCTCCACCTACATGTATGAGGGTCCTACCCCTTCACCAGGGTGAAGGAGCCAAATACTGAATGCTTGAATTGTATTGCAGAAGTAACCATGTATAAAGAGCTTCACAATAATTTATAAACACAAAACCAAGTAGACCAAAACGCTAACCCACAATTAAAAGCAACAAAACATTGATATGGACCATATCCCCTGTGGGGAACTGATGAGCAGAACTACAAACCCAGCAACAACAGAAAACAAAATTATAATAAAATGTAGCGCTGGTAGATTTGCAATCTATCGCATGTTAGATAAATTTAGTAATTTGTGCATTAGGAAGGTTAAGTTTGCCTCTGCTCCAGCTTGGATGACGTTGTGTGTGTTTCCGTGCTGACCGGTGGGTGTCGCTGTTACCACTGGTCAGGGTTGGCACGGCAATGTGTTGAAGCGTATGGATGCTCCTCTGTCTCGGAGACAAGCTCGGTGGAGGTGATCCTCAGAGTTGTATTCTGGGCGAGGGTATTTATGGGACAGATGCCATATAGTTCGTTTTACAGCCACCTGCTGGCCCTCCTGGCCGACAGGTATGCGTTAAGGAGCTACCTCGTGGTCCTCCGTTCGGGAGGCCCACGATGCTGCGGTGCAGGGGTGGGTCCAGAGGCTTGTCTGGGGCCTACCACCGCGGCCGAGGAATGGTCCTGAGCTATCGGTCCTGTGTGACGAAGCTGGACAACCGAGGAGATCCCAGAGGAGGACCCGTCTTGGAGAGATCACGCGGCGTGCTGGTCTATAGAGGGGCCTGGTGACTCGGTTGGAGGACGTATCCGAAAGTAACTATACAGCATAGTGTTGCCGGCTCGGGTTAAAGGTTCAGGCACTGTGACTGACATTTCACTACAGAAAAATCTATACATCCTGTGGCAGAGGATCGTACGGATTTTGTTCCCATGCAAATCTGTGGCAGAGACTTTGATTCGTGCTGCGTGCTGGCTGCTAGACCGGTGAGAGAGGCCTATCCAGACGAGCAAGGAGTGTGTCCCACGAGGGGAGCGCATTCCATATGGTATTTGAATTCTACCAGGACATTTGTCAAGAGAACCCTATCAGAGAATATTTGAGTTTCTTCTGCAAGTTTCCTTTCTACCTCTTTCCTGCTATTTCCTAAGTCGTTTGTTTAATAAAGCATTGAAAACGTACTCCAGTGTTGGTGCGTGTGTCGTCCATCAGTAAACTCAACGGAACCCTAGACCCGGTGCCGGTGAAACAGAGGAAAGCAGAGTGAAGGTAACAGACCCGCTTAAACCAGCAGCTCCACCGAGAGTTAGTGCTACAAAAAAAACAAGATGAATAGACAGTAAGACTCTTTGGAATTCTGTCACCACCACACCGCGTGCACTTACCACAAGGACAATTAATAAATGCCTTGTATCTCCAAAATCTCTTTGAGAAGTCAATTAGCATTCAAAAAACAGGATCCTCATCAAAATCACGTATCACATGAAAGGAAAGGAACATAATACATTGTGTAATCCTGTACATAAATGTAGTGTATAAAAACACAAAGCGCTGTGATGAGGTTGAAGCTGAATGACACCATCGTTCAGGATTAACAAGCGAGCACTCCAATTAAGCAATTTTAAAAGCAATTTCAGAACTTTTAAATACTGGGACTATATTGATTCCCCTTCTGGACTTGGCTGTCTTTGTTGTTTCTTCACCTATTTATTTATTATATCAGAAGTGTGTATATATTTATTTATGGCCAACCATTTGATTTAACACTATTTATATTTAATTTTATTTGTGCACACTGTGACACTAGGTATTTATTAGTTTTTTACACGTGTGGTCACGGATTTTAGCTGCATTTTTTTGCACAGTATCCGGATTTGTCTAATTAATTCTGCATGTGGGTTATATTATTTAATTACTTATATATATTTTTTATTGATCACGCAGTGAAGCGCTTCAATTTTTCTGTATATAAATGTATTTCCAAATTCCCCAAGAATAAAATTGCGCTTACAAGATAAAACAATCAAAATCCTGTATATAAATTTATTTCCAAATTCCCCAAGACTAAAATTGCGCTTACAAGATAAAACAATCAAAATCGCATTGACCCAACATATGAGATGCTGCACAATCAGAGCTTGTGTCTCGTCCCGGGCATCTTGGTGGCCAAGGTATCCAGGAAGCGGTGAGAGTACACAGGCTGATTGTGCAGCATCTCATTTGTTGGATCATAGCGATTTTGATTGTTTTATCTTGTAAGCCCAATTTTATTCTTGGGGAATTTGGAAATAAATATATATACAGGATTTTGATAGTTTTATCTTGTAAGCGCAATTTTATTCTTGGGGAATTTGGAAATAAATTTATATACACGATTATGCAATGTATTATGTTTCTTTCCTTTCATGTGATACATGATTTTGATGAGGATCCTGGTTTTTGAATGCTAATTCACTTCTCAAAGAGATTTGGAGATACAAGGCGTTTATCAATTCTCCTTGTGGTAAGTGCATTACCATAGGAATGAAGTGCACGCGGTGTGGTGGTGACGGAATTCCAAAGATTCTTACTGTCCTTTCACCTTGGAGTGGATGCACATTATAAACTTTAAGACCTATGCCAATGGAACTTTTTGTATTAACACTCCTGCCAATTTAACTGTGTGTTGGAAACGAGTGCACACATTTACTACTTAACTATTTGAGGTTTTTACCTTTCTGAATTATCGAGCATACAGTTTGTTTAGTACTGAGTGAGCGCTGTTAATGCTTGATTGATTTTAGGATTTTTGCAGGCATTTTGTATGATTGTTTTTTATTTATAACAACTGCACCATTGTGCATAACAATTTGTTTTAACCTATTCCTTGAGCGCGGGGATCATGAGCATTTATGTTACTGATACTGTGTTATATAATTAAAAAAAACACTGTGTTTCAATCAAGATTCTGTAACCCAAAAGCACACTCAATATATCAAGTTACAATGAGCATGATTTTTTTTTTTATATTTGGACTACTCTTACGTTTAATTGAATTGTATTGTATCCGTACTGTTTCCCTTTATTTTGTAGCTCATTGCACAAACAATCCTTTATAATACTAATAATAATAATTATTATGTAAATTAACCATCAAGGGTTGGAAGTTACCATCTATTATTTCCATAATGGCAGGAAGTCAGAGTGAGGCATTCACCACAAGACCAGTAAATGGTGCTGTCAGAGACCAACAACAGGACCACATGGACACGAGCCACATGTACACACAGAGCTGTCACATCGCACAGCCGCTCAGAAGGAAGAAGCCGCTGCAAACTCACTCAGCAGGAGAGGAGGATGGGATTAGCTATTTCTGTTGCCGTTGTAAAAAAATGACACAAATAATGTAAAAAAAAAAAGAAAAAGAGTTAATGCCATTTGCCTTAAAAATATAACGGTCATATGTAAAAACATATTATATATGTATATATGTATATATATATATATATATACCATATTTATCAGTGTATAACACACGCCGGCGTATAACACGCACCCCAAGTTTAGGTGGGAAGTTTAAGGAAAAAAATGTTTAGGAGGGAAGATTAAGGAAAAAAACTTACATTTGAAGTGTGTATCTGCAGCCTTGCCCAGCGTCCATCTGCAGCCTTGCCCAAATTTGCAGCAATATCGTTTTTTAAAAAATAATGTGCCACCAAGATTTTTTAAATTATTGCGTCGCCGAGATACGGCTCATCTTGCAGTCCCACCCCTTAGCTCGGCTCCTATGATTGACACATCACCGTTCCAATGGCGGGACGCAAAGGCTAGGAGGCGGGACTGCGAGCGGAGCCAAGCGGAGCCGAGTACACAGTACACTCAGCTCGGTCTTTTTCGGCGGCGCTCGCTCCTCTTTCCCTCACGAACAGCGGGGATCAGCGTATAACGCGCATCCACAAAAAAAAGTGAGTGCGTGTTATACGCCGATATATATGGTATATATATATTTACACCCACTATACTGTATATATATATATAGCCATGGCCAAAAATTTTGAGAATGACACAAATATTAATTTTCATAAAGTCTGCTGTGTTTTTAGATCATTTTGTCAGATGTTACTATAATATAACTGAAGTATAATTACAAGCATTTCATAAGTGTCAAAGGCTTTTATTGACAATTACAATAAAGTGGAGGCTCACCCTGAAAAAAAAATTGCATAAAAAAACTACCTAAAAAAAATGGAGGAAAAAAAAAAATGTTTACCTTATGTGAAATGGCTGTTGCTAGGCAGTCTTCCTAATCTGCCTCTTCCTACGTCGCAGTGATCTTCAGTCTTCTCCTCCCCGCTTTGTCTTCTGGGGAATGGGGCGTGGTGTGTTATTGGAACTGTGTGTGTCCCACAACACATCGCGTCCCATTCACAAAGCGTTGCGCGACTTGCGCATGCGCAGTAGGAAATGGGCAGTGAAGCCGTAAGGCTCCACTGCCTGTTTCCCTTAGTTAGGATGGCGGTGCCGGGACCCGAGAGCCGAGGGACGGGTCGGCCTCGGGCGGCCGACATCACAGGCTCCCAGGACAAGTAAGTGTGCTTATTTAAAGTCAGCAGCTGCAGTGTTTTTAGCTGCTGACTTTTAATATTTTTTATTTCCGGCCGGAATCCCGCTTTAAGTTTATGCAAAGAGTCAATATTTGCAGTGTTGACCCTTATTTTTCAAGACCTCTGCAATTCTCCCTGGCATGCTGTCAATCAAATTCTGGGCCACATCCTAACTGATAGCAGCTTGTTCTTGCATTATTAACACTTCGAGTTTGTCAGAATTTGTGGGGGGTTTTTTGTTCACTCGCCTCTTTTAGATGGACCACAAGTTCTCAATGAGATTAGGGTCTGGGGAGTTTCCTGTCCATGAACCCAAAATTTCTATGTTTTGTTTCCCAAGATACTTAGTTATTATTATTATTATAAAGGATTTATATTGCGCCGACAGTTTACGCAGCGCTTTACAACATTAGGGCAGACAGTACAAGTACAATACAATTCAATTCAATACAGGAGGAATCAGAGGGCCCTGCTCGTTAGAGCTTACAATCTAGGAGGTCACTTTAGCCTTATGGCAAGGTGCTCGATCATGCTGGAAAAGGCATTGTTTATCGCCAAACTGTTCTTGGTCGGTTGGGAGAAGTTGCTCTCAGAGGATGTTTATGTACAAATCTTTGTTCATGGCTGTGTTCTTAGGAAAAATTGTGAGTGAGCCCACTCCCTTGGCTGAGAAGTGACCCCATGCATGAATGGTCTCAGGATGCTTTACTGTTGGCATGACACAGGGCTACGCTCACCTCTTCTTCTCTGGACAAGGTTTATTCTGGATGGCCCATACAATGGCAAAAGGGATTGATCAGAGAAATTTACTTTACCCCAGTCCTCAGCAGTCCAATCTCTGTACCTTTTTAAGAATATCACTCTGTCACTGTTTTCCCTGGAGAGAAGTGGCTTCTTTGCTGCCCTTCTTTACACCAGGCCATCCTCCAAAAGTCTTCTCTTCATTGTGTGCACCGATGTACTCCTACAACCATGGGTTGATTCCCCAATCAACACAGTCAGCGTTGAGGGGGAATGCCTTCTGCTGAGCTATTGTGTTCTCCCCCTGGGAGGGCAGGGGGAACCGTTTCTGCAGGAGAACGCAAAGATTACTGCAAGTGGCTATAGCTGCTAGCAATAATCGCATGCTAGGAATCCAAAATGCTGGTTGCACCCGTCGATCAATGGTACAATCAGCCTACCCATAGATGGTTTGCATTTTGGCCGGTCCTGGCTGAACTGGCCGATATTCTAAACATCTATGGCCGGCTTAGGACTGGACAGTGAAAGGAGAAGTTAGAAGACTGGGCAGAGGCCAGGGGAACTGGCCTTGGTATATATGAATGTGAGTTAGGGACCTTAGATTGTAAGCTCCTTAAGGATGGGTTTAATGTGAATGTACGATATATGTAAAGTGCTGTGTACATTGTTGGTACTATATAAGTACCTTTAATAAATATTACTAACCTTCAAGAGTGGTATTTTACCAAAAGAGTAGCTGGTATTTGGAGCAGACTTGTAGGTATTGAGTCAGTCAACAGTAAGAGAATTTAAGCATGTTTGAGACAAACTTAGATCTATACTCAAACAAAAAGGTTTTTTTAAAAAAAAAAAAAAAAAAGCAGATTTGATGGGCCACTTGGTCTTTTTCTGCTGTCAGTATTCTGTGTTTCTAAGAGTTTGGTGTGACTGTGTCTGATTTTAGCTCGGTCCCAACACTTAATTCAAAACCATTTGTGAATTGAAGTGAAAACACATACAACAGCTTCAAGTAACTTTTACATCGAGAAGATCTTGCCCATGCAAGGACCAGTATAAAGTCAATCACAATTCAATATTCATTAAAGAAACATTTAAATAAATAAAATAAAAATAAAAAATAAAATATTTTCCCTTTCCAGTAAAAAAACATTTAGTAAATAGCTAAAAATAAAACAATTAGGTTTCTTTCCCATCCAGATTGGTCAATCAATGTCTTAAATACAGTGTTAAATACATCGGAGTGTAGATTTGTCTTCCATGGTAATATTTTTTTCTCTTTTCCTATTGATACCTCATTGCAACCATTTTATAGTGTAAGGCTGTTTTGTCTGTGGACACAAGATCCCTGGGGAGACAATGAGGCAAAGGAATTAATTAATACCACAGAGATTTATTTGCTTTTTTTAGCTAAAGAAGAAGTTACTGCTCTAAAATGCCATTGTCTAAATACTGTACTCTGTCTATCTACACTATATGGTCAACAATTTGTATACACTTGACCATCACACCTTCACTCTATAAAAGCAAGATATGTGAACAAACCTCCCAATGATTGAGTTTAGGTGTTTCTAGTGAAATGTACTGTTATTGCCACAGCCAAAAGATTAAAGGAATCCAACCATTACACCTACATGAGCTTATTGGACATTTCCAAACCCATGTGCATAAAGCACACATCTAAGCAAGCACTATTGTGATCAGACCACATAGACATGTTAGACAATTGTGTTCTTTCAACCTTGTGGTAACAGTTTGGTGAAGGCATTTTCTGTTGCACTATGACTGTGGCTCTGTGTACCAAGTCATCTCCATAAAGACCTGACATATCAGAGAAGGGTTTCGGGATTTTAAAGGCTGCACAGAAACAACAAAATTATGAAAAAATATACATTTATTTAGAGAGCATTAAAAATAGCATAAGAACATGGATAAATGATAACACAATACATAGACATGTGCAAGCTGATTGAATCTCTACATGTTTCGCCATAACCAATGGCTTCTTCAGGAGAATTATTATCAGGCACTGTACAAATGATCACTAAAGAGTCAAAAATAGAAAAGGATTTTTTAGAGAAAGACAAAAATATAACAAATACATAATATATAACTAAACATTATCCAATTGTCATCTTCCAGGATTGGCAAGAATCAAGCGACAACACACATCTAGGTCAGACAAATTACCTGTATATTCAAAGAGTAAATTTTAATGGAGAAAAATAAATGGTCCTACAGTACATAATGGAATGGATATGTGAAATGAACAAAATACAATATATGGAAGAGTAGATAAGGAGAGAGGGAACAGAAAAGGATTAAAAGCCCATAATGTGTGATCAATGGTAAAAGTTTCGGACTTCAATAAAAATGAAACAATTTCTGTGAAAGGGAAGAGAACACCCCATAGAGATGGGAAGGATCCCTTCCTTTTTTTACTCCCTTTCCTCTTTTTTTTTGTAATGTATGTATGTTTGGAAATTAAGATAGTGATGAATGATAGGGATGAATAGATATGCATGAATATTCGTACTGAGTGTATGTATGGAAAAGTAAGATAGGGATGAATGGTATGGATGAATGGAGTATGTCAGATGGTTTAGTATAGAATAGGTTATTAGGAATGATGATGATATTTTACAGAGAGGATATTGTACAATAATATAATGTTCAATTTGGTGATGAAAGATATTTATATGTATTTGTATAATTGTTTTAAAAAAAATAATAATAGAAGATTGAAAACAAAGAGTAAATTTTAAAAGATTTTGAAGACTCCAGAGTCATAGGGATGAATCAATTTGGATCAATTGGTGTAACCATAGAGCAAGATATATATGTATATAGAAATGCCCACTAATGGTCCATCTATGGGGGAAGAACAAGGATAATCAACATGGAGATTAAAATCCTCTGAACCGCGGATAGCACAGGAAAGATATCTAGTCATGAGGTCTTGAAAAACAAATTCCAAAGATTCAGATTTTTTCAGGTTTTTCCCATCATTCCCTTCTCGGATAGGTGAAGAAACCAGGAGGGGAATGGAGGGGAGAAATAGAGAGGTTTTTTTCTTTCTTAAGGCTCCAATAGGTCAAAGACCACCTTTTATGTCAAAAACAGATAGCCAAATCAACAAATTGATATCTCCATCCACTAAGGAAAGAGCCAATAAATGATGCCTCCAACGTAGATTAATTACCTGAAAAGAGAAATCCCACGGTATCTTTCTCCCCCTCCTATGCTGGACCATCAAGAGTGGGTTGACTAGTTTGGTGTGGAGGGACTCCAAGTCTTCTCATCAAACATCAGTACCAGACCTCACAAATATTCTTTTGGCTGAATGGGCACAACAGACACACTCCGAAATATTTTAGAAAGACTTCCCAGATGAGTGGAAGATGCCATAGGCACAAACAAGGGCAAACGCCATATAATTTTGGAATGGGATGTCCAACAAATACATAAAGATCACTTTTATCTTTATTTAGATGTATTTTTTTTGTTTATTTGGAAGGTTGGCTGTATTTTTTTGCATGGGCTTTCTGTACATTGTTCTGGGCAGTGCATTGATAAGGAGTCAATGTTTTTGTTTATCAGTTCAGAAATATGAGTGGATCTGTACATTAGTTGATTGTTCCATACCTACTTACTATTGATTGGTCTGAATTCTCCTGAGAATTGATAAATATAAGTCTTGGATGGTGGATAATGGAATCTGATACCACTCTTCATGTAAAAACCATTCCAGTTCTCGCAGAGATGCCGGAGGCAGAAAATGAGCCAGGAATCTTGTTCTCCAAAATTGACCATAGCGCATCTATGATATTGAGGTCCGGTGACTGCGGGTGGAGAAGGTGCTGTGTGAATTGGAGCCTTATTGGTCTTGGGATGTACATTGTCGGCCACAATTTGTACATGATCACTAGCAGTGACTGTACCTTTCAAGGTGATGATGGGGCCTGCAGAATTCCAAGATATGGCTGCCCAAACCATGATTGCACCGCCACCATGCTTTACATTTGGCACAAGACAGTCCTGGCCATAAGCTTAGGACGGTGTTCACCACACGTAAACAGGTCAGGTGGTTGGGAACAGTGTGAAGCTCGACTCATCGGACCATATTACAGTCTTCCATTTATCGATAGTCCACGATTTATGAGTGTTGTACCACTTTGTCCTCTCCTGAGCATTAATATTGGTCACTAGTGGTTTGGCAATTGCAGTTTCATCATGAATGGTTTGCTTATGGAGTTTCCTGCGCACAGTTTTTATGGACATGGGCTTTGGAAGAATGAGATTGTGCTCTGCAGTCTCTTTTCCAGCAGTTGTTTTCTTATTCTGGGTCACAATCCTACGCAATGTCCTTTTGTTTCTTTTGGTCAGTAGACCATGTCGATCGCGCTTATGCTTTTTTAGATGACGTTTTCCCGGATACTGTATATGCCTTCATAACCTTTGGTATTGTACCTCACTACACGGCAAATAAATTGGCAGCTTCAGTCACAGAGGCACCAGCTCAGGAAGTTCTGACATGACTCTATATTACTAGCAGCACATGCAGTGAATGATGAAAGTGAGGCTTCCCACCTGTTAGCTCAGTGTCTCATCACACAATGGAAGCAAAGAATGTTACACCATGTCCTCTTTCAACGTGAAACAGTCGTCACTTTGACACCAGCAAATTATGTAATGTTTCCCTTATTCTGTCCAACCTCTGTATATTTAAACAATAAATATTGCAGAATATGCTTCTCACTAAATATACAGTACTGACCAAACATTGTAGGCAGGTGTGAAAAAAAGCTGTAAATGAAGAATGCTTTCAGAAATAGAAGTGATAATAGTTTATTTTTAGCGATTAACACAATGGACGCAAATGGAAGTAAATGAACACAAAAGAAATCCAAATCAAATCAGTATTTGGTGTGACCACCCTTTGCCTTTAAAACAGCATTTAGGAACACTCGGACACAGTCCTTGAAGGAATTCAGCAGGTGGGGATTGTTCCAAACATCAGTGGCGGCTGGCACTCTATTGGTCGGGGGGGGGGGGGCGGCAAACAAACCTGAGACATCTGTGCCCTGAGTACACCCTTTTTTAAAGCCTCCCGGATCATGTGCATCAAAAAAAAAAGAAAAACCCTATTGAAATTCATGTGTCCGGTACCCTGCATGTAGATTAGGGGCCAGGTGCATGGATTAGGGGGGAGGGGCCCCTGCGTCCCTTATGGAGCGGCCGCCACTGCCAAATATCTTGGAGAAAACAAAAAATATTGTACCATATCTCAGGGAATGAGCGTACAATGCCACATACTAAAATATGAATATATCAAGGAAAACCCATTCCAATAAAAGGGACTTCTACAGTAGAGTTGGACGAATGGTTCGGCCCGAGCATGAGTTTAAGCCTAACATTGGTTGTTCGCCCCGTTTGAGGTACACCCGAATTTGCAGAGTGTTTGGTGGGTGTTCGTCCCGCCGAAACACCCTGCAATGCACTGCATGCTGCACAGTGCATTCTGCGCCCTGATTGGGTAAAGCTTTGCCCAATCAGGGCTCAGTAAAAGCTGGTTGTTAAGTAGCGGGGTCGGGAAGCCACCTGTGGCGTCCTTAACAACCCCTGAGTCATCAGCTGTCAATGGGCTTCCCCGCTGACAGCTGAATTAAAAAAAAATAACATTTTCTGGTAAAAAAATTGTAAAAAGAATGGTGTGGGGGTCCCCCCCATCCATACCAGACAAAGGGTATGGTATGGATTTTAGGGGAACCTCACACCAAAATAAAAAAAAACAGCCCCCAAAATCCATACTAGACTCTTATCCGAGCATACAGCTTGGTAGGTAAGGAAAGGGGGGGGAGCGAGCGCCCCCCCTTCTGAACCATACCAGGCTACATGCCTTCAACCTGGGGGGGTGGGTGCTTTGGGGCAGGGGGCTCTGCCCCCCACCCTAAAGCACTTTGTCCCTATGTTGATGGGGACAAGGGTCTCTACCCCAGAACCCTGGGCTGTGGTTGCGGTGGTCCCACCCTTACCTACAGTATATAAAAACTGTCAAATGGCAGATGGGGCATTTGGTGGTCGGCCGACAATGCGTGCAGAGCGTTTTTTTTGGGTGTGGTGGGCGTCATGATTGATGGTGGATTTGCATTGGGGGGGGCATTATTTTTTTATTTTTTAACCACTTGCTTACTGGGCACTTAAACCCCCCTCCTGTCCAGACCAATTTTCAGCTTTTAGCGCTGTCACACTTTGGATGACAATTACGCGGTCATACAACACTGTACCCAAATGAAATTTTTATCATTTTTTCCCCACAAATATAGCTTTCTTTTGATGGTATTTGATCACCTCTGCGGTTTTTAGTTTTTGTTAAAAAAAATTAAAAAGACAGAATTTAAAAAAAAAATAATATTTTTTTTTATCTTTTGTTATAAAATTTTGCAAACAGGTAATTTTTCTCCTTCGTTGATGTACGCTGATGAGGCGGCACTGATGGGCACTGATGTGTGGCGGTGATGGGCACTGATGGGTGGCGGTGATAGGCACTGATGGGTGGCGGTGATGGGCACTGATGGGTGGCGGTGATGGGCACTGATTGGGCACTGATTGATGGCAGCACTGCTAGGTGACACTGATTGGCACCACTGGAGGGCATTGATAGGTGGCACTTGTGGGCATTGATAGGTGGCACTTATGGGCATTGACAGGTGGCACTTGTGGGCATTGACAGGTGGCACTTGTGGGCACTGTGGGCACTGGCAGGTGGCAATAATAGATGGCACCTGTTGGCACAGATGAGGCATATGTGCCTCCTTTCTCTTCGGGACCGATGTCCCTTTGACATAAGCCGGTGATCGGCTTGTTTTTCTTCCTCACGCTGTCAGCGTGAGGAGAAAACGAAACCGATCACCGAGGTTTTGTTTATATCATGTGATCAGCTGTCATTGGCTGACAGCTGATCACATGGTAAGGGGCCGGGACCGCCCCTTACTCGGATCTGTGATCATCCGAGTCTCCGTGACTCGGTGATCACAGCGCACATACCGCGCGCCCTGCAGGGTGCGCGCGGTGCGTGTGCACAGGGGAGGACGTCCCATGACGGCCTCCCGGAAATTGAGGTCCGCGCTGTAGCCGTCATTCGGCTATGGCCCAGACCTCAAGTGGTTAATAATGGAATTGTCAAAAACTGTCTCAGTGTTTTTATTATTTTTTGACAATTTTTTGGTGAATGGGTAGGGGTACTATGTATCCCAAACTAATTCACATGGGGAAGAGGGCGGGATCTGGGGACCCCCTTGTTAAAGGGGACTTCCATATTCTAATAAGCCCTCTGCCCGCAGACCCTGACAACCAGAAAGGAGAAGAGAGACCCATCAACATACAAAGCCCCCCTGCCCCAAAGCACCTCCCCTATGTTGAGGGAATGTGGTCTGGTATGGTTCAGGTGGCTCAGGTGCTCGCTCATCCTCCCCCTTTCCTGATCTGCCAGGCTGCATGCTCGGATAAGACTCTGGTATGGACCCCGGGGGGGACCCCACACCGTTTTTTTTTTTTACTATTATTTTTAATAGCCGGGTACCGGCAATTGTAACCGTGAGTCAATGTAAATGTGATTTGACTTGTTTTTTTTTTTTCTTTAGAAATTTCATTATTGCTGCGCCATGTTCCATGCATGCCACTTTGTATGCAGACTAAGGGGACCCCCCCCCCACCAGGCACTATATTTAAAGGAATTTGTAATTGTTATTGTTACACTTTAAGCGTCATTAAAATCACTGCTCCTGAAAAAACAATTGTTTTTAAATAAAAAATTTGCATTGATACATGTCCCCTAGGGCAGTACCCAGACCCCAATACCCCTTTTATGGCGAATAACTTGCATATAAGCTTTCAAAATAGGGACTGTTTTCCCTGTTCAGTTTCTTATATACTTCAATGGGGTTTGCCGTTCAGGTTATAACTTTTCCCCTGTTCGGGAGTTCTGCAGCGAATCGAACAGGGGGGTGTTCGGCCCATGTCTGTTGTAAAGCTGAAGCTTTCATACTGAGAGTGGGGCAACACAATTCAATAAAAAAGTTTAAATTTCACATACCCAATAAAAGATAGATAATGGGATCTTACAAAACCACCCTAATATGGTTACAGTCAGTATAATACATAACATATTAAAAACATCTTATGTAAACAGGTGACATAATAGATGCTGATAAATCCCACTGGTCTATACCGACGCATTTCGCAGTCAACACTCTCTGCTCCTGTAAGATGTCACACTGAACTTGTGGTCTTGTGCTGTGACGGTTTGGCTGGCCGCAGCCTCTGCCCCCCTTCTGGGTGGTCCAGTGCCCTCTGCATATTTGTTGGGGGTCGGCTGAATGGCCTTGTGTGTGAAGTTCCCTTGAGGTATAGCGGTGGGTGCAAGCCTGATATACGTTGTGATGCTTCTGCGGTATCCCTGATGAAGCAGCTGTTGACTGCAAATTGTGACAGACAGACCAGAAGGATTTATCAGCATCCATTTTGTAACCTATTCACATGAGATATTTGTAATATGTTATGTATTATACTGACTGTAACCATATTGGGTTGGTTCTTTAGGACCCCATTATCTATCTTGTAATGGGGTTTTTTAAATAAAAACTTATTTTTTATTGAATTGTTTTTCCCCACTCACAGTATGAAGCCTGTTAACGTTGAAAAGGGTTTTCCTCCTTGTTGTTTCAAACATCTTGGAGAACTAACCACATAACTTCTGTGGATGTAGGCTGCCTCAAATTCTTCTGTCTCTTCATGTCATGCCAGACTGACTCCATGATGTTGAGGTCGGGACTCCATGGGGGCCAAACCATCACTTCCAGGACTCCTTGTTCTTCTTTACACTGGAGATAGTTCTTAATGGCATTGGCTGTATGTTTGGGGTTGTCCTGCTGCAGAATAAATATGGGGCCAATCATATGCCTCCCTGATGGTATGGCATGATGGATAAGTATCTTCAGTGTAAAGAAGAACAAGGAGTCCTGGAAGTGATGGTTTGGCCCCACAGAGCCCTGATAGCAACATCATGGACTCTGTCTGCAATTATATGAAGAGACAGAAGGATCTGAGGCAGCCTACATCCACAGAAGATCTGCTGTTAGTTCTCCAAGATGCTTGGAACAACCTACCTGCCGAGTTCCTTCAAAAGTGCAAGTGTACCTAGAAGAATTGATGCTGGTTTGAAGCCAAAGGGTGGTCACACCAAATATTGATTTGATTTAGATTTTTCTTCTGTTCACTCACTTTCCATTTTTGTAAATTGATAAAAAATAAACAACTAAAATATACATTTTTAAAGCATTCTTACTTTACAGCACTTCTTTACACCTGCCTAAAACTTTTGCACAGCAGTGTATAGCAATTTATTATCCATTTCAAAAGGAAGACACATATTTGAAAACCATGGGGGAAAAACACCTTTTAAGTCCACCCCATGCTAACTCCACAGGCAGTAATCTCATTTTCAAATGAGGACTATACAGGTGATGATAAAGGTGATCCGGATGGGCCCCAGCCAAATATCATGGACAGCGAATGCAACATTAACACATATTTATTTATTTATTTACATTGTGCCAACAATTTACTAAGCAATTTACTTATTGTACATTCACATCAGTCCCTGTCCTCAAGGAGCTTACGATCTAAGGTCCCTAACTTACACATAAAGACATGGATGAGCAAGTTTGGGGTGGAGGAACTTGACTGACCTACACAGAGTCCTGACCTCAAGCCAATAGAACACCTTTGGGATGAAGTAGAGTGAAAACTGCGAGCCAGGCCTTCTCATTCAACATCAGCGCCTGACCTGTTATAGCTGCAAAGGGTGGGCCAACTCAATATTGAACCCTACAGACTAAGACTGGGATGCTATTAAAGTTCATGTGCCTGTAAATATAGTGTATTTATACACTCACCAGCAACTTTATTAGGTACACCTTGCTAGTACTGGGTTGGACTCCCTTTTGCCTTTAGAACTGCCTTAATTCTTCATGGCATAGATTCAACAAGGTGTTGGAAAACATTCCTCAGAGATTTTGGTCCATAGTGACATGATAACATCACGCAGTTGCTGCAGATTTTTTGGCTGTACATCCATGATGCGTATCTCCTGTTCCGCCACATTTCAAAGGTGCTCTATTGGATTGAGATCTGGTGACTGTGGAGGCCATTGGAGTACAGTGAACTCATTGTCATGTTCAAGAAACCAGTGGTGAGATAATTTGAGCTTTGTGACATGGTGCATTATCCTGCTGGAAGGAGATTATATACATATCTATATAATATCAGGAAGAGATTGATCCCTGTATAATCAGCCTTGGTTGATTAAAATGTCTTTAATTTAATCTTTAGGCTTCTGATTTCCATAAATCCTCTTTAACGCCAGAAAACACCTGAGACCTAATCTCCACAGCGCCTCTTTAATTTCTGTATTTCTCAGGCTGTATATTATGGGGTTAAGCAGTGGCGTGCCCATGGTATTAAGAAGGGATAAAGCTTTATTTACATTCAAAGAATAATTTTTGGCTGATGATAAATAGACAACAGTGAGAGACCCATAGAAAAGACAGACAATGGAGAGGTGGGAACTACAAGTGGAGAAGGCTTTCTGCCTCCCGGAGACTGAGGAGATCTTCAGAATAGAGAGAATGATACACACATAAGTCACACAAATGAAGAAAAATGGAATGGACACCAAAATGAAAGAAAAAACATTGGACTGTATCTCCAAAACCAAGACATCAGAACAGGAGAGATCCAACAAGGGGTAAAAATCGCAAAAGTAATAGTCAATGACATAGGAACCGCAGAATATTAGCTGGGAAAATTTGATGGAAAAATTTAATGTTATGATAAAGCCTGACAACCAAGAAAAAAGGGCCAATTGATACTGAAGTCGGATGTTCATAATCATGGTATAGTGCAATGGCTTGCAAATAGCAATGTATCGGTCGTAGGACATCATCCCTAACAGGATAGCACTTACTGCCAATGATTCTCCATAGATCTGAAATTGGGTGAGGCAAGCGACCAGAGTTATGGAACCACCATTCTTCAAGACCACGTACAACATGTTGGGCACTATTCCTGTACAGTACAAAATATCTGACACTGACAAGTTACAAAGGAAAAAGTACATTGACGAGCGAAGACTTGGAGTGATCGACACTAAGACGATGGTCAACACATTTCCTGCTAGTATCAGAATGTAGATCACAAGGAAGACACTGAAAAGCAAAAATCTGAAATTCGCCAAACCCCTGAAGCCAACAAGAATAAAACTGGCAACTGAAGTTGAATTTTGTTTGAACATCCTTGCCTACAATACTAAAAAAAAGTTAAATTAGCAGCTTTTTTTTTCTCTAGTATTTTAAATGTTTTTTCATTTTCAGTTGCGTGTTTGCACCCACATGTGGAACATCCTCTTCTGCAAGCACTGAGAATTCTGTGTTCAGATTCTAAAACTGAGTTTAGTGTTGTAAAGGTCAGCTACCCTTGAACCTGAGATTTTTGGTTCTGGTTGGAACTGTTACTGGCAAATTGAACCAATGTAGAAAGTGTGGTGTATGACACAGTTGACCAAAATATAGACAACAGGTCACTTGCTTTATTCTTTAGCCAGGCAATACATGAACTGAACCACAATGTGGGCAAACTGAGATGAGGTATGCAAATTTGACAATATGCGCTACTCGCAGTTTAACATATTGTTAATCAAAGAATTCTAAACATTTGCTGACTTTTATAAATAATTTCTATAACTTTTAATAACTCTTGCACATTTGTATTAAGGCTTTATATAAACTTTTATAATAAATATATTACTTGTAATATATATATATATATATATATATATATATATATATATATATATATAGTATTTCACAAAAGTGAGGACACCACTCACATTTTTGTAAATATTTTATTCTATCTTTTCATGTGACAACACTGAAGAAATGACACTTTGCTACAATGTAAAGTAGTGAGTGTACAGCTTGTATAACAGTGTAAATTTGCTGTCCCCTCAAAATAACTGTCAGGAAAGAAGCAAGTACCAGTCTCGCCAATATCGCTGCCTTCGTTCGCACATGCGCGGTAGAGCGGAACTCCGGCGCATCCCTGGGCACAATACAGCAAAACGGCTAATGCGCGTGTGCAATTTGGCTAAATGGCCAATGTGTGTGCAATCATAGGCGTGCCCACGGGGTGTGCCGGGTGTGCCCAGGCACACCCTAATCCCTGTGCTGAGCTCTCATTGGTCCAGGCAAAGGTGCCCGTAAAAATAGCCGTGACCTGGTCGGCTATGAACTGCGCATGCACAGTTCTGGCGAGCTGCCCGACTCCAAAGCTGATCCTAATCCGATCCTGTATTCGACCAGCGCCGGCGGGCGGGACCTCCTGGGGGGGCGGATTTGACAGAGGCTGTGCAGCGTGCTACTGGCGGCGATGCAAGTGATGTCACGGCGCATCCCGCCAGGCGCGCCAGCCTTTAAAAATAGTCACCATGAGGCAGGAGCTGAGCAGGCGGAATGGAGGAGCCATGCCTGTCAGACAACCCAGTGATAGCACAGCAGCTGCCCAGGCAACATCCGCAGCACAAGCAGACCAGCTCAGGGCAAGCCTGCATTCTCAGACTTCCTTGGTAAGGTAATAAAGGCAGGAGGTTATTGTGGCAGGAGCTGGTGGTTGCAGAAGGTGGTGGCAGGAGGTGATGGTGTTTGGGGCAGGAGCTAGTGGTGGTGTTTTGGCCAGGAGGTGTCTGGGGAAGGAGGTGGTGGTGACAAGAGGTGGTGGAGGTGGTGGCAGAAGGAGCTTGTGGTGGCAGAAGGAGGTGGTTGATGGGGCAGGAGGTGATGGTGGCAAGAGCTGACAGGAGCTGATTGTGGCAGGAGGTGGTATTTGGGGCAGGAGCTGGTGATTGCAGGAGCTGGTGGTGGCGTTTGGGGTAGGAGCTGGTGGTGGCAGAAGGTGGTGGGGCAGGAGGTAGTGGTGGCAAGTGCTGACAGGAGCTGATTGTGGCAGGAGGTGTTTGGGGCAGGAGGTGATTGTGGCAGAAGGTGGTGGTGGTGGGTGCAGGAGGTGGTGGTGGTGTTTGGGGCAGGAGCTGGTGGTGGCAGGAGGTGATGGTGGCTGGTGGTGGTGGTGTTTGGGGCAGGAGGTATTTGGGGCAGGAGGTGATTGTGGCAGAAGGTGGTGGTGGTGGGTGCAGGAGGTGGTGGTGGTGTTTGGGGCAGGAGCTGGTGGTGGCAGGAGGTGATGGTGGCTGGTGGTGGTGGTGTTTGGGGCAGGAGGTATTTGGGGCAGGAGGTGGTGAGGCAGGAGGTGATGGTGTTTGGGGCAGAAGCTGGTGGTGGCAGGTGGTGGTGTTTGGGCCAGGAGGTGTTTGGGGAAGGAGGTGGTGGTGACAGGGGGTGATGGTGGTGGAGGTGGTCGCAGAAGGAGCTGGCGGTGGCAGAAGGAGGTGGTGGTGGGGCAGGAGGTGATGGTGGCAAAAGCTGACAGGAGCTGATTGTGGCAGGAGGTTGTATTTGGGGCAGGAGCTGGTGATGGCAGGAGCTGGTGGTAGCAGGAGGTGATTGTGGCAGAAGGTGGTGGTGGTGGGTGCAGGAGGTGGTGGTGGTGTTTGGGACAGGAGCTGGTGGTGGCAGAAGGTGGTGGTGGGGTTTGGGGCAGGGGGTGGTGGGGCAGGAGGTAGTGGTGGCAAGAGCTGACAGGAGTTGATTGGGGCAGGAGCTGGTGGTGGCAGGAGGTGATTGTGGCAGAAGGTGGTGGTGTTTGGGGCAGGAGATGATGGTGGCTGGTGGTAGTGGGTGCAGGAGGTGGTGGTGGTGTTTAGGGCAGGAGGTATTTGGAGCAGGAGGTGGTGGTGTTTGGGGCAGAAGCTGGTGGTGGTGGCGGTGGTGTTTGGGCCAGGAGGTGTTTGGGGAAGGAGGTGGTGGAGACAGGGGGTGATGGTTGTGGAGGTGGTCGCAGAAGGAGCTGGTGGTGGCAGAAGGAGGTGGTGGTGGGGCAGGAGGTTATGGTGGCAAAAGCTGACAGGAGCTGATTGTGGCAGGAGGTGTTTGGGGCAGGAGGTGGTGGTGGCAGAAGGTGGTAGTGGTGGGTGCAGGAGGTGGTGGTGGTGTTTGGGGCAGGAGCTGGTGGTGGCAGGAGGTGATGGTGGCTGGTGGTAGTGGGTGCAGAAGGTGGTGGTGGTGTTTAGGGCAGGAGGTATTTGGGGCAGGAGGTGGTGGGGCAGGAGGTGGTGGTGTTTGGGGCAGAAGCTGGTGGTGGCGGTGGTGTTTGGGCCAGGAGGTGTTTGGGGAAGGAGGTGGTGGAGACAGGGGGTGGTGGTTGTGGAGGTGGTCGCAGAAGGAGCTGGTGGTGGCAGAAGGAGGTGGTGGTGGGGCAGGAGGTTATGGTGGCAAAAGCTGACAGGAGCTGATTGTGGCAGGAGGTGTTTGGGGCAGGAGGTGGTGGTGGCAAGAGCTGACAGGAGCCGATTGTGGCAGGAGGTGTTTGGGGCAGGAGGTGATTGTGGCAGAAGGTGGTGGTGGTGGGTGCAGGAGGTAGTGGTGGTGTTTGGGGCAGGAGCTGGTGGTGGCAGGAGGTGATGGTGGCTGGTGGTGGTGGGTGCAGGAGGTGGTGGTGGTGTTTGGGGCAGGAGGTGATGGTGTTTGGGGCAGAAGCTGGTGGTGGCAGGTGGTGGTGGTGGTGTTTGGGCCAGGAGGTGTTTGGGGAAGGAGGTGGTGGTGACAGGGGGTGATGGTGGTCTAGGTGGTCGCAGAAGGAGCTGGTGGTGGCAGAAGGAGGTGGTGGTGGGGCAGGAGGTGATGGTGGCAAAAGCTGACAGGAGCTGGTGATGGCAGGAGATGGTGGTAGCAGGAGGTGATTGTGGCAGAAGATGGTGGTGGTGGGTGCAGGAGGTGGTGGTGGTGTTTGGGTCAGGAGCTGGTGGTGGCAGAAGGTGGTGGTGGTGTTTGGGGCAGGGGGTGGTGGGGCAGGAGGTAGTGGTGGCAAGAGCTGACAGGAGTTGATTGGGGCAGGAGCTGGTGGTGGCAGGAGGTGATTGTGGCAGAAGGTGGTGGTGGTGAGTGCAGGAGGTGGTGGTGTTTGGGACAGGAGCTGGTGGTGGCAGGAGGTGATAGGAGGTGGTGGTGGTGTTTGGGGCAGGAGGTATTTGGGGCAGGGGGTGGTGGTGGCAAGAGCTGACAGGCAGGAGGTGGCGATGGTGTTTGGTGCAGGAGGTGGTGGTGGGGCAGGAGGTAATGGTGGCAAGAGCTGACAGGAGGTGATGGTGGAGGTGGTGGTGGCAGGAGCTGGTGGTGGCGGTGGGTGCAGGAGGTGATGGTGGCAAGAGCTGGCAGGAGGTAATGGGGGCAGGGGATGATGGGGGCAAGAGGTAGTGGTGGCAGGAGCTGGCAGGAGGTGATGGTGGTGGGGGCAGGAGGTGATGGGGAACAGAAACCGATGGACTATTATTATATCGAAAATAACAGAATGTGTAAGGTAAGGTAAATATGTACCTTAAATCGCATTGCTATTTGCATAGTGTACTTGTTTGTAGCCTAAATACTGAAATGTGCACTTAAAACTGTAATTTTGTAAAATGTCAGTAAAAATGTGCCTGTGCCAGTAAATTTTGGGTGTTGTGCCAGTAAATTTCAATCTGGTAGGTTGGCAACACTTCTCAGTGAGGCGACGTGAGCAGTGAGAGACAGCACTGAGCAGGGCAGGCACTGGCAGCCAGACACACGATGGAGCAAAAATAAAAAGGCAACTCGATATGAACCCTCCCTGGTTGACTTATCAGCAAAAAAAGTAAGTGTGCACTATATATCCACACACGTGTGTTTGAGTTTTGGGGTGCACACCCTAATCCAATAGGCTGCGCACGCCTATGTGTGCAATTCAGTGAAACGGCTAATGTGTGCGCAATTCAGTGAAACGGCAAGCGCGCGTACGCAATAGCACGCGCACAACATGAGCCTCCCACTGGCCTATAAAAGCCATTCTGTGCCATGACCAAATTGCTGGTTTGTCTTTCAGCTCCCCCTGTGTTTCCTGCTTGTATCCTGATTCTTGATTACCTGTTGTGACCCAGATTGACCTTGACCTGCTCTGATCTCTTCCTGCATCTGACTCTCGGCTTGCCTCTCGGACTTCTCCACTTGCTTCCTGTGTCTGACCCTTGGCCTGTCTACGGATATTGCTTCCTGTCTCCATTGATTGACCCTCAGCCTGCTCCTGGACTTTGCTATTGTCTTCAGTGCTTGACCCCTGGCTTGCTCACAGACTTTACTTCCAGTTACCTGTGTTTGACCCCCGGCCTATTTACGGACTTTGCTATCAATCTTCAGTACTAAGTCATCAGCCTGCTGACAGACCTGCTAACAGTCCTTTGCACTAGACTGTTTTTGCCTATCAAGAGACTTTTACTAGTCATCGGTGTTTGACCCCTGGCCTGTTGTTGGATCTGCTTTCTTGAGCTTCAGCATCTTCCAGTCCTGCACAGCTGTCTCCCTGCCGGTCATCTTCATGCAAGACCTGCCCAGCCTGCTGGTGATTCGTGCCTCTTTGTGCCCTTCACCCCCTGTTCCATCTCCAGGAGTGGAGTGCCCTTAGTCGCAAGATGTTACCGCTCTCAGCATCTCGGCCTCGGTGAGTACCCTTATCTGACAATAACTCAACACACAAACATTAATGTCTAAACCGCTGGCCACAAAAGTGAAAATGTCCAAATTGGGCCCAAAGTGTCAATATTTTGTGTGGCCACCATTTTTTTCCAGCACTACCTTAATCTTCTTAGGCATGGAGTTCACCAGAGCTTCACAGGCTGCCACTGGAGTCCTCTTCCACTCTTCCATGATGACATCACGGAGCTGGTGAATGTTAGAGACCTTGCGCTCCTCCACCTTCCATTTGAGGATGCCCCACAGATGCTCAATAGGGTTTGGGTCTGGAGACATGCTTGACCAGTCCATCACTTTACCCTCAGCTTCTTTAGCAAGGCAGTGGGGTCATCTTGGAGGTGTTTTGGGGTCATTATTATGTTGGAATACTGCCCTGCGGACCAGTCTCCAAAGGGAGGGGATCATATTCTGCTTTAGTATATCACAGTACATGTTGGCATTCATGGTTCCCTCAATGAACTGTAGCTCCCCAGACCATGACACTCCCACCACCATGCTTGACTGTAGGCAAGACACACTTGTCTTTGTAATCCTCACCTCGTTGCCGCCACACACGCTTGATGCCATCTGAGCCAAATAAGTTTAACTTGGTTTCATCAGACCACAGGACATGGTTACAGTAATTCATGTCCTTAGTCTGCTTGTCTTCAGCAAACTGTTTGCGGGCTTTCTTGTGCATCATCTTTATAAGAGGCTTCCTTCTGGGACGCCAGCCATGCAGACCAATTTGATGCAGTGTGCGACGTATGGTCTGAGCACTGACAGGCTGACCCCCCACCCCTTCAACCTCTGCAGCAATGCTGGCAGCACTCATACATCTATTTCCCAAAGACAACCTCTGGATATCACGCTGAGCACGTGCACTCAACTTCTTTGGTCAACCATGGTGAGGCCTGTTCTGAGTGGAACCTGTAATTTTAAACTGTTGTATGGTCTTGGCCACCGTGCTGCAGCTCAGTTTCAGGGTTTTGGCAATCTTCTTATAGCCTAGGCCATCTTTATGTAGAGCAACATTTCTTTTTTTTCAGATTCTCAGAGAGTTCTTTGCCATGAGGTGCCATGTTGAACTTCCAGTGACCAGTATGAGAGAGTGAGAGTGATAACACCAAATTTAACACACCTGCTCCCCATTCACACCTGAGACCTTGTAACACTAACAAGTCACATGACATCGGGGAGGGAAAATGGCTAATTGGGCCCAATTTGGACATTTTCACTTAGGGGTGTACTCACTTTTGTTGCCAGTGGTTTAGACATTAATGGCTGTGTGTTGAGTTATTTTGAGGGGACAGCAAATTTACACTGTTATACAAGCTGTACACTCATAAAGAATACAGAAAAGCAAAAGTGTCAAGTCAAATGAACCAAATAAAATTCAATAATACAGACTAAATATAGTATTTGGGGAATCCAGTTGTCCAAATAAAAAAACCCTATAATTCAAGGATCAGTCCTGCAAGAATAATATTTTAGTAATTTTTCCAACCCGGCGAGCTGAATACAACATATCCATGACTTATTATAAGGCTTGGATACTCCAAATAAACATCCACTCAAAGGTCATTCTTACCTGCAAAAGAGAATAACAGCAGTTCATACATTTCCCGATTTGTCTTTTGTCTTTAACCCATTCACCACACATGTATAAATATTCTCTGCCCTTAGATCTTTAGCTTCTGTACCAGGTATAATAAAAAACAAAAACTGCACCATTGGCAAAATTCAAATACCATTTGCATTTCCAACATCCACAGCTACCTTTGCATGTCTTGCCTTTCAGGCCAGGTTTTTTGTATGGCCTCTTCTTCTACCCTAGTCAACTGGCTTGCCTTAATATTACACTAATAAGATTGGCTTCACTTAATATCACATTAATAACATTGGCTTGCCTTAAAATTACACTAATATGATTGGCTTCCCTTAAAATCACATTATTAAAATTGGCTTGCCTTAATATTACACTGATAAGACTAGATATCATGGCTAAACAATGCAAGTTGAGGTTGATTCGGTAACTGAAGAACTGGCAAATCGTCACACTACTAGATGTTCGGGGGATACAATAAATGCCTAAAAGCATGTGGGCACCCCTTAAAATAACTGAGTTTAGGTGTTTCCAGGAAAGGGTACTGTTAACACTACAGCATTTAAAGACATATTGGACAGTTGTATCCAGTAGTCATTAGTCACATTCAGCTGAATTTGTTCATAGCTTACCAAGCCACTTTTTCAGTTACATTATATAAGAAATTAAGACGTGGCTTGATAAGCTACAAACATATAACAAGCCCAGTTGTATGTAAGCAACTGCTACTAAATTTGGGGGTACTTATATCAGAAGATTTCAAAATTAGCAGTCTTGCCATGCAGTGGAAAAAGTGAACAGAATTCAAGGATGCATAACTAGAGGGGTCACCAGCAGGAGGAAGGAGGGCCTGATTCCTCTATATAGCTCTATCACTAGAGGGTTTACCAGCAGGAGGAAAGGGGTCCTGGTTCCTCTATATAGATCTTTAGTTATCGCTAGAGGGGTCACCAGCAGAAGGAAATTTCTGATTCCTCTATATAGATATTTCCTTATCACTAGAGGGATCACCAGCAGGAGGCAGTCCTGATACTGATTCTGATTCCTCTATACACAGGTACTAATTCCACTATATACATCTTTAGTTATCATTAGCGGTATCACCAGTAGGAGGAAAGGGGTCCTGGTTCCTCTGTATAGATCTTTAGTTATAATTAGAGGGATCACCAGCAGCAGCAATGGGGTCCTGGTTCCTCTATATAGATCTTTAGTTATCATTAGCGGTATCACCAGTAGGAGGAAAGGGGTCCTGGTTCCTCTGTATAGATCTTTAGTTATAATTAGAGGGATCACCAGCAGCAGAAATGAGGTCCTGGCTCCTATATATACATCTTTAGTAATCGCTAGAGGGATCGCTAGCAGGAGGAAGGGGGTACTGGTTGCTCTATAGAGATCTTTAGTTATCATTAGCGGTATCCCCAGTAGGAGGAAAGGGGTCCTGGTTCCTCTATATAGATCTTTAGTTATCATTAGAGGGATCACGAGCAGCAGCAATGGGGTCCTGGTTCCTATGTATACATTTTTAGTTATCACTAGAGGGATCACCAGCAGGAGGAAGGGGGTACTGGTTCCTCTATATAGATCTTTAGTTATCATTAGAGGGATCACCAGCAGCAGAAATGGGTTCCTGGCTCCTATATATACATCTTTAGTAATCACTAGAGGGTTCACTAGCAGGAGGAAGGGGGTACTGGTTCCTCTATATAGATCCTTAGTTATCATTAGCGGTATCACCAGCAGGAGGAATGGGGTCCTGGTTCCTATATATAGATCTTTAGTTATTACTAGAGGGATCACCAGCAGGAGGAAGGGGGTACTGGTTCCTCTATTTAGATCTTTAGTTATCATTAGAGGGATCACCAGCAGCAGAAATGGGGTCCTGGCTCCTATATATGCATCTTTAGTAATCACTAGAGGGATCACTAGCAGGAGGAAGGGGGTCCTGATTCCTCTATATAGATCTTTAGTTATCACTAGGGAGATCACCAGCAGGAGGAAACAGGTCCTGATTCCTTTATATAGATATATAGTTAGACCTAAATTAGAATATTTTGCCCAGTTCTGGAGAATTCACTTACAGAAAGTTACTGATAAGACAGAACGGGCAACAAAAATGATTAAAGATCTGATAGCTAAAATATTTCAGGAGAGACGTCAGGAACATAAGATATACCGTGTGAAGGAAAGACGGGAAAGGGGAGATGTTATTGAAACCTTTAAATACATCAAGGGTGTGAATAAGGTTCCTTTTTGTATGCACAGCAATGTGTTACTGACAGTCAGCACCATGGTAGTCCTGGTGCCCTTTGCTGGCTACACATAAACCCGGCCTGAGTTGGAATTACACAGACATCTCAAGTCTCCCGCAACTCACGGGAGCCTCCCACATTTGACGGCGGGCTCACGGACACCCGCGAGTGCGGCACAATCTCCCGGCTGCCAGCCAGGGGAGGCAGTGGCAGGGCCAATCCTAGGCAGGTGCTTTGCACCTGGGCACCTGTAGGGGGGACGCCGAAGTGCCAGATTTCTCCCCTCCCTCCTTCTCTGTGTCAGTCCAGAACAGCAGTGTGTGTGAGCATAGGGCAGCCTGACCCGTACAGCCTGGCAGTGCTCGGGAGAGCACTTCCTGATACGAGGGTTCTCGTTTTCAGTTGCTGAGTACGGGAATGAATTCCTCACACTGGGAGTCTGAGACCCCGCACTGTCTCTACCAACTCCAGCAGGAATGCCCCCCCCCATCTCCATCTCGGGCTACAGGAGAGAGAATGAGGTGTCACAGTGTTCTGTATGCTGTGTGCATCCTTAGCATCCCTTCACATGTTCTCTAGGCTGCCCCTGCTCTGAGAGATAGTTTATAGCATGATAGATTACATAGGATACACAGCCCGTGTCCCTTCCTCAGTAGTCTATGATGTGATGTATAATGAGATGTACTAAGAGCCCTTTCACACTGACAGCGTGGGGGCGTCGGCGGTAACGTGCCGCTAGTTTTAGCGATGCTTTACCGTCGTTTTAGAGGTACTTTTAACCCTTGCTAGCGACCGAATAAAGGGTTCAATGCAACACTGTCGAGACACTTTGCAGGCACTGCCCAATGGGCAGTGGCGCTTGAGGAGCGGTGTGTACACCGCTCCTCAAGCACCTCAAAGTAGCTACTTGCAGGAATTTTTTTTTGACGTTCTACCAGCGCAGCGCTCCAGTGTGAAAGCATTCGGGCTCTCACACTGTGATTGCAGATGAGGCTTTTTTCAGGTGCTATTTTTAACACTAAAGTGCCTGTTATATGCCTCCAGTGTGAAAGGGGTCTAATGGACCCTCTCCGGTACTATGTCTGCAGTCTCCAGGGGCGGACTGACAACTCATGGGGCCCCTGGGCAGTAGGAGATTATGGGGCCCCCAGACAATCAGAGATTATGGGGCCACACAGTATACACACACACACGGTATACAATCACATGTACACACAGTATACACAGACATGTTTCTATTGGCTGAGAAGGTACAAGAGAGGTGGGGCAGCTATAATCTCTGGATTTTTAGACCAGCGACAGATGTAAAAAAAACACATAGTTTTACATACTGTCCCTGGTTTTACTGAGGCTAGCAACCCCGATGTGACCCCCTACTGGCCCGGGTCCTCGGGCAGTGCCTGAGTGTCCGAATGGTCAGTCCGCCCCTGGCAGTCTCTGACCATCTCCTGTACTATGTCTGTAGTCTCTAATCATCTCCTGTACTATGTCTGTAGTCTCTGATCATCTAATGTACTATGTCTGCAGTCTCTGACCATCTCCTGTACTATGTCTGCCATCTCTGACCATCTCCTGTACTATGTCTGCAGTCTCTGACCATCTCCTGTACTATGTCTGCAGTCTCTGACCATCTCCTGTATTATGTCTGCAGTCTCTGATCATCTCCTGTACCATGTCTGCAGTCTCTGATCATTTCCTGTACCATGTCTGCAGTCTCTGATCATCTCCTGTACCATGTCTGTGGTCTCTGATCATCTCCTGTATTATGTCTGCAGTCTCTGATCATCTCCTGTACCATGTCTGCAGTCTCCGATCATCTCCTGTACCATGTCTGCAGTCTCTGTCCATCTCCTGTACCATGTCTGCAGTCTCTGACCATCTCCTGTATTATGTCTGCAGTCTCTGAACATCTCCTGTACTACGTCTTCAGTCTCTGACCATCTCCTGTACTACGTCTGCAGTCTCTGATCATCTCCTGTACTATGTCTGTGGTCTCTGATCATCTCCTGATCATCCACTGAGTTTTTACAGGTTGGGATGTCTGAATTACCCACCTGTAGGAGAGCAGGTCTGTATGTTATCAGCTCCACTCGGCTTCAGAAATTAGTGAGTTATATATTTTTTGGAAACCAGAAACAGCTTTCTAGAGGTTTTAGTGGAAAACAATGAGGAAGGGTCCATCTATAGAGGAGAAAGCTGCAAACGAACCAAACTGACCAACATGGGAGAGGTTTAGAGAAAAGGTTTTGGAGTTGCCCCATGGAAGCTCCAAAGGAATAAAGACTTTTCTACAAAAGCCCTCCCCCCTTCTTACAATAAAACTATTTATATCAGAAATATAATCATTTAAAAAAAACATACCGGTACTTTTAGTATAGCACATGTCTCCAACTTGTGTCATGTAACTGTATAACAACACACTATATTTATATAAGATGGTAAGAGAAATAACAATACATTTCACAAATGACTTTATTTTTATCTGTCCCATGAGCCAAGCAGCACTGGGAGTGATAAATCTTCAGAGCTAATTAATATTTTACATTTATAGATGGCTTTGACCTCCAGAGTAAAGGCTAATCAGCACGAAACCAAATCATCTTTTTTTTTTTTTTTTAACCTTTGCGTTGTTGGATGAGAAAGCCTGGCTCACAGTTTTCACTTTAATTCATTCCAAAGGTGTTCTATCGGGTTGAGGACAAGTTCCTCCACCCCAAACTCGCTCATCCATGTCTTTATGGACCTTGCTTGGTGCAAGGGGCAAATACTTTTTTACAGCACTGAACACAGCGAGGTTGAGAATTCTGTGCTATCACCTTTCCACCACCCCCCACCAGCCTACTGATTTCACAATGAAGGAGCAGCAGCAGACCGATGGGGTCATCCCTCTGCTCTCTCTTCCTATAAGCAAGTTCCTTGTCAGGACATTTACTCACCTTACTGGTTCTCAGTGCTGCCACTCCTTCTGTCAGTCTGAGCGCTTCTCTGTACATGTGATATGAATGTAGCATACCCCACATAGGAGCCGCTGGTGAAATGGGATCCCCTACCCTACACAGCCAGGAACACAGAATTTTCACAGGCACACTCAGTCCAGCAGCTACGTGTGACTTTTATATCTGCCTGGCGATCGGCTTTACCCATAAGCTGCCTTGATTATGAGTTAACAGGTCCTATTTATTAGGGAGCACGGTTGAGTGTTGGATTGTTATTCCCTGTACTCACGGTCGGACATTGATCGGACATTCCGACAACAAAATCCATGGATTTTTTCCGACGGATGTTGGCTCAAACTTGTCTTGCATACACACGGTCGCACAAAGTTGTTGCTGATCGCCACATTACTAATAAAAAAAAAATAATAATAAAAATGCCATAACTCTATCCCCTACTTTGTAGAGGCTATAACTTTTGCGCAAACCAATCAATATACGCTTATTGCGATTTTTTTTTACCAAAAATATGTAGAAGAATACATATCGGCTTAAAACCGAGAAAGAAAGTTTTTTTTATATATTTTTGGGGGATATTTATTATAGCAAGTCTTGTTTTTCTCTGAAATATCATGGAGATGAAAACTTCTAACTTCACTCATTGCATCTTCAAAGAACTTATATTCACAAAGGCTGCCTGTAGACAAAAGATAAAGTTGCGATATCTTCAGCCTTGGAAATTTAGACGCTTTACATTTGGGAACCAAACAGTTATGCCGCGTACACACGGTCGGACTTTCCGGCAGAAAAAGACCGATGGGAGCTTTGCATCGGATATTCCGACCGTGTGTATGTCCCATCAGACTTTTTCCATCAAAAATTCAGACGGACTTAGATAGAGAAGATTCTATATTTTTCCGCTGGAAAAAATTTTGAGCGGAAAAACCGCTCGTCTGTATACTGTTCCGACGCACCAAAAATCACGCATGCTCTGAAGCAAGTACGAGACGGAAGCGCTCGGCCTGGTAAAACTAGCGCACGTAATGGAGATAGCACATTCCCCATGCTGAATTTTTTGAAATAGTTTAATGCAGCGCATTCTCTTCTTCTTTATAATGCTACTCGAGTCAAGCACTTTTCTGCAGCAGAGAATGACATTTTCCGAACCGCATTTGGGGCCCCGTATCTCGGGGCCACTTGGTGCTAGGAACCCCAAATTTGGTGTGCTAACCCAGTGGAACTAGCATTACAACATATCCACAGCTGGGGTTCCTAGCACTAGGTGGCCCTGAGATACGGGGCCCCAAAGTCAGTTCCAGAAAATGTCATTCTCTGCTGCAGAAAAGTGCTTGACATTTTCCGAACCGGTACGTTCACCTGTAAGCTGGGAGTTGGTTGTTGACAGATGAATGGGCCAGACAGAGAATAAGTCACTGATTGTTAGGATCTTGGCGGCTGTCAACTCCCTAAAAACAATGGAAACCATGGAAAGCTGTCACATTTAGCAGCAGTAGTAATATTGCTACTAACTGTATCACTGCCGTCTGCAGCCAGAGATTTGGCATTACGGAACACCTAACTAGGCTATTCACTGAACCTCCAAACAGGCAAAATTCGGTACGAGCACAGGTTCAGACTGCGCCAACAGCTCATCCTTACTTGAGTTTCCTTTAGAATAAAATTGGCTACTTGCCAAAATGTTAACATCTTTTTTTGTCAGTCTTTTGATCTATACACCCCTGCCAGACAGCACAGCCATATCACTGACCTCACTTTTCATCACTGTGGTTAAGTGTCAACTGAGGATGTTACTGTATATGGATAAGCTGTTTTCACCATTATGGATAAGTCTTCAACATTAAAATCAGTTGAATGTTACTAACTACTATTAGATATACCATCAACTGGATAAATGAGAATCTACACAGCTAATGCCAACAATAAAAGTTTAATATTTGTAAACTGATATCACAATAATTACATTGTACTACAGTATATAGTGGCTTCAAAGTGATATTACATTTATTGTAATAAACATAGAACCAAACTGGGCAAGAAATGTTACATCAATAGTTATCACAACCCCCAGAGTGTCCTCCCCCTCCACAATCTCCTCCGCCAACATCTCCTCCCCCACAGGCTCCTCCTCCAGAGTCTCCTCCCCCACAGGCTCCTCCTCCAGAGTATCCTCCCCCACAAACCCCTCCACCTCCAAAATCGCCTCCTCCGCCAATGTCCCAATCCAATTCAGAACCTCCTCCATCGTTTCCTCCCCTCCTGTATCCACCACCGCTGAACCGGCCTCTTCCTCCATGATTCCCAGAAGAAGTGGTCTTGGTCCTTGAAACATCACCATGTCGTTCCTTACTGTACTCTCTAAAAAAATGTTTGCTGATCATAAGGAAGTCCTTGGGGAATAAATAAAAAGAATAAATAACCACTACATTTAGTATACTGAAAGAGAGAAGATACATAAGAAAGCAGTGGGAGCAGAAAAAATGCTGTATTTACTCCAAATAGCCAGTGATAGGCAGGAGAATATATACTGTACATACACATACACTCTCGGATGTTTAACCACTTTCTGCCGGGTTTCAATCCATGGACGTTCTTGGCTTTATGTAGTTATACCGGGATGATGCCTGCAGCTTTTTTTCAGCCAGTGATTCCCTCTAATGTAATAGCCATCCTAGCGGCCCACTGGCGCCTCTCAGGGGTCTCCCATGTGACCAAATGGTCCACGACTATCTCAATGGTCATGGGAGGCTGGAAGTGATGTCATGACGTCACTTCCAGTTTTGGCAAATGTGACCACTGCCATTTTCTTGTTCTGGAAAGCATGAGATCAATGTTTTTTGTTTTTTTTTATCTCATTTCCAGTGCAGAAGAGAGATCAGGTGTCTCCATAAAGAGGGCCAGCCATGCCTTATTTCTATCACAAGGATTGTGTTTAAGTTTTTTGTGAATCGGAATAAAATTGATAAAAAAATTATAGGGACCGTTTAAAAAAAAATTTTAATAATAATGTTAAAGCGCTCAGAAGCGATTGCACTGATGGGTCCTGTACATATATGTAAAGGATGTTCGCACCACACGTGAGGTATCGCCGTGAACTTTATACCAAGAACAATAATTCTAGCGCTAGACCTCCTGTGCAGCTCTAAACTGGTGACCTGTAAAAATTTGTCGCCTAAGGAGATTTTTAGGTATCAGAGTTTGTTACCATCTCATGAGTGTGCGCAATTTTAAAGCGTAGGATGTTAGGTATCTATTTTCTCGCCATAAGATTACCTTTTGTATGTTACAGGAAATTGGGTCATATATTGTGTTTTGTTTTAAAATAAAATTCATTAAAGTGTATTTCTTTTAACCACAAAATTACTTTTGAAAATTCCCTGCGCAAATACTGTTACATAAAAAATTGCAACACCCACCATTTTATTCTCTAGGGCCACAAACATAAAGAATCATGAATCCCTAAGGTGCTCATGGACTTCCTATTATGTCATCTGCTGGGCTCTGTTGAGAGGTCTGTTGGGCTGAGTCAGAGATGTAGCATGGGCTGATCTTGAATATGTGTTATCTAGCCAATCACTGATGTTCTTTTCATTGGTTGGCTGGGCCAATCTTTGGCACACATCCTAAGCAGACCTCTAAAAGAGTCTTTTGCTTATAGGCTGTTGACTGAGTTTGGAGTTCTGCACTGAAGCCCACACCTGAGGGTCTCAGTCCTTTGGAGCCACCATGTGCTACCTGAATAGGAAGACATTACCCATGCTGATCTGGCTGCTAAATGGCTATCAGTGGATATACTGGAGCCACATTAGACTATCCACTGGTCTCGGACCTCACCCATGTTGATCCAGTAGCTGAAATTTTATCGATTGGGGCAATGGAGTAAAACCTGAATCTCTACTGGTCTGATGCTCTAGTCACCCAATCACCTACCTGGTACCTCTGTTGTATTGGATGGAACTACTGTCTACTGTATACAGAAGACATCTTGAGTACCATCCAGGGACTGTCAGCTTTGAGTAGATGCACTACTCTGAGTATTCCACCTATCCCTGTTCTCCCTTGTTGTGCAGAAAACCTTTAGGCTGGTTTCACATCTCTGTGCGGAGCGGCTCACAGCAGGGGTCTGGTGCGTCCCTGTTCTCCATCTCAGGTCCAATTTCGTTCTGAATTTTTGGCTGAATTCAGACCTGAAATGGACCAGAAGACGCATGGGACTCTTGTGCAATTCTCTCCACAGCCATCCCGGAGCTGTGTGAACTGGCTCCATTGAGAGCCGGGCCAGGCTCCTGACATGTGAATTGGATGCAGGGAAACATCCAATTCACAATAGCGTGAACCCAGCCTAAAATGACATCCACAGACTTGACTGTGACATACTTGACTGAAACATCTAAGAGTTTAACAACAGGGCTACACAAATATGGTTTTAAAATACACTTACAGTATCATGAGGTTTATGTCGAGATCTATCCTCATCTTGGCACTACCATACACCAATGTAATAGTAGACTTCATTGCACTGTTTGTGACTTTATAAATATCCTTCTGTACTTGATTGTTCTTTTCTTTTCTTTTCCTTTCTTTTCTTTTTGAACTCAATAAAGATATATAGTAATAAAAAAAAGGAAGAAAAACACCTATCTGCAAATTAAAACCCCAGTATCCTCAACCAGTGATGGATAGAACAATTTTTAGGCCCTCGTTAAACTATTGGCCAAGTAAAAACCCTTGTTTACTGTATATCTTGTAGATCATTTCCAGGTCCCAGCACCCATCTGACACACATCTAATGTAAATGGGTTCCCAGGTCCAAGCAGACCCTTGTGCAGTGCACAGTTTGCACAAATAATATGTCCACCCCTCCCTCCACAACCTATGTATTAACGTACCCTTAGCACTGCTAACCAGTTTCCAATCATTACTGCCACTAACTGGTCACTGGCAGATACTGTCAGCAAGTGCACAGTGTTTGACAAAATCTCTGCTTACCTTCGTCTTTCTATGTGACAAAGCTTGGGCCTGGGATTGTGGTTGACATTGAAACTGCTAAAGGTAATTTTAAGCATTGGGGGATGTTCTGTCAAAACTTGGGAAGGAGAGCTGGGTTTAGATTTTTAAACCCAGTTAGCTTCAGGAGACTAGAAGTGTAAATCCTTGTTATTTGTATTGCTGCTCATGACCCACTTTGGGGAGATTTCAGCTAATTTCCTGCCCCTGTGAAATAAGGGGTATAATTGTTATCAGGGCAGGAAAACTCTGGCAGTAATAAGAACTGAACAGAGGCCCTAATCTCTCCCAGTTCTACTCATGTAGAGTATTTTGTTGAAAGGTGTGGTGAGGATATTTTTGTCTCAGTAGAAAGTAAAGGAAAATTTCCCCATGGGTACATAGACAGCAATGAAATGCCCGAGAAAAAAATGAAAGGACAGCCCTGGAACCCTAGGATTGTCTTATTGGTAATTTTAGTGGTATGTAGACAGGGTAGCTGAATTTTTGGTTGGCAGCCTCTTCATACCAAGGACTTTCGACAGACTCTATGGATTCATTTGATTATAACTAAATGGATCTGAGCGGGAAGTACTACACCAGTGATGGCGAACCTTGGCACCACAGATGTTTTGGAACTACATTTCCCATGATGCTCATGCACTCTGCAATGTAGTTGAGCATCATCGGAAATGTAGTTCCAAAACATCTGGGGTGCCAATGTTCGCCATCACTGTACTACACCAAGAGTTAATCATCCAGATTTAAATTTATTCCAATATAAGATCAGACAATAGACTGTCTCAAAGCCAATGCATTTTGGGGGCTAGAAACCACTCCTCTCATCAGGGCTTGAACATGGGAAACCAATACCTTCTGAAGATAGGAAAGTTTATACTGGACCAGTACAAAACAGCCACTGACAACTTTCCAACACTTGTGTGTATACAATACCACACACTTTGTATTTTTAATTCAGTCTAGTACATAATGTTTCCCAGCTTTAAAGCTGAAGTTTAGCTTAAAGTGGAAGTTAACTTCCATGCTTTGCTTTTACCTATAATAATAAGGCTTACCTATAGGTAGTGTAAATATCTCCTAAATGTGCACCATTTAGGAAATATTTACATTACATACAGCCAGTGACATCACTGGCGCATGCACTCAGAAGGAATGGCCACTCGTCCCGCATGCGTGGGGGTGCCGTCATCGCGGCTCCGGCCAGTCACAGAGCTGGAGTCCGCAAACCCAGAAGCAAGACGGGTGAAAATGGGATCCTCTCGGCATGGGAGGGCTTCGTTTTAAGTTAAGTTTAACATAATGTGCTAGTATGCAATGCATTCTAGCACATTACAACTTTACCTTGAAGGTTCTCAAAAAAAAAAGAACAAAAAAAGGCCAGCAGTTTACAATCGCTTTAAAGAAAAAAGAAAAATGTCTTACAACTTTAGTCACATCACTTATCTGAAATGAAGGATGTCCCATGTTGTACAGACAACTGGATCCTGGAGTAATCTTCTGTGCACGGATGTCCCGTCCTCTTCCTGCTGATGAACTTTCAGGGCTACATTGAGTAACAGCTTCAGGTCTTTAAGCAGAAGAGCAGAAGAAATGATCCGAAGGGACTGGCCTCCTCTTCCTTCTTCCATTGAGAAAAGTTATTCCATTGATTACATTGCCTGTAACACTAACTTTTATCAATAGAGGAAGGAAGGGGTGTGTCAGACCATCTGTACTTCTGTTCTGTCTGAAAACCAGAAGCTGCTAGTCACTGCAGTGCAAAAAGTGCAGATACAAGAAGAGGGCAGGACATCCCTGGACAGATTTCTCCAGAATCCACCTGCCTGCCCAATGTGGCTCATACTTCATGAAAGGCAACGGGTTGGGACAAGAGGGGGGGGGGGGGCAGAAGGGACATGTGACACGGCCCAGTGTCAAAATGTGGATGGCTGCTGTGGCACCTCACTGACAGGAGTGATAGCAGCAGCCTTTCTATCAATAGGAGCGGTGGCCTTGATGCTGCTGTCGGGATGCTGCTCTCTCCACCATCCAATAGCAACCTATTGTGGGCAGAAGAGAGCAAACAGAACACAGCTTCATCTCAACATAACGCTGCTGGGGGAGTGAGGAAGGACTGCCCTTCTATCTTCCCTTGTTAAGCAACAGATCACATGCCCAGAGATGGGAAGTACACAGAAGTTGAGGGGACAACTCAGCCCTAGACCTCCCCTCTCTCCTCCACATGACCCCCAAAGAGCCCCTTGGCCTCCTTCCACCCTCAGAGCCCTTCAGCCCCCATTTCGCTCTCGGAGCCCCCCTAGATCACTTTAGTTACATGCACCCCTCATAGCCTACCTTCCCTCCCCTCTACATCCCACTGACATAAATACCAAAGCAGTCCTCCTAAGACAGACACCATTGATGTAGGGATATTTTCTCCTCTATTGATATTGGTATTACATTGTGTTATATTATATTTTATTGAAAGAGATGGTTTTTTTCTAGCCCCGATGAAGGGAGTGTTTTTGGACTCCCAAAACCTGTTGACTACTCTTTGGATTGTCCTTCTCACTTTTATTGATATAAAAGTCACATTTGGACGTTTCAGCGGTGGTGTGTCGCATCAATTTGCTTTTTTATTCATCACTGACACTGACGCAGCACTAGTTTTCCTATAAGCAAAATCATCAATGCAGGGACACATTTTCCTTCCAGTGACACCAATGACACAGGGCCATTTTTCCTTCCAGTGACACCACCAACACAGGGCTATTTTTCCTTTCAGTAACCCCACCGACACATGGCCATTTTTCCTTTCAGTGACATCACCAACACATGGCCATTTTTCCTTTCAGTGACATCACAGACACATGGCCATTTTTCCTTTCAGTGACATCACCAACACATGGCCATTTTTCCTCCCAGTAGCCCCACCGGCACATGGCCATTTTTCCTTCCATTGACACACACCAACACATGCCATTTTTCCTTCCAGTAACCCCACCGACATGTGGCCATTTGTCCTTCCAGTAACCCCACGACACGTGGCCATTTTTCCTTCCAGTAACTCCACCGACACAGGGCCATTTTTTCTTCCATTGACACCACCAACGCAGGGCCATTTTTCCCTCCAGTAACCCCATTGACAAATGGCCATTTTTCCTTCCATTGACACCACTGACACATGGCCATTTTTCCTCCCAGTGACACCAACACATGGCCATTCTTCCTTCCAGTGACATCACCAAAACATGACCATTTTTCCTCCCAGTAGCCCCACCGACACGTGGCCATTTTTCCTTCAAGTGCCCCCACTAATGCAGGGCCATATTTCCCTTCCATTTACACCACCAACACAGGGCCATTTTTCCTTCCAGTAACCCCATTGACACCTGGCCATTTTCCCTTACATTGACACCATCGACACATGGCCATTTTTCCTCCCAGTGACGCCACCGACGCATGGCCATTTTTGGTTCCAGTGACATCACCAAAACATGATCATTTTTCCTCCTATTAGCCCCACAGACATATGGCCATTTTTCCTTCAAGTGACCCCACTGATGCAGGGCCGTTTTTTCCTTCCATTGACACCACCAACACAGGGCCATTTTTCCTTCCAGTAACCCCACCAACACATGGCTATATTTTCTTCCAGTAACCCCACCGACACATGGCCATTTTTCCTCCCACTGACACCACCAACGCAGGGCCAGTTTTCCTTCCAGTAATCCCACCTACACAGGGCCAATTTTCCTTCCAGTGACACCACTAAACATGAAATACTTGTGAAAGTGTTGTCCCACTCACCATGTACAGGTAGGCACTCAGGATGAGCCCTTTCAAAACGGCCTCCATGTCTGATGGAAACTGGAAGACAAATTGTGAGGAATTTTTCTTCTTCACCTTGTTTATTTGGACACCAGGAGCAGATCCATACATACTACGTATCTAAGGGAGAGCGAAAAATAAAAATGAATTAATTTCCTTAAAATCCATGGATGGACAGAATAATATGCAACAGGAACTCAGAAACACTTTATCATTTTTAGCTGCCAGCAGTGTCAGCATGCGATTATTAAATTGGAAAATTGGCATTTTTAAGGAAGTTGGTGGGAGGAGCCGCTGAGCACTATCAGGGACCAGGAGAGCGACATTTCCGGAAGGGTTGGGTATTCTTTGATTTGAAAACTCAGGGACAATATTCTTTACTGTTGAACTGCAGTGTTTGGTAGTTTGGGCAGCTGAAGGGGTAAGTATATATTTCCTTCTTTGCAGTGATATTTAATTTCAGGAGTTTACTTTTTGCAACAGAATTGCTTTAAGGATATATAAGGGCTTTAGTGAAGGCTGTTCACCTGGGGAGGATGCACTTGGCTTCAGATGGGGCCATGACAATACAAATGGGACAGTTTGTCTGTGCCTATTACAACACTTGCCTACAGCCCAATTTACCTTAAACCGGATCTTCACTGCATCTGGGCACCACAAACCAAAAATGCTATTTAACTCTTTCTAAATATTCAAAGCGAACTACCCCCATCCATCCATGTCTCCATGCTTTATTTTGCTGAAAAATGGCTTTGAAAAACACCCACCCCCTCTAGCATTTCTGTCCATGGCCATCTTGGCTAAGGGCAGATGATTCATGTAGCCTTTACTTCCTGGAAGCCATCTGCCCTCAGCAGGGTGCTTAGCTGAGAAAACACCTCCTCCCCTCCTGAAGACTCCTGGGATGTATAACATCATTTGCCAAGGCCTGGAAGCCAGGAAGTAACTGAAGAAATGTAAAAAAAAAGTTTAAAACAAGTAATTATAATATAAATTCCTATTTATTAATGCTAGCAGCATAAGGATTAAAAATTGATAGAGTGACGTTCCACTTGAATCCACCTCCAATCCCTAACTTAATTAGAAGTTTTAGATATTTTGAAAGTTTTTTGCTCACGACTCATGTTGTCAGTAGGGATGAGCCGAACACCCCCCTGTTCGGTTCGTACCAGAACATGCGAACAGGAAAAAAGTTCGCTCGAACACGCGAACACCGTTAAAGTCTATGGGACACGAACATGAATAATCAAAATTGCTAATTTTAAAGGCTTATATGCAAGTTATTGTCATAAAAAGTGTTTGGGGACCCGGGTCCTGCCCCAGGGGACATGGATCAATGCAAAAAAAAGTTTTAAAAACGGACGTTTTTTCAGGAGCAGTGATTTTAGGAATGCTTAAAGTCAAACAATAAAAGTGTAATATCCCTTTTAATTTCGTAGCTGGGGGGTGTCTATAGTATGCCTGTAAAGGGGCGCATGTTTCCCGTGTTTAGAACAGTCTGACAGAAAAATGACATTTCGAAGGAAAAAACCCATTTAAAACTACCCGCGGCTATTGCATTGCCGACAATACACATAGAAGTTCATTGATAAAATAGGCATGGGAATTCCCCACAGGGAAACCCCGAACCAAAATTTTTTTAAAAAAATGACGTGGGAGTCCCCCTAAATTCCATACCAGGCCCTTCAGGTCTGGTATGGATATTAAAGGGAACCGCGGCCAAAATTAAAAAAAAAATTGACGTGGGGTTCCCCCTAAATTCCATACCAGACCCTTATCCGAGCACGCAACCTGGCAGGCCGCAGAAAAAGAGGGGGGACGAGAGTGCAGCCCCCCCTCCTGAACCGTACCAGGCCACATGCCCTCAACATTGGGAGGGTGCTTTGAGGTAGCCCCCCAAAACACCTTGTCCCCATGTTGATGAGGACAAGGGCCTCATCCCCACAACCCTGGCCGGTGGTTGTGGGGGTCTGCGGGCGGGGGGCTTATCGGAATCTGGAAGCCCCCTTTAGCAAGGGGACCCCCAGATCCTGCCCCCCCCCCGTGTGAAATGGTAAGGGGGTACTTACCCCTACCATTTTACTAAAAAAACTGTCAAAAATGTTAAAAATGACAAGAGACAGTTTTTGACAAATCCTTTATTTAAATGCTTCTTCTTTCTTCTATCTTCCTTCATCTTCTTCCTCTTCTGGTTCTTCTGGCTCTTCTGGTTCTTCCTCTGGCATTCTCGTCCAGCATCTCCTCCGCGGCGTCTTCTATCTTCTTCTCCTCGGGCCGCTCCGCACCCATGGCATGGGGGGAGGCTCCCGCTCTTCTCTTCATCTTCTTCTTCATCCTCTTCTCTTCTTCCTTCTTCTCTTCTTCTCTTCTTCATTTTCTTCTCCGGGCCGCTCCGCACCCATGCTGGCATGGAGGGAGGCTCCCGCTGTGTGACGGCGTCTCCTCGTCTGACGGTTCTTAAATAACGGGGGGGGGCCACCCGGTGACCCCGCCCCCCTCTGACGCATGGTGACTTGACGGGACTTCCCTGTGACGGTACGGGGAATGCCACAGGGAAGTCCCGTCATGTCCCGTGCATCAGAGGGGGCGGGGTCACCGGGTGGCCCCGCCCCCGTTATTTAAGAACCGTCAAACGAGGAGACGCCGTCACACAGCCGGAGCCTCCCTCCATGCCAGCATGGATGCGGAGCGGCTCGGAGAAGAAAATGAAGAAGAGAAGAAGAGAAGAAGGAAGAAGAGAAGAGGATGAAGAAGAAGATGAAGAGAAGAGCGGGAGCCTCCCCCATGCCATGGGTGCGGAGCGGCCCGAGGAGAAGAAGATAGAAGACGCCGCAGAGGAGATGCTGGACGAGAATGCCGGAGGAAGAACCAGAAGAGCCAGAAGAACCAGAAGAAGATGAAGGAAGATAGAAGAAAGAAGAAGCATTTAAATAAAGGAATTGTCAAAAACTGTCTCTTATCATTTTTAACATTTTTGACAGTTTTTTAGTGAAATGGTAGGGGTAAGTACCCCCTTACCATTTCACACGGGGGGGCGGGATCTGGGGGTCCCCTTGTTAAAGGGGGCTTCCAGATTCCGATAAGCCCCCCGCCCGCAGACCCCCACAACCACCGGCCAGAGTTGTGGGGATGAGGCCCTTGTCCTCATTAACATGGGGACAAGGTGTTTTGGGGGGCTACCCCAAAGCACCCTACCAATGTTGAGGGCATGTGGCCTGGTATGGTTCAGGAGGGGGGGCGCACTCTCGCCCCCCCTCTTTTCCTGTGGCCTGCCAGGTTGCGTGCTCGGATAAGGGTCTGGTATGGATTTTTGGGGGGACCCCACGCCGTTTTTTTTTTTTTTTTTTTGGCGCGGGGTTCCCCTTAAAATCCATACCAGACCTGAAGGGTCTGGTATGGAATTTAGGGGGAACCCCACGTCATTTTTTTCTTAAATTTTGGCTGGGGTTCCCCTTAATATCCATACCAGACCTGAAGGGCCTGGTATGGAATTTAGGGGGACTCCCACGTCATTTTTTTTTTTAAATTTTGGCTCGGGGTTTCCCTGTGGGGAATTCCCATGCTGTTTCTATCAATGAACTTCTATGTGTATTGTTGGCAATGCAATAGCCGCGGGTAGTTTTAAATTGGTTTTCTCCTTCGAAATGTCATTTTTCTGTCAGACTGTTCTAAACACGGGAAACATGCGCCCCTTTACAGGCATACTATAGACATCCCCCAGGTACGAAATTTAAAGGGATATTACACTTTTATTGTTTGACTTTAAGCATTATTAAAATCACTGCTCCTGAAAAAACGACCACATTTTGCATTGATCCATGTCCCCTGGGGCAGGACCCGGGTCCCCAAACACTTTTTATGACAATAACTTGCATATAAGCCTTTAAAATTAGCACTTTTGATTTCTCCCATAGACTTTTAAAGGGTGTTCTGTGGCATTCGAATTTGCCGCGAACACCCCAAATTGTTCGCTGTTCGGCAAACTTGCGAACAGCCAATGTTCGAGTCGAACATGAGTTCAACTCGAACTCGAAGCTCATCCCTAGTTGTCAGGTCTCTGTTTCAGCCTTCAAAACCAAAAAAAAAACATTTTATACATACAGTATATTGAGAAATGTGACCCACCTTTATGGAGTTGTTCCATGCACTTGTGTTGGACACTGGTAGACTTACAGTGCACACAGGTTCATCCATTTTCCGGTAAATGCCAACGTTGAAGTTTACCAATGTGGAATTAATTTTAACATAACCGATTGTCTGTTCTGGGAGGGTGACCACTTTTAGCTGTAAAGAAAGGGGAGAAGCACCATGGGAAAAAAAAAGAGAGCTGCACCTTAAAGCACAGTGCAAGGACACAAAGAGAAGTAGCGCAATGCAATAGGATACAGTGCCTTGAAAAAGTGTTCAAACCCCTTGAAATTTTCCACATTTTGTCATGTTACAACCAAAAATGTAAATGTATTTTATTGGGATTTTATGTGATAAACTAACGCAAAGTGGCACATAATTGTGAAATTTTTTTGCAAATAAATATCTGAAAAGTGTGGCGTGCATTTGTATTCAGCCCCCTTTACTCTGATACCCCAACTAAAATCTAGTGGAACCAATTGCCTTCAGAAGTCACCTAATTAGTAAATAGAGCCCACCTGTGTGTAATTTATTCTCAGTATAAACACAGCTGTTCTGTGAAGCCCTCAGAGGTTTGTTAAAGAACCTTAGTGAACAAACAGCATCATGAAGGCCAAGGAACGCACCAGGCAGGTCAGGGATAAAGTTGTGGAGAAGTTTAAAGCAGGAATAGGTTATAAAAAAATATCCCAAGCTTTGAACATCTCACTGAGCACTGTTCGATCCATCATCTGAAAATGGAAAGAGTATGGCACAACTGCAAACCTACCAAGACATGGCCGTCCACCTAAACTGACAGGTGAGGAGAGCATGTACTCCACAAATCTGGTCTTTATGGAAGAGTGGCAAGAAGAAAGCCATTGTTGAAAGAAAGCCATAAGAAGTCCCATTTGCAGTTTGCGAGAAGCCATGTGGGGGACACAGCAAACATGTGGAAGAAGGTGCTCTGGTCAGATGAGACCAAAATGGAACTTTTTGGCCGAAAAAAAAAACTATGTGTGGCAGAAAACTAACACTGCACATCACCATGAACACACCATCCCCACCGCGAAACATGGTGGTGGCAGCATCATGTTGTGGGGATGCTTTTCTTCAACAGGGACAGGAAAACTGGTCAGAGTTGATGGGAAGATGGATGGAGCCAAATACAGGACAATCTTAGAAGAAAACCTGTTAGAGTCTGCAAAAAACTTGAGACTGGGGAGGAGGTTCACCTTCCAGCAGGACAACGACCCTAAACCTACAGCCAGAGCTACAATGGAATGGTTTAGATCAAAGCAAATCCATGTGTTAGAATGGCCCAGTCACAGTCCAGACCAAAATCCAATTGAGAATCTGTGGCAAGTTTGAAAATTGCTGTTCAGACGCTCTCCATCCAATCTGACAGAGCTTGAGATATTTTATGGGTAAAAATATCACTCTCTAGATGTGCAAAGCTGGTAGAGATATCCCCAAAAAGATTTGCAGCTGTAACTTTAAGAAGTTAACAACCTCTATTAAGGCATTTAACAAGTAAGCTGTGCCACAGCTGGCAGCCTCACAGATATAAACAAATCTCAGGACAAAGGATCATTTTTTAAAAATGAAACATTTCCATTGCATGTGCTTTCATGCATATAAAAAGAACTGACTGGCTGAGTTGGCCTTAACCCTTTCACGCAGCCCATATACAAATATGTGGCCTCGGCTTGAAGGGGTTGTACCGGGTTGATGCATGCTGCTGCACGCATCACCCGTTACTGTTTTTTAGAGCCAACGATCGGCTTTCTTGGGATAACAACCGATGCGGCTATTTAGCTGCTTGGATGTTATCCCAAGCAGTGGTAGGGGATGCCCCTCCCGCCACCTTCCGCGGCTCGCCTGGGCGACCAGCTGGCACGTTCAGCTTTAATATGGTGGAAGTGCAAAAAAAAGCGATAAAGTTTTTAGGAATACTTATCCCAAGGGATTTGATCCAGTTATAGGAATTAAATCACTCGGTGATAATTGGTAAAACCATAAAAGCACTTCAAAGATACGATAAGATAATTTATTCTTGGATAGGAATGATAATTGTAGCAAAAATGGACATATTGCCTAAATTATTGTACGTGTTTCAAGCTATACCTAATCCTTCCAAAAAAAATTAATAACACAACTACGTAAAGCTATAGGAAGTTTTATATGGATTCAAAAAATTCCAAGAATAAAAATAAATGTTATCATGCTATTTTGTGCTGATTGAATGTTTTTTAAATTGAAATACCACATTTGGCTACTAGATGGTGCTAAGGGTCACTGACATTTTGTTTCTTTTCACCATCTAGTGGCCAGATTAAGTATTTAACTTTTTTAAAATAATGAGAAACATTAAAGCGGAGTTCACCTCATTTTTCATTTATTAAAAGTCAGCAGCTACAAAAAGTGTAGCTGCTGACTTTTAATAAACAGACACTCACCTGTCCCACGGTCCAACGATGCGGTTGCCCAGAGCCTCGCTCCTCTCCCCCTCCTCTCTGCGGCGCCATCATAGCAACTGTGGGCCCCCAGCTGTGACAGCTTACAACTTCACGGCCGGGCGAGCACTGTGCATGCGCAAGTCGCGCTGTGTTCTGCTATTGGCCAGGCAATCTTCTGGGACATGTGACGTGTCCCAGAAGATTGCTGGCAGGGAGGGGCCACCAAGGGCGAGAGGAGGAGTCACCTAGGCGGCTGAGAAGAGGAAGAAGGAAGTGGGACAGGAAGTCCCACTAAAAAGAAGTTAAACCCCTCCAAAAAAATTACATGCCAAATGTGGTATGTAAGGGGGTGAGGAGTGCTTAAAGCGGTAGTTCCACTTTTGGGAGGAACCTCGCTTTAAACTGGCACAGGTAGTACCTATTAGTTTTTGGGGGGGTTTTGCCCCATTCACACAAAATGAATGCCCATGCACTTTCACTGGGAAAACTGCCATGCAAATGTTTCCTGTGGAAATGCAATCGTATGCAGTTTGCTTGCTACCCATTGGTCACTTTGCTGTATATTAAATACTTTATTTTGGTGGTTTAGAGATTGGACTTACATTGTAATTGTCATTGTAATTACAAGAGGACAATTTTTCACCAGAATGCAGCCATATCACCTCCTTATTAAATTGGTCTCTGAGCTTGATGTATGGGAACGGTCCACGACAACAGTCACAACTCTGGGGTTCCCGGTGCACCGTGAACAGAGTCTCCCCACTACAAATCTGAAAATCTGAACAGTAATTCATTATGAGAGGTTTGAAGGGTTTTTTCAAAGCTTTGCTCAGATCTACATAAACAATGAAACTAACATATTCTTTGGATGTGTAATTGGATGCATTGTTTCTATGGGCATATTTATTCTGTATTGTACCTTGTTGCAATCAACAGTCTTGAGCCTTTGATACCTGGTGGTGTCTACTGTGCATTGTATCAGTTCCATGCGGCAGTTAACGACCCATTTAGGGTATTCTTATAGGGTAGGGCATGGGTGTGGTCTGTGATAGTTGCCCTGGTGAGTACACCCCTCACATTTTTGTAAATAATTTATTTATTTATATCTTTTCATGTGACAACACTGAAGAAATGACACTTTTCTACAATGTAAAGTAGTGAGTGTACAGCTTGTATAACAGTGTAAATTTGCTGTCCCCTCAAAATAACTCAACACACAGCCATTAATGTCTAAACCGCTGGCAACAAAAGTGAGTACACCCCTAAGTGAAAATGTCCAAATTGGGCACAATTAGCCATTTCCCTCCCCGATGTCATGTGACTCGTTAGTGTTGCAAGGTCTCAGGTGTGAATGGGAAGCAGGTATGTTAAATTTGGTGTTATCGCTCTCACTCTCATACTGGTCACTGTAAGTTCAACATGGCACCTCATGGCAAAGAACTCTCTGAGGATCTGAAAAAAAAGAATTGTTGCTCTACATAAAGATGGCCTAGGCTATAAGAAGATTGCCAAGACCCTGAAACTGAGCTGCAGCATGGTGGTCAAGACCATACAGCAGTATAACAGGACAGGTTCCACTCAGAACAGGTCTCGCCATGGTCGACCAAAGAAGTTGAGTGCACGTGCCCAGCGTTATATCCAGAGGTTGTCTTTGGGAAATGGACATATGAGGGCTGCCAGCATTGCTGCAGAGGTTGAAGGGGTGGGGGGTCAGGCGGTCAGTGCTCAGACCATACGCCGCACACTGCATCAAATTGGTCTGCATGGCTGTCATCCCCGAATTAAGCCTCTTCTAAAGATGATGCACAAGGAAGCCCGCAAACAGTTTGCTGAAGACAAGCAGACTGAGGACATGGATTACTGGAACCATGTCCTGTGGTCTGATGAGATCAAGATAAACTTATTTGGTTCAGATGGTGTCAAGGGTGTGTGGCCGCAACCAGGTGAGGAGTACAAAGACAAGTGTGTCTTGTCTACAGTCAAGCATGGTGGTGGGAGTGTCATGGTCTGGGGCTGCATGAGTGTTGCCGGCACTGAGGAGCTACAGTTCATTGAGGGAACCATGAATGCCAACATGTACTGTGACATACTGAAGAAGAGCATGATCCCCTCCCTTCGGAGACTGGGCTGCAGGGCAGTATTCCAACATAACGACCCCAAACACACCTCCAAGATGACCACTGCCTTGCTAAAGAAGCTGAGGGTAAAGGTGATGGACTGGCCAAGCATGTCTCCAGACCTAAACCCTATTGACCATCTGTGGGGCATCCTCAAAGGGAAGGTGGAGGAGCGCAAGGTCTCTAACATCCACCAGCTCCGTGATGTCTTCATGGAGGAGTGGAAGAGGACTCCAGTGGCAATCTGTGACGCTCTGGTGAACTCCATGCCCAAAAGGGTTAAGGCAGTGCAGGAAAATAATGGTGGCCACACAAAATATTGACACTTTGGGCCCAATTTGGACATTTTCACTTAGGGGTGTACTCACTTTTGTTGCCAGCGGTTTAGACATTAATGGCTGTGTGTTGAGTTATTTTGAGGGGACAGCAAATTTACACTGTTATACATGCTGTACACTCACTACTTTACATTGTAGCAAAGTGTCATTTCTTCAGTGTTGTCATGACATGAAAAGATATAATAAAATATTTACAAAAATGTGAGGGGTGTACTCACTTTTGTGAGATATTGTGTACATATAATCAGGTTCTTATCAGCACAATACAGAGTGTTTAAACAGAGGCAGATAAGTGCTTAGCTCTAGCCCAGTTTCAAAGGACAACAGACCAGGCTCACCAACTAGCAAGGAAAGTCAAAGACATGCAAGGCTTTCAGCAAGCTCTGTGTCATCTTTCACTGGGATCCAGTACAGTTATTTTCTCTTTAGACCAGGGGTCTCAAACTGGTGGCCCTCCAGCTGTTGCAGAACTACAAGCCCCATGAAGCATTGCAAGGCTGACAGTTACAAGCATGACTCCCACAGGCAGAGGCATAATGGGACTTGTAGTTCCGCAACAGCTGGAGGGCCGCATGTTTGAGACCCCTGCTTTAGACACTACCACCCCTTGAGCTAGCAATTTGTTGCCATTACTGCATAAATGGTCACCTGTATGCTCTCTGTTGGATTATCAAGGCTCAGTATGTAGCTGTAAATGTCTTACTGTGGTGCTCCCCTTTGGGGGAAGCCGGGCAGTGCATGGACTTTGCCGTTCAGGACTACCCATATGCCTTATTTGGAGATGCTGGACTCTGGGACATCAATCTTGTAGGAATGGTCCTTTTCTCTTAACTCTACACTCTCTGGATTCTACTATAGACTTGTGGTAGCTTTGAATCTGTGTGCCTTCACCCATCATGGGAGGCTGACCTGCATGTAAGCAAGATGCAGTCCAAGTTAGGCAATAGCGATATATTCTGGGAAGGTCCAAAACAATACAACTAGGCCCAGAGGGTAGGCACAACCATCCGGATCCACTTATAAACTGTAATAGTGGTTTGAAGACTTGAAAGATGCTGACAGCATCTGCAACGAGGAGCGGAATGCAGCCTGGCCAGTGCACACCCAAAGTGAAGGCTTACTAAAACAAGGTAGAGATAGACGGGGAACCTGTCCCTACAGTAGCCACTTGCATAAAGCATGCCAAACCTGAGAGCCACAGTCTTAAATAGACTCTGCCTGTCCCAAGATGGCCGCTGAAGTCACGTGGGGCACCAGCGTCCAATCAGACAGCTGTCTCCCTGTGACCGCAGGAAGTCATAGAGCAACCAAGTTCCTCACAATTTCCTTCCCTTTTCTGCACTACTGCTTCTGTCATGCATCACCTGCAGTGGGGAGTACAGACTGCACCTGCCTACATGCACTTCACATCACTAAATCAGTAAACTGTTATAAAAACACTTTCTAGTGTGGACTGCTACTTCAAATCTACATAGGGACATCTCCTGGAAACAGTCCTTTGATTTGGGGGTCACAGTGGGGTTCAATACCAGCTAAGTCAGGACAGGTGTAAGAGCTTCCGGGGAGTGCTGATTGGGCCAGGCTGGGTTTCCCTGCAGGAGTTCCCTAAGTGAACAGTGCTAGAATCCTGAGGACGTCATACCAAATCCATGGAAACCAAGGGTCGGGCAGGAATGGATTAAAGGGTGTGTTTCCCGGCTACACAAAACTCTGAAGTTCCACCCAGTGCCTGATCAACAGGTTTATTTTTTTCTGTGTTTGCCGAATACTGAATTTTTATTTGATCTCATGTAATCCTACCTAGTTTTGGATTTCACTTCTTTCTGCCTCCTGCCTTGTCCCCTTGACTGTTCAACCACTTTTTTTTTTTCCCAACCTCTTCACTGTCTGACTACGCTTCTGCCTCTCATGTCTATCAGAGGGTTTGCATCAATCTAACACCGATCCTGTTGGCTGTAGCCTCTGCCAACACTGAACATCTACTGAACTCCGTGACTGTAGAAAGACCAGAAAGACTTCCACTTCACCTAATTTCTATAAATGCACAAAATATAACTGGGTACTAACATTTATAGGTAAAGTTGATCCAGGGAAAATCCGATTGCCTCTCTGAGATCAGGAAGGAATTTTTTCCCCTGCTGTACCAAATTGGATCCTGCTTTCCTGGGGGGTTTTTCTCCTTCCTCTGGATCAACTGTGGGTATAGGATTGGGTATATTGGATTGTATGATTTTTTATTTATTTTTTAAATTTTATTTATTTATTTTTTATGGTTGAACTAGATGGACTTGTGTCTTTTTTTAACCTGACTAACTATGTAACTATGTAACATGTAAAGGCAATAACACCAGGGCTAGCTGATCCAGGGAATTCCCATTGGTCTCATGGGGAGTCCACCCAATCAGCATTATGAACAACAGAGATACTGTAGGTTGTCTTCTTTAAAAGCTTCAAATCATTGTAATTAGGCTCTGACTGATTTTTTTCTTTTTTTTTTGGAGCACTCTGCAAGACCTTTCATTGTATGTAATAAAACGCCCTCAACCAGGTATAAAAATCATATATTGGCCTTTCTTTTGTGCTCTTCTATCTTCTCCAAGGTTTGCCTGAGGTTAAACACCAGGTCCTGGATACCTTGACCATGTTTGGACCCACGCCGATGCTTTCCTCTTAATGAATGGTTTCCATTTTTTTTTAGTTAAATTTTATTGGGACACTGAGTACTGAGTTGTCACGTGACTTCAGCCTTTTCTATTGTCTCTCTTTAAGCACTGGGAAATATGGGTCTAGCTCTAACGAAAATTATGGCAAAGGCAAGGCCAATGTATTTTGCATTACTTCACTTACCTTCTCCTTTTAAAATAACCTCTTTCACCTAAAATAAGAAATCAAGGGCTTAGGCTTCTTTACAAAACATAGCAGAGCAATACATAAATACAGATTTAACCTGTTGGTGCTGGCTGCACACAAATATGCGGCCTCTCTGTAGGTGGGCCTTGGTGCCGAGCGGCCACATATTTGTGTGAATTGGTGTATACAGCCACGCACAGTTACCGGCGGCTAACGGAAAGCTCATGATTGCTACATGCGATCAGGAGCTTTCCTATTATGTTACCGCCATGACAGCCAATCACGGCTGTCACATGATCATAAATCCCGCCCCCCCCACCCAGCATCTGAAACCTCTTAAAGGGCCAGGAGGCACCGGGTTATGTTCAACTAGTGAAAAGTTTATACTGTATTGTGGACTTTTATTTTTGTATTCGTTTGATTGAACAGTGGTGGTGCGTCCATTAAGGGCGCACAGGTGCCGCCCCCTCTCTCCAGCCACCCCCTCTATGACTAATGGATAGATTCATGCATTGCACGAATCTATCCGTGGCCGCCGCTGCCACACCCTATTCTGGGGTACGGCCCCTTTTCGGACACCGGGTGCCTGAATTACAGCGGTGGGGGTGTTTTTGAAACACCTGATTAGAGCCATAGGCTCTAATAGGCCTCGAAAAAGGTGAACTGTGAGCGCAGAGTATTGCGCTCGCAGTTCACCCAGGTGTGTTGGAACAGTAAATTATTTGCTTTCCTAACACTGAACCACCTCTCCGCCAATCAGGTACGCGGGTCAGTTACCCGTCACCTGATTGGCTGAAAGGACAGGCGCTGCGATTGGACGCCTATCAGGAAGAGGAGAGGAGACAGATGGAGGACAGAGGAGCTGCTGTCTTACCCGCTGCAAGGTCCCCCCCGCTCACCACCATCAACCGCATGCCTGACCCGCCACTGAGATAGGGTAAGTGCCGGGCAGACGGCGAGCAGGTGGGGGGTCGCAGTGGCAGCATTTGATGGAGCACAGTGGCACTATTTCATGGGCACAGTGGCAGCATTTGATGGGGCACAGTGGCTGCGTTTGATGGACACAGTGGCTGCGTTTGATGGGCACAGTGGCTGTGTTTGATGGGCACAGTGGCTGCGTTTATTGGGCACAGTGGCTGCGTTTGATGGGCACAGTGGCTGCGTATGATGGGCATAGTGAGGCTGCAATTGATGTTTTTTTTTCTGTTTGTTTGCGCCCCCCCCAAAAAAATTTTGAGCATCAGTCGCCCCTGTAATTGAAAAATACAAAAGGTCCTTTAGGCCTAAAAGAATTATTGCACATTTGGGGTCCATGTTCTTCTTAAATAGGAAACCTACTGCTGCACTTTTAAGTGTCTAAAGCAAAAAAAGTAATTTTGTTTAGAACCCTTTTTGGTTTTTGTGTTTTTTGTGGGTTTTTTTTTGCTGTGTTCCTGTTGAAGGTGATTGACTCGTCTTTGCCTGGGGCAGTTTCTAGAAATGGGGAATGCAAAACTTTATAGTTGTCACTAGAGCAATAATTACATTTATTTGGTCCAACCATCAAAGTGACAAATTACAAAGCTGAAGGATGTGGCCTGCACCCTTCCCCCTGGAGCTGCCGACAAGAGACAATGATTACTGCTTGATCTGAGATTGCTCTAGTGGATCCTGCCTGGAGAGTCCT